>NC_132918.1:42649435-42965768 GCF_047675955.1 Chlorocebus sabaeus
GTAAGCATGTGCACAACTTCAGGAAACACACTGTGCATGCGGCCTCTCCTAAGTGCTGGCAGGCTACTACGCATGTGGACAGCCTGCTTCAAGGGAAGAATCAAGGGAGAAAAAACCCCCTGCAAACCCTGGAACCATGCCAATATACAAACTCCCAAGTCAAGAGTTGAACAGGGCACTTGGATCTCTCAAGTCCCCTGCTTGGCCTTGTTCCAAGTGTACTGTACATCCTTTCGTTCCTGGTCTAAAAGTTTTTCATAAACTTTCATTCCTGCTCTAAAACTTGCCTTGGTCTCTCCCTCTGCCTTAAACCTACTTCTGCCCCTCAGCCGAATTCTTGCCTTCGAGGAGGCAAGGGTCAAATTTACTGCAGAGCTGTACAGATTCACTGCTGGCAGCAATCACAACTCATTATATATTTTCGCTTAATAATTATAGGCATACCAGAACTTTTGTGGGGTTTAATAAGAAGAATCAAGATAAGTTCAGGTTTACCTGCTGAGTAAGTGTGAGAACACTAGGGTAAGGATAGCAATGGAGGCTATAACTCATCCTTGAAAATAATTATGTATGCCTGCCACTATATGCCTTTAAAAAACAAAATTGAATAATAACTAAGCTAGTAAAGGAAGAGGTAAAGACTTTTCACAATCAGAAACGAAAAAAAAAAAAGAACAGAAGAGCGTTATGTTTCCCTAAGGTGGATCTTTTTGTGGTAGACTATAACAAAGCAATAAAGGAATCGGCAATACTTGCATACCCAGTGGACTATTTAAATATTACTGTGACTGAGAACAAAAGACTTCCAAATTTCCCTAGTTCTCTTGTTTAAATCTATATGGGAATACAGATTTAGAGCTAAATGGAGCACAATCACACAGGGAGTCTTTGGAAGCTACAAGGACTATGAATATTGATGGGAATTCACTTCTGTGTTGTGCTCTGAACAAATGACAACAGAGTTGTAAACAACTATTTCCTTGGAGATGCAAACAGATTCCATAGGCTGTGAACTGAAACTCCTTCTCACTCAGATCTTATTCAAAGCAAACAGTGTATTTAGAAGGGTACGCATACCCTAACAATTAAACAGGATATGGCAAACTAGAAAGAAACAGAATTAGTTCCAACTTCTTATAACTATAAAGAAGTTTTTTTTCCTCCCTCTCCAAATAAGCTAGAGATGGTATTATTTCTGTTTCATGTTTTTAAAAATAAATGAATTCCTTATTGTAAAGTTTCCTTTGAGTATTTAGCAAAATTTTCCTAGATCTGAACTCTACAAGTGCCATCTTTCAGAGCAATACAATATTTCCTGGATTGTTACATTGTTACAAATGTCATTTTACTCATGTTGAAAAACTCTGTTTTCCAAATAGATAAATTTCTCTTTGGGGTCTGCAGAGGCTTATAAGTGACCCTCCAGATACAAGCTGCTATTGAGAGTTAAGGGGATGATCAAAAATCACAGTAGTTGATGCCAGACCTGAATAATAATATTCTAAAAAGGAAAATAGGATACTTTCTTTTTGCCTAGAAAAGGAGCAAAGGCTACGGTGTGGAAAATCAGAGAAGGAAAAATATACTGAACCTGAACATGGATGAGCAAATTATCAGAAATAATGGGGTCAAATAATAAAACTGTCCTTATAGAATTTAGCACAACATCTATCAATAATTATTATAAAGCATTAACTTAAAGAACAATAGTTTGTAAAGAGCAGGAAAATTTAGGTCGTTCACAAAACATACAACAAAAGTAAATTTGTGTATTTCTGTGGGGGCATGGACATTTCAAAGTCCATTTTGGAATACCTGTGAGTTCCCTGAGGGCGAGGCTATGTGTTATTCTTCTTTGTGTTTCCAGGATCCAAGTTAAACTGTAAATTCATAGGCAAATCAGCAGTCTGTTTTAATGGAAAACTCTAAGATGCCAATCCATCAGGGTGCTCAGATATCACTGAAAATGCAGCAGAATGGAAAAAAAAATCTCTTTTCCTGATCTACTCTTAGGAAGACCATTGCATTCTGTTTGAAAACATTTTTCGTAGGTCCTTGGTGTAGGCAGTGAGACCTCAATGAGTATGTTCAAGTGATAAAAGATGACTGACTGCCTTCTCAGGAGCATTTTATTTTTTAAATTTATGTAGTTTATTTTATTTTATTTTTTACTGAAGGGCTTTAGTGTTCTTCAGCAAAAGGCACAAGTTTTCCAAAGAGCAGAGTAACAAAAGAGCAAAGAGCAAGCTAGAAATGGGGTTTAAATTCTATCACCAGTAGCTCTCATTTTCTTCGTCATGAGACTTAGTTTTCTCTCTGAATAAATATTTAAAACTATTCACATATTTGTTAAAAGAGGCAGCAAAGTGTTAGTTTTCTTGGGGCAGGCACCCATGTGATTCAGCCTGGATCTGTTTATAAATCACCATCACAGGGGCTACACAATGAATGCTACTTTTTTCCCATCTTGATACAGAATGTTCTTGCTAACAGGGAGTGGGAAAAGCCAGTACCTTTTCTCTATCCAAACATTTGAGAATTAGGTGCTAGATTTTGCAAATTCTGTTGGAAACTACCAATTTCATCAAAATTTCCTGAAACATTCCTCTATACCTTCTGATATGGTTTGACTCTGTGTCCCCACCCAAATCTCACCAGGACTTGTAATAATCCCCACGTGTTGTGGGAGGGACTCAGCTTTAGGTAATTGAATTATGGGAGTGGGATTTTCCACATGTGTTCTTGTGATAGTGAATAAGATGCATGAAATTTGATGGTTTTATAAAAGCACAGTTCCCTTGCACACACCCTCTTGCCTGCCGCCACGTAAGACATGTCTTGCTCCTCCTTCACCCTCTGCCATGATTGTGAGGCCTCCCAGCCATGTGGAACGGTGAGTCAATTAAACCTCTTTCCTTATAAATTACTCAGACTCAAGTATGTCTTTATTAGCAGCATGAGAGCAGACTAACACACCTTCCTTTCATAAACAGCTGTCTCTGCTGTCCCAGATTTCTCTATTCCTTCTCTTCCATTAGCTCCACCTTGCAGAGATGCTGTCAAATATGCACAAGCTCTTATATTCTCATTGTCTTCCCAAGATGAAGCCAAGTCCTGATGAGCTGAATCTAAGAGTTCTTTTCATCTTGACATACTGGCAGCCAGCTAACCCAACCATGGCCCTATTTTCTCCAACCGTTACTAAAAATGTTCTCTGTCTCTCTTTTTTTTTTTTTTTTTTTTTTTTTTGAGAGAGTTTCACTCTTGTCCAGGCTGCAGTGCAATGGAGCAATCTCGGCTCACTGCAACCTCCGCCTCCCAGGTTCAAGCAATTCTCCTGCTTCAGCCTCCCGAATAGCTGGGATTGCAGGTATGCACCACCATGCCCGTCTAATTTTGTATTTTTAGTAGAGACGAGGTTTTTCCATGTTGGTCAGGCTGGTCTCAAACTCCTGACATCAGGCGATCCGCCCACCTCGGGCTCCCAAAGTGCTGGGATTACAGGCGTGAACCACTGCGCCCGGTCCATTTTCTCTTTAATTTTGTCAATCCACTTCTGTTTTTTCTGGCCTCTCAAAATTGCAAATACACTCTTTGTAAAACTTCTGTTCTTTGTTAGATGCCTACTCATCCTCAGTTACCTCACTGATCCTTCTTGACACTGGCTCCTCCTTGAGGAAATCACCTTCATTGCAGCTTCTACCAATGGACGGAAGGCTGTCATTCTCCCAAACCATATTTATATTCTGGTCTGTAGTTTTGGTCCATGTCTAAAGGTTGCTGGTTGAACCTGGTCATTCGTTCTCTTCCCTTTCTATGTTAATAGAATGCCTACTTTATAGCTGAGTCATAGTTGTCTTGAATAAAGCTATTTCTCAGAATTCCTTATAATTGGGTAGCATGAGACTGGGTTAAGTATCTAAGGAGGTGCCAGCAGAAACAGTGTATTTAACTTCCTGAAGTGTCTTTAAAGGAAGAGAACTGACCCTTCTTCCCATCCCTCCTTTCTATTGGCTTGAAGGTGGATGTGATGGTGGAGTTGGAATAGCTGTGACTTGGGGAATGGAGGCCACAAATGGCACAGCAACAGGAAGAAAGAAACCTTGGTCTTTGATACATTGAGTATTCGGACTCATTTGGAATGCTTATGTTTAGACTACTATTTAAGAGATAAATAAATATTGATCTGTTATTGGATTTTCAGTCCCTGACCACCAAACCTAATCATAACTGACATAGTCAATGCTGCTTTTACTCTACTGGTAAAGCCAGCGATCCTTTGAGACTTATGTTATTTGCCTAAGTCATCTTCAACCACTCCTCATTGCTGATCTTTGCTGACCATTTTTATGCCTTCTAATCATTGAAGACCTCAGTATCTTCCATATCTATATTAACATAGAAAATATATTGATTACATTGACTTCTCAATTTTTATTCTTCTTAATCCCTTCAATGTTTTCCACTTGTATCAGTCAGGATACAATAAGCTATGTGACTAATAAACAACCCCCAAATTTCAATTGCTTATAGTAACAAAGGTTTATTTTTTGTCCCTGTTGCAGGGCATTCATGTGTTTTCTTCACTCCGGTGCCCATGATGACTTTGCCTCTAATTGGGATATTGCTACTCTTGTGGGCGAGGTAAAAAGAAAACAAAACAAACTAAACCAAACCAAAACAAAGACACGCACACACACACATAGACACACACACACACAGCGAACTATATACAAGCTGGCTCTTTTGAAACTTCTGCCTGCTCGAAAGTGGCACATATCCCTTATACTCACATTTTATTGGCTAAAGTAGTTCTTTGGTTCAATGGAATATTAATAATATTAATAGGGTAAGAGATGGGCAACTTTAGTGGAGAATAATATATCACTCTAATACCTATTGCAATGCACATAGCATATATATTCAATACATATTTACAGGTGGATTGATTAGAATATGAAATCATTTTTAATTGTACAAACTATTTAATTTTTATTTTGAAGAAATGTGGGTCATCCAATTTAGTCTTTTATCTGATTCTGAAACAATTTCTATAGTATATGGACAATTTGCTAATCTTTCTTTAAAAACTGCTTAGCAGGAAGCCTACTATCTTACAACATAATCCATAAATATTTATTTTCACATAAAAATAGTTATTTCAATGGCGCTTTGGAAGAATGTAGGTAAACATGGGCTCAAGCCCCATGTGTTGAACCAGGAAGTCCCTATAAATTTTGATTTTTTTTTTTTTTTTTTTTTTTTTGAGATGGAATCTTGCTCTGTTGCCCAGGCTGGAGTGCAGTGGTGTGATCTCGGCTCACTGCAACCTCTACCTCCTGGGTTCAAGCAATTCTCCTGCCTCAGCCTCCCAAGCAGCTGGGACCACAGGCACATGCCACGATGCCCAGCTAATTTTTATGTTTTTAGTAGAGATGGGGTTTCACCATGTTGACCATGCTGGTCTCAAACTCCTGAGCTCGTGATCTGCCCGCCTCGGCTTCCGAAAGTGCTGGGATTACAGGCATGAGCCGCTGCACCTAGCCAAATTTTGAACATCTTTTAATGTTAACTCTTCTTTGTAACGAATTGCAATTTGTCTCCTCATAACCTCTTTCTTTTGGTTTTTAACTTAGTTTGGAGATTAGTAAGACCAGTTCAGAAAAGAGAGTTCGCTTGACAAAATGGAGCGCACCTGCACTCTCTGAAGAAGACAGATTTTACTCAGTTCCAGCCAACTTTGTAATTCAGGAAATTGCTCTCATTTCTGCCAAAGGTTCATGTACCCTTAGTACTAGAAATGGGTTTCAATTAAAAGTAGAACAAAATAACAGTAATAGGTCAATCACAACACATGATTGTGGCCTAAGTGTTCCCAAAATGTGATGACTATTTTTGACTGACGTAGTTTGAGACTAATTCCCCCACTCTGAACACTTTTTGTGGCAGCTTCTTAGTTATGTCTTATGGCTGAAAAATTGATAGAAAAGAAATAAATTTTGTAAACAAGAGTACCCTCTATATCTCTTAGGTGCTTCTTGATTTTTGAGTTTCTTAAGAGCACAGCCAGGCAAAGTGAGATTTTATATATATGACGTGGAAAATTCCATCACAATGGGACTGAACCTGATAGGAAAAGTGATTGACATCTCTCATGCACATGGTGTCTCTCTTTGTATAGCTTTTATCGTCGATAAAGCTTTTTTGAGCTGAGGGTGGAGAAAGGTCGAGAATCAGAAGTAGTATGGGAGCATTTGAGAACTCCCTTCTGATAAGACCAATAATGAACCATGTTTGTTTATTGTTTAAGCATCCATGGATTTTTTTTTTTTTTTTTTTTTTTTTTTTTGCTAAAATTCAATTGTACAGTGTTTCTTCTGCTTGTTCCAAGTATTTGGCTTACTTTAGAAAACATGATTTCCTATATTAGGTGCTCACAGGCCTTGTATTCAATGCTTCACTCTAGGGCTATGTTTTTTTTGTTTTGTTTTGTTTTTTTTTATTTGAGACGGAGTCTCGCTCTGCCGCCCAGGCTGGAGTGCAGTGGCCGGATCTCAGCTCACTGCAAGTTCCGCCTCCCGGGTTTACTCCATTCTCCTGCCTCAGCCTCCCGAGTAGCTGGGACTACAGGCACCCGCCACCTCGCCTGGCTAGTTTTTTGTATTTTTCGGTAGATATGGGGTTTCACCGTGTTAGCCAATATGGTCTCGATCTCCTGACCTCGTGATCCGCCCGTCTCGGCCTCCCAAAGTGCTGGGATTACAGGCTTGAGCCACCGCGCCCGGCCTAGAGCTATGTTATGAATCAGTCTCTAAATTGCTAGTCAGTAGTTTCTGGATTTGATCTTCTCATGTTAAAAATTGGAATATTTCTTTATTCTATATTTCTCAAATTTGTCATGTTTGTCACAATTCTTCAGTAATTACTAATAGTTGATTCTATGATAATATCTTAAGATTTTGACTCCTGAGGTAAAATTAATTAGAACCCAGGATCTTGAATTCATTTAAAGCAGTCCAATATTCTGGTATTATTTTGATTTTTGTTTGTTTGTTTATCAAATATTTATTTAAGCCCTAAGTGTTTGGATCTTCAGTTGGAAATGGAGATACAAAAATTAATTAGATACAATTTTGTTTTCTAGGACTCCAAGTTTCATCATAACAACAGTTAAAGTAATTGAGTGCTGCATGTGTACAAGGACTACGTGTCAGGCGTTTGCCTACTGGAAGCTCATTTTTTTTCTCGCAGCATCATGGGGGTGATGCTTTATTTCGATGAAAAGGAAGCTGTTGCATAGAGAGATCCAATGAGTTCCTGAAGATCTCACAGCTCATAAGTAGAAGTGTCAATATTCAAACTTAAAACTTGTATTCATATCAGGTTACTTCCCTGATTCGTTAGCCTTACTTGAAATTCTGTCTGTCATTAACCCATATGACTACCAGTTTTGGTTTTAAGAACATTCTTCTTAATGAAGAAGCCAAGAGCAATAGAGGATTTAAAAGTAATGCTTATTTTCTATCACTCACAGAAATAGTTGAATTATGTCTGTGGATATACATTCCTGCACAATAGAAGTATGATATTACTTTGCCTTCTCCTGACACTGGGGCTATTTGCTTTTCTTCATTGTTTCAACTTTTAACTTATTATACCCTTTATGTTGTTTATAATATGTTATGTTATTTATAAATACCCTTTATGTTGTTCTTTGTCCTAAGACTCATTCACACCTCTGATTTCTCCATATTTCAACATTTCTATCAAAAACCTGTGAGGGTTTCGCTTGATGCTTTTATGTGTTCCACTCACCCATATATCCTTGACTCAAGTCATTATCCCTGAGGAACCGTACTTTAGATGTCTTCTTTCCCTTCTTTCCCTGTGGTTTATCCTTATTAGGCTGATACATAGCTATTACATTTTAAGGAAAATTACATTTTAAGGAAAACACTTGCCTCTTAGTATATTTGATAATAGCAATAATTTTTCTTATCCCCTAAACTTCTGGAAATCAGTTTCTCTGAGGTCTAAAATGCATATGAGACCAGGTCTAGAACTGCTTCCCTGGATGAATGTGTCGAGATACTTTTCTCCTAAGCTTCCTACTGCTGTAGTTTCATCAATAAATTTTTGATATAATAATTATCTAAGTCTAGAGCAGTAGTAACTTTTGTTAATTCTACACTCTCATTGGACATAAAAAGCAAGATAACTTCATAACAATTGCTTTGCTTCCATCAATATAAGATTTCCAGCCAAATCTAAGTAGGTAAAATTCCCCAGTTCTTAGTAAACTTCTTTGCTATTATAAAACAATCCATTTTAGAAAACCTATTTCATTTGCTCAGTGTTCTCAATAGTCAGTAGCATCCAAAAATATTCCTGATGAAATAGTGTTCTCAATATAGAGTCAGATCAGTGTACAAACCTTGGTATCAGTTTCCTCTCATGAGCACCATCACTGTTAGTGATAACTAGTCTTCTCAGAGTCTTTTTACCTGTTACAAGATGAAATCAAATGGCATAATGTGAAAGAGTATTTTTAAAATACAGAAATTATTTTAATAAAAATAATTCCAGGATGCCTTGTGTTTTTCTCCCCCTTCGATATTTTTACCTAAATGAATATCCACTAAGCTAAAATCAGATAGGCCTTAGGTGGTCATTTGTTTTGTTTATTTTGCCTTCATGTTAAACACTAGCTTAAATGAATATTACAGAACTTTGTTATTTCACCAAAGTCAGAGCCAAAATATGTTGATATGTATTTTTATGTGTCACAATTTAAGATAACACAACATTTTACTAACCCAAAGATTATTTGTATGACTTACTGGTCTCATAGAGTAATTGTTATGGCAAATATGTTTCCTTAGGACTCAATCATATATAGAAGTCTGCAGGTCTATAAAATCATGACATTCTTTCAATTATGTATGTATAAGAATATAATTTATAAGCTCATATGCCTTGGTATCAGACTAACTTGTGTTTGAATTTTGGCACAAAAAATAGTGACTATGTGATGGTAGGCAAGAAGTAATTTTAACCCTCTGAGGCTCAGTGAATTCATCTAAAAATAGTGATAAAATTTTTTACTTGCTTACTGTGAAGAATAAACAAGGTATTATGATATATTGTGCATTTAAAGTTCATTATTACTTACTAATTGCTATAATCATTCTTAAAAATGCCATAGCATACCATTATAAAATTAGAGGTCAATGGAAAGCTGTACAACAGTGTTGCACAACTCCAGGTGGTGCAAATGGTATTCCATAACATTTCATGTATGTGGCAGGCCCTGCAGTTGCACAAAGTCTTGGATTTGAACTCACATACGTTATTCCATTGTTTCCAGATTCCACTAATTCAGCAAATATATGTAGGTATTCAGATCTAGCCAGAGACTGACACTGGGTTAGATGGTGGGAAAACGAAGACAAATGAGAACACCATCCCTTTTTAATATGGTATATTATTTAACAAAAATAGTAGATAATTAAGTTAGAGGAAAAAAAATAATCAAGACCCTTTGTTTTCACCTGAAACTCTTTAGAGCATGTTAGAGAAAAGCTTCTTTTCTGGGTGGAGAAGTTAGAAAAAGCTTTTTCTTGCAAAGTTGGATGGGACAGAATGCAAGTTTCATGCCACAGATCCATAGATTGAAGAAGTAAACCCAGGCTCAGTTAAGATCCTAATCATGTTTCCTTAGCAAGGTAACTTTGTGCAAAGCACAACCTGCACAACTGTACTTGGAGATGCTTAGTTTATGGTAATAAAAAGAGGATGCATTTTACTTTGTATATACCATCACAAAAAATTCACAATGATGCAAACTAATGGAACTTCAAAATTTTGCATTATTTGCATAAAGTCAAATTAACATGTCTTGGCTCATTATTGCATTTAATGAAATATGAATCTTGTATTTACAATAATTAAACAACAATTTAAATCTTTACTGTAGTCTTTGGAGAAAATGCCAAAAAATGTTGAATTCATACAGCAGAACTTCTCATTTTTTATTCCTTTATGTCTTTCTCTTTCAATATCTTATATCCATGGGCAAGTCAGAATGGAGGAAATATTCTTCCCGTACCACTTGCTTAAGTCCCTAGATTTTTATAGAAATTGGCTTTATTTACAGGTAGAGTGAAAATAAGTGTTGTATTAGAGTGTGATGTTATAAAAATTCTCATTTGCAGACATTGTTGAATTCCACATAGTTAGTGAGTTAAGCTGGCATATATATTTCTTGTATCCAACACTAGGCAAGTTAGTAGTCCTGTATTACAAATTGCTTTTCTCTCAAAAGTCTTGTAAAACATAACACAAACTAAAGTTTAAATAAAACAAACTGCTGTACTTCCTTTTGACTCCTAACCCTAAAAGCTCAGGAAAAATATATACACTTTGGGATATGGAACAGATAATTAATGGTTGCCTATAATTCTGAAGCTGAGCATGTTCAATCTGGGTAATTACGCCAAATCAGGCAGAAACACTATTATTGGCTTTTAAATGCTATTGTGCCACTAGGCTTTTTACCTTTGTTTTTCCACTTGAAATGAGACATGACACCATAATTGAATATATCCTGAAGTTGATGACAAACTTTGAAATATACAAAAGTACTTTCCCCCTACTGAGTACTCAAGAACAGTTCTAAAAGTAGCTGGGACCAATCTCCCAAGTCTAAAGATAACAATGTATTTTACGTGATCTTTCTAAATTCTCTTCTGGAGGGACACCAAATACCTTTATATTTGTAATTCCAATGTGAAGCTTTTAAAAATGCTTTCAAATCAACTTTTAACTATTTTATGGGTACTCTGTTCTGTTTGAGTGAGAGAACAGAGAACAAGGTCTGAGAACAAGTTGAAGAAGCAGAACATCCTATAATTAGAATTAATAATTAGATTTAGTAAGTGTATGAGTCGTTTAGCCCAATACCCCAATTTTCAGGTAAGAACACTGAAACTCATTGAATTTAGGTGTTGTTTTTTTTTTTCTTTTTAAGTCATCCAGATTGCTTGTGGAGTATCAAGAACTAATATCTGATTCCCATCAAGGAGAGTGCTTTCACTAGTCCAGGAGTTTTGGGTTTCAGAGTTCAATCTGATGTCTGCTATTTAACAAGAATTGAGAAAATAAACACTATTCAAACTATTTTATTGATTGATTGAGATAGGGTCTCACTCTGTAACCCAGGCTGGAGTGGAGCGGCACTATCATGTCTCACTGCAGCCACGTTCTCCTGGGCTCAAGGGAACCTCTCACCTCAGCCTCCTGAGTAGCTGGGACTATATTTTATAGTGTTGATTTTATGTCCATCATTTTAGCTGCAACATTGTTAAATAATCATAGTAACTTCGAAAACATGTGACACAGCAGTTGGGATAAGCTAGCCAGAGAGAGAGAGAGAGAGAGAGGAGAGAGAGAGAGAGAGAGAGAGACAGAGAGAGAGACAGAGAGACAGAGAGAGAGAGAGAGCAATAGAATTGTAATTTCAGTATCTTCCAAAAGTGGTTTTTGATTAACAGAACATGTATTCTTCATGATTATATTTTACTGACAGTAAATATAATATGGATATAGAGAAAATAGAGATTAACTCAAGACAGAAGGTACAAATTGCTTTTCCAATTACTCTCTCTCTCTTTTTTTTTTTTTTTAGCAATTTTTAAACCCTTATTTTTAAAAGAATTTTTGGATAAAGTAAGATCAGGTTTTTCTTCAAAGTTCTTCATTCAAAAGATTTGGAAATATTTAGATCAAGAGTATAACACAACATAAAAATTATGTCTTTATCATTTCATCTGTTAAGTTTATTCTTAAAAGAAATTAAAGCTCTAGCTTGTGGAAAGAAGAAAAAGAAGCTAAAGTCATTGAAGATAAATCAAATAACCATTTCAGATATAACATTGGTTTGAGAAAAAATTATTGTTTTGGATTTTATGCATTTTAACTTACAATGACGCTGAGACATCTAATTGAAATGGGCTCATAAGCAGGAAGAGATCTGGCTCATAATCTCATAAATTCTAGTTAGTCATTTAGATTGTGCAAGTGTCCCAAGGGATAGTTAAAAAGAGGACAAAGGGTCAAGAAATAGACCTCAGAGAATTCTCATGTTTTAACATGAGATTAAAAATCTGAGAAGTCAGAAAAGAGAAATCAACACAAGCAGCATAGGAACTGAAAGGGTAGATGAAAATCTAGATGATGTAGTATTCCAAAAGCAAAGCAGAGAAGCAGCTTTGGAAGAACTACCGTTAAATGAGTCTACATGTGTGGGAATTCAATGAAGACAATTCTTCCAGTGTATCTGAGAGTCGCCTGGGCCTCCATGATGCGTCTCTCACTCCCACTTCCCTGTGAAACTTGAGAATTGTAACTTACTGATTTGCTTTGAGCCCCATCTCCAAAATTCTGGCATCATTCTGGGTTGAAATAAAGGATCACAAGTATGTTCTCAAAAGTGGTTTATCCTTGTTTTCTTTTTGTTTAGATATGGTCTGTCCCCACCAAATCTCATGTTGAGATTTGTTTCCCGCTGTGGCAATGTTAGGAGGTATAATCTGTAAGCTGTAGCGCCTAATAGGAGGTGTTTGAGTCATGGGGCTCTACTCTCATGGATGGCTTGTTGCTATTCTCACAGTAGTCAGTGAGTGAATTTTTTCTCTGGCAAGACCAGAATAGGTCTCTCAAGAATGAATTAGTCCTCCAAGAGTGGATTGTTATAAAGCCAAGATGCCCCTCAAGTTTTGCCTATTTGCACATGTCTACTCCCCCTTTAACCTTCTGCCGTGTTGTGATATAAGCATGAAAGTCCTCAACAGAAACCAAGCAGATATTGGTGTCATGTTTCTTGAACTTCCCATCCTGTGGAACCCATAAGTTAAATAATCTCTTTTCTTTATAAATTTCCCAGTTTTAGGTATTCTGCAGTGGCAACACAAAATGGACTAAGACAACCCTAAATGACTGTAGACAGTTATATAAGGATGAATAATCAGCACTGAAACAATTGTATCTATAAGTAAATATGTAGATTGCTTTGCTGTTTATTCCTCTCCTTGAGTGATTATTTTCTTAATTGATATACTGACTTTTCCAATCTGATTTCTTCTTTCATAGTCTATTCCCCCAATGCGGCCAAGAAGTTTTCATCTCAGATTTTTAGATCTCAGGGGTAGCATGAGCATCACTACATATATAGACTTATTTCATGGGAAAGATGCAGATAAAAACAGGGTTAGTACTTTGCCAAAAAATACAACTAATTGGCTTCAGGGACTGGTATAAAGTTTCCAGAATGACATTATGAGTTAACTACAATTTCTCATATTTTAAGTGCATACTTTATACTGTAATAAGGACAGAGATATTTTATTAGAATAATGGCTAGATCTTAGCTTTACCATTACTGTGTGAATTTGGATAAGTTACTTCAGTTTTCAACCCCTCATTTTTCTCATATATAAAATAAGCATAATGATAGTACTTTTAAAAATAGGGTTGTTATAAAGATTAAATAAATGAACACACATCAACTCTTAGAACAGTGTCTCCAAGTAGGAAGCAGTCAATATATGTTAGTTATATTATTGTTATTGTTGTTGTTGTTCCTTGGTGTATACAAAACAAACTTTGAGCCTCTTCTTGAGGAATGCATGCTACTGTCTGCTATTGATTTAACAAAATTTAACTTAAACTATGTTCCTAAGAAATTTATGGACTTAAAAATGTTTAGTTTGATTCAAACGTTGCTATTTATTATCTAAGTACACTTGCGAAAGTCATTTAAATTCTCTGGGTCTCAGTTTCTTCTTTTGTAAAAGAAGACAGAAAAAAAAATCTGCCTCATGAAGTTACTGTGAAGATCAAACAAATAATGAATATGAAAGAATAAATTATAAAGTGATATATATATGCAAGATGCTATTTTTCTTATTTGGCCCCTCATGGAACACTAAATCCAATGAACCCTATCCCACAAAATTATTGCTTAAGATAGAATGCAGAAGCAAGTTGTGATAGCACTATTTTTTTCTCTTGTTTATACGTACATGATTTCCTTTATTTCCTTGCTTCCCTTTCCTTCCCTTTTTTCTTCCTTTTTCCTTCTACGTAGTATTTTGAATGCTGCTCCATGCTAGGTCCTGTGCTATATATTCCAAATAATAAAATATATTTTCTCTCAAGAGATCTCATTGTCTAGTATGGGAAACACACTTACAAAAAAGTAATAAATTATAAGTGCAATAATAAATACATGAACTGCAAAGGGAGGTTTAGTGAAGTAATTGTTATTTTTTAGGACTATGTTTTCATCAATTTGCATTCTCTTTTTATTACAAAATCTTAAAACAAAACAGAAGTTAAGTCTCAAACACGGAGTCGTAAGTACCTTGGAATAACAGTTACATATTTAGGGTACTGAATGTATAATAAAATAAGAAAATGTAATAGTTGTCAGATAAATTGAGTTCATTATAGTTACATAACTTAATCTGAGCAGAACTGCAAAAGGAATTCCAGAAAACATTTCAAATGAGGCTTTATTCTTTTCTTTGCATCCTATCCTTATAGTTATTATTATTTTTTTTTGGTTATTTGTGGTAATTGGGTCATATCATAACCTTTTCCACCTTCTTAGCTGCGTCATCATTGAACACCTTCCTGTGTGCTCCAGTCTTTTCATCCACCCATCTGTCTGACTGCTCCATTCGTCTCCTGCTGTGTCTCATTCCAGTTGACTTCTAGCTCAACTTTGCTCCCACCCACCTCTTCCTTTTATGCTCCAATGCACAGTGAGCTCAAAATGGCATCAAACTGATCTCCCTTTACTTGAAGGATCACAACATCATTGCTGCAAAATACAGGAAGTTTCTAAGTTGATTCAGCTTTCTTGTCTTTCTGTCTGCTAGTTAAATGCCATTTTCAAAAGAATTCAAATTGTTTAATTCAGACTGTATCATTTTGAGTAACTCTTCTTTTGTGGAACTTGAAGATTTGTTTCTAGCTCTTCTCAGGTTGAATATCATATCATGTCATATTACATTCACACAAACTTACTGTCAGATTTACTTAAAGCGTATTGCATATATAATTCCATAATGAATTTCCAAAATAAATATTACCATACATAGTAAAAATATTTGTGGGAAATAAGTAGTCAGAACTATACTTGAAACTTTTAAAAGCATATTTTTCTCTATAATGTCCTTGACCTAACAGGATAGTTATCAGCTTTTGGTTATTACGTCTTACTGAATTGACTAAATTCTGGGGAGAAGGAGGAAAAACATAACATAAATAGTTAGATAACAAAAGGCAGTTACGATAGCGATGGAGATATGCTTACTGTAATAATAACCAACATAATTGAACCCTAAGTGCCATGCACTGCTTTAAGTGCTTTATACATACCTATTCTCTTAGGTAGGTATTATTATTATACACATCTTACAAACGAGAAAACTGGGACCACAGATCATAAGTAACATATCTGAAATGAGCTAACTAGTAAGAGGCCTTTCCAGGGTTTGAGCTCAGGCACTCATGTTTCCAGAGCCCACTCAACCTACAATATTAAGCCCTCCATCCACCTTATATATATTTTGCATAGAATCTAATAAATGAGCTTTTCCAGAGGCAATCAATATCCCGTGTCTGAAATATGTATTTTCATAGTAACACTCAAAAAAGCAAACTAAAGTCCAATAGAGCTTGCTGATGAGCTTGTGTAATCATAATTTGATTTCCTCAGAAGGTTACATAATTTCTTTGAGCCTCAGTCTTCCTGGGTATACAATGGGGAAAATTATAGGCTATCTTGTTGGGTTATTTAATGGATTGCATAAAGTACTAACACAGTGGGCACACAGTAAGCATCTAACAAATAGTAGCTATTTTTTTTTAGTGTTATTGTCTACTGGTAAGTGAAACGATTTTAAATGGCAGTCTTTTAAAAATTCATCTCTTCTGTTTTATAAGTCCAGCGTCATTTAGTTGTTTGCCGTGAAGATACTGAATTTAAGACCACAGGCTTTCAAGAGCAGCTCTTTCTAAGAACATCTGTTTCCAAATTTGCAAATGTGGAAATTTTTGTAGAAGTTCCCAGTTTTTCTGTCTCCTTTTGTTAAGTCATGTGTTTCCTGTGTGTTTTCTCATAAACAATTTAATTATTTCTTTACTTTTTTTTTAACTGACACTTCCATCTTTTCTTGTGGACATTTTTGTCAAAAGACAAATGTTAATGAATGTCAATAAATGAATGCTACTAACACAAGATGAGTAGAAAAACCACAAAGTTACATTGAAATGTAGACACAAGGAATTTGTTTCTTGACTTGTATTTGTACCTCAGAAAAACTAATAATTACAGCATATCATTGATCATTCAGGTTAGTGAAAAGAAAGTAAAAACTCAGAGTTAAATCCTCGAATGTCACAAGCCTAGAGAATTCACTATGTATTTGGTACTATAAGAACACTGGGTAGTCCTAATATGTGATAGAAGTTACAGTACACCCCAAGTATTCAGTACAAATTACATTCTGTTTTCAAGTAGAGAGGAGATACATATGTTCTCTTTCTACAACTTTAATTCAGATTGTTATGTATAGCAAAATTTGAACTGTATTTTGCTAATATTTTCTATTAAAACAATACAAAAAACAGTTTGTCCATTGGAGAAAATAAAATTCATGTGTTTATAATTAATTCATGGATGGTTTCTGAAAAATTGCTTATGAAACTAACTACCTGATATCCAAGAAGCCTGTTGGCTGTTTAGAAGCTCTCTTCTTAACACAGGAAGTCATATTATTCTGAGGATAAACAAATGAAATTCCCCAAAGATTTAAAGCCAGTTCAAAAAGGTCAGATGGGTTCTAAGATTGGCAAAATCATATTTTCCACGCAGTTTAACAAATGTAAGGGTTGCTTTTTTTTGTAAATAGAAATCCCTTAGCCCGTCAACATCCAAGTAAGTGAATATTAACATATAATTTAAATATTTAGTTTTAATTGTATAACATTATCCTCAATGTAAAAATCCTAACATGAAGCCACCCACCCCAGTGACATGTTTGGAAAACTTAAGTTAACAAAAGAGGAAAAGGCGAGGCGCGGTGGCTCGTGCCTGTAATCTCAGCACTTTGGGAGGCCGAGGCGTGTGGATCACGAGGTCAGGAGATCGAGACCATCCTGGCTAATACGGTGAAACCCCGTCTCTACCAAAAATATAAAAAATTAGCCAGGCGTGGTGGCGGGTCCCTGTAGTCCCAGCTACTCGGGAGGCTGACGCAGGAGAACTACGTGAACCCGGGAGGCGGAGCTTGTAGTGAGCCGAGATCGTGCCACTGCCCTCCAGCCTGGGCGACAGAGCGAGACTCCGTCTCAAAAAAAAAAAAAAGTGAAAAATCCAGATTTGTCTCGAATTCTCAAAATTCCTTATTTGAACCTTCCTAAATATCTAATATCTAATATACTAAAGGTAATATATTAGACCTGTATTTCTATTTTGCTTTAATAGTAATGGTGACTGTTTTTTTACTCCTTTAAGGCATGACATCAATGAGAAATAAATGTATTGTGTGAGAGCTTTAGACTAGGAGATGCAGTTTTATATTATTGATCTAACTTTGCATTGTATATTATGTATTATATAACTTTAAAATGTAAACTTTCATTTGGTTAGTCTACTGGTTGATCTACATATGTTTTATATAATTTTTATAAATGTGCCACAAATAATGGTCTACAACACACTTATAGCTGTGCATCCATGAAATTATGTCTTTTATTTTTTTGGCAAGGAGAAAATTATCATCAGTGTTGTACCAACGTTGTATTGAATAATTTGCCCAGGATTTAACTCTTCCTTTACTGTTAAGATTATAGAAAAAAAAGGTCACTATTTATTGTCTGTTTCCTTCTTCGGTTTCTGTTTAATCGTTAGTGCCCAAAAATGTAGCCATTTCTCCTTTTTTCACAGAAGTTGAGATAATGGTTAACTATAACGTCCTACTTGCCACACAGCCCACCGTCTTCATCTTTTCCTACTTCCCGTGGTAATTGCCATTACTATCTTTCTTTTACACTATTACTGAGGATTCAATCACATCACACCTCTAGTTTTTCCTTCTATTTTTCTGGCTGTTGCTTCTCAATTTGATTCATTAGTTCATCTTCTGTAGCCCATAAAAGGCTCATGTTACACAGGATTTCTCTTCAGCCCTGTTTTTATTTTTAGTGTCTTTTTTCACTTTAATCAAGCTCAACTTTCTCTAGGGTGTCAATGACTACATAAATTCCTGTGACACCCACTTTTTATCTCCATGTTAGAGTTCTATCTTTAAATCTATATATCCAATGAATAGTTGGAATTCTGTAACTGGAACTTGCTTCAAGTGTAACAAATTTAAAATAAATTTAGCACCATCCTTCTCAAACCTGACATTTCTCTCACACTCTCAATCTCAGTTAGTAACCATGCTTGGTTGCTTTGATGAGAAACCTGGGGATCATATGAGACTTATTCTCCCCTATTTATTACATCCAATCAATCACTAGGTCATGTTGCTCCTACCCAGAAGAATTTACTGCTTCTCTTCTACCCTTTGCCACCACCATCTTCACTTAGAAACACATCACCAATTGTCTAGACCATTGTAGTACCTTGTTTCCCGTCTTCCTCATTCTAGTCTTTTCTCCTTTCCATTCACTGTCTTTAAAGATCTTCTTCATCTGTTTCTCACCTGTATTTGGCATCAACTCCTTCCTATATATACTTTGAACTCTCAAAAGATTGAATTTCATGTACCTTTCAAAGAAGCCATGCTCTGTCACCCACCTTTGTAATGGCGTAAGCTCTTTCTTCTGTCTTCCTATTCTATGTCCAATGCTATACATATGGCTTCCAAAAGGAAGCCATTTTTTGTCTTTTCACTGAAGTTGCTCTTATTTTAGATCTCTCTATTGTGCTATCTAATATATCTATAGACTTATATCTGTATTTTCTTTCTAAATATGTGTTATAGAGCACACAATGTTGTGTGCTCAACATTGTATTCGATATAATTATCAGAAGTAAATAAAAGAAGGATTCCTGTTCCCAGAAGCTCAGTTTTGCTGGTAAATCTTAACTCATGTATTATTCATCTCTTCTCTGAAGGCTTTTCTGACTTCCACCTCCCCAACAAGTCAGACTCTTAGGCAACTGTCACCAAGGTCTCAATGTATCACGGATTTAGCTTTTTTTTTTTTTTTTTTTGTATAAAGTATATTTTATTAATTTACCTGCACTACATTCTGCTTTTATTTCTTTAAAAGTGAAGTTTTATTTCAATACATGAACAATTTTTAAAAATGAGTTTATGTAAAGACCCAAGTAGTTCATTTTATGAGGAAATATTACTAAGGCAAATTTCTCAATTTTTAAGTTTCCAGTATTAAAAACATAGTGAACATGGTGGTAGTTATAGTTCTGTTTTTATTGTTGTAAATGCAGTATAACTTGGAGTACCTCTGGTTAAATGACAAAGTTAAAATGATATTCAATATTTCCTGTGGATTCATGTTAATTTGTGGTTTTAATTTGTTGCCATTCACAGCAGAACAATTTCCTCACCAGGTTTCCTCATTGAAAATAATTCTCAATTTTCCAGAGCTCCTACCACACAATCTTTAGAAGTAGAGAAGCAAAATTGATTTTCAATAAAAAGACTGATTACATCCTTGTATAATGTCCATTATCTCTAAGAAAAAAAAAGAACAAAAACAGAAAAAAAAAAACCCCTGTAACTTATGATACTATGGATTCAAATTACCTCATCACTCTTAGTTGCAATTATCTACAATGAAATATCTAGATATTTTCCTCATTACCAAGAGAAGAGAGAGCTCATCTAATATTTGTTTTCTTGGCCACAGATTAGTTCCTAGAAACTAACTTTGTTAGATAAACAAAATGAAGAACAAAACAAGTATATATAAAAGAAAAACTTTTCAAAACGATGGAGCCAAAGATGTTGCCTTTTCTCACTCCTAGGATCTGTCCAAAATGAATAAAAAAATAAGAAACTGGGGGAGTAAAATAGCAATCAGCAATTCAATAGAGAATAGTAGCAACTATTTCCTGTTAAACTTCAAAACACTTTTTCTAGTCATACCAAGTTTAACATGACTCTTGGAACTGATACTCGACTTCTCAAGATATCGGAACACTGTTGTGAGAAATTAGTGAGGGGAAATTCCCTCAAATCTCAATAAATTCTTTGATTAGAAGACCTCATAAAAAAGACAGAAACTCCTTCTGCTCCTCCAGATAAATAGGATCTCATTCTAGTGCTAGAGTTGGAAGACAGAGGATCTGACCATGTCTCATTGTTTCCTTGAAGTTGTTAATTTTTTTTTTTTTTTTTTGAGACGGAGTCTCGCTCTGTCACCCAGGCTGGAGTGCAGTGGCTCAATCTCGGCTCACTGCAAGCTCCGCCTCCCGGGTTCCCGCCATTCTCCTGCCTCAGCCTCCCAAGTAGCTGGAACTACAGGCGCCGCCACCTCACCCGGCTAGTTTTTTGTGTTTTTTTAGTAGAGACGGGGTTTCACCGTGTTAGCCAGGATGGTCTCGATCTCCTGACCTTGTGATCCGCCCGTCTCGGCCTCTCAAAGTGCTGGGATTACAGGCTTGAGCCACCGCCCCCGGCCGAAGTTGTTAATTTTTTGGTCTACTCCTCTTGTGGAAGGAAAACAAATATACAAACAAATAATACTTTTTGCTCTACATTGCCTTCACACATTGCTGTATATCAGTTTCCTTAGATTTGCTGTCAATCTTAATGGTAAAGATGAAGAGAAAAGAGGCAAACGAGTAAAATCACAGATGTGTATCTGTGCCAGCCACATTATCTCCAGAGCCCTCAAAGTTAACTACCTTTGTAGAAAATGATGCATAACAACATTGGGCCATTGACTTCACTTCACAGCTGCTGTTAGAGTGGCTGAACTGCTTCAGGATAGTAGACAGAGAGTGAACAGAGACCAGAAACTGGACTACCGCTTTTGCTTGTTAGTAATCTTCATGAATGGGATTAATGCCCTTATAAAAGAGGCCTGAGTAAGACCCCTTGCGTCTTCCAACTGTGAGAACACAGGAAGAAGGTGCCATTTATAAATCAGAAAGTGGGCACTCATCAGACACCAAATCTGCTGGTGCCTTGGTCTTGAATTTCCCAGCCTCCAGAACTGTTAGAAATAATTTTTTTGTTGTTTATAGGCCAAACAGTTTATGACATTTTGTTGTAGCAGCCTGAATGGACTAAGACAGAAAGTTGGTACTGAGAAGTGGAGGTATTATTATAACAAATATCTAAAAATGTAGACACAGCTTAGGATCTGGGTAATTGGCAGAGGTTGGAATAGTTGAGGTGAATGCTAGAAAAAGTCTACATTGTTATGAATAAAACATAAGGAATGATTGTGGTGAGGGCTCAGAAGGAGACCAGTACAGTTATAGAGATAGCCTCAATCTTTTTAGAAAATACCTAAGTGGTTATGAACAGAAGAATGCTGGCAAAAGTATGATTTGTAAAGGCCTTTCTGACGAGCTCTCAAATGGAAATGAGAAAAATGTTATTGGACAATGAAAGAGAGGACATCCTTGTTATAAAGTGACAAAGAACTTGGAAGAGTCATGTTCATGTTCTAGTGTTTTTTTGGAAAGTAGAACCTGTGAGTGGTGCAAGTGGGTATTTGGCTGAGTAAATATCTAAGCAAAGTGTTGAAGGTGCAGCTTAGTCCCTCTTGACTGCCTATATAGTTAAAAGTGAGGTGAGAGAAGTTATTTAAAGACAGAATTGTTAGTCAAAACAGAACCAAACCTTAAAAATTTAGAAAATTCTCAGCCTTTCTGCATTGGAAAAAAAAAATGAGACAGGCTGTTTGTGAGAGAACAAGGATTTGGCCAAATGATAAGAGATTACTATGGATTGTATGATGGACCAGCTCAACTGGAGCCAGGCACTATTCACCAAGATGATAGGGAGTTTATTTAGCCATCTAAACAGCAGCCAAGACCCATTGTCAAAGAAAATCGAAGAATGATCCCCAAGACATTTCAGGGATCATCTAGGCTGCTCCCACAGTCAGAGG
Organism: Chlorocebus sabaeus; assembly: GCF_047675955.1. Taxonomy (NCBI): domain Eukaryota; kingdom Metazoa; phylum Chordata; class Mammalia; order Primates; family Cercopithecidae; genus Chlorocebus; species Chlorocebus sabaeus. Next base: position 42,671,606 of record NC_132918.1, read on the forward strand.
CCTAGAGTGCCAAGGTCTGGGGTGAGAAAAATTTCAAAGAAGTAGCTGCCATTGCCCAATGATAGTGCATATCAAGGACTCTGCTGTTCTTACTCCATTGCTTTGTGTTTTGCTGTCCCAGGTGCAGCTCTGGCAAACCCTAGTAAAGTGTGCATTGTGCCCAGCAAAGCTATGGTGGCATAGTTACCTCCACCTAGATTTCAAAGGATGCTTTGGAGAGCCACAAGGTCCAGGCAGAAAACTGCAACAGAGATCCTCCATCAAGGCAATGCCCAACAGAGCCTTAGGGGCAGTGCCTCCTTTGTGACCCTTGACTGGTGGAACCACCTGTGTGGCATGTGAATTCCACTATGGAGAGGCCCAAGCACTCCAACCCATGAGACTACAATATGGGCTGTGTCCAGCAAATTTATGAAAGCAGGACCACCTAGAGCCAACCTTTGCCAGGCAAAGATTCAGGAGCAGAATCTCAGTCCTAGTGTGTCCAGAAGGCAAGATCTCTGGCCCAGTAGATCTGGAGGGCAGAATACTGAGCCAAAGAAGATTATTCCAAAGCCTTAATATTTAATGTTGTATGCCCTGTTACATTTTGGACTTGATTGGGGACCTGTCCTTCCTTTTTCCTTTCCTATCTCCCATTTGGAATGGGAATGTCCATCTTATGGCAGTTTCATCACTGTATTTTAGAAGCACATAATAAGTTTGATTTCACAGATTCATGACTGGAGAGCAATTTGCCTCAGAATGAATGACAGATTGAGTCTTACTGAGACTCAATCTCTATATGTACTTTGTAAAATGTATGCTCTGCAAGATGTGCCTTGAAAATCAACAATTATCAGTTTTGTTGTGTCACCTATGGTAAAATAACATATACCCTGACTCAGTTTTCCAAAATATGGTTTGAGTAATACTTCTATACTATTTGTTAGCATGGTACAAAACTTCTAAAGAAAAATGGGAAATTGATATACAGTATTATGTACATGTTGGGTGTAATTTTTCCGAAAGAAGACATTCCGAAATCTCATAAAATTTGGTGTGACTGGAGGAATGTAAAATAATCATTTGAAACTACCTTTTACAACAGTAGACCAATAACAGTAAAGGGGAGAAGCACCAATTGAAAGCCTTGTGTGGCAAACCTTTTGTTCTATCAAATGTGTTGCCAAAATGGATGCCTTACTCCAGTGCAGGAAAGTCATCTGAAATTGGAGAGGACTTTCCAATAGTCATGAAGTCTTTTTCTTCACCCTTTTATAGGCTGGGTGGACCCCTGTTGCAAAAGTTTCAGCAAATATAGGGAAAAGGCAAACAAAGACAAAATTACCCCATTCCCACAATTGTAAATGACTTTCCACCAATTTCTTAATTAATGTTATTAACTGTATGAGTCTACATCATGTTTAAAATTAGTAGTGACTTTCCTCTAAAAAAACCTCAAGCTTAAGAAAAATAACAAATAACAAAGAAAAATAACAAATAAAACCTTGGACATCACCTATCACACAAGAAAATGAGATAAAATTAAATGATATTAAATTATAATGATTTATGTATTACATGATTACATACTAGAAAATCAAACTGCTACAATTAAAATTAGTCAATAAACTGCCAAAAGTAAACAAAAACAATAATTCCCTTGAAAATGAATAATAATCACTTTTAAAATACAATTAAATAAAGATATAATCCAAAGCATATAAACTTACCAAGAACTATGCAAAACATACATAAAAACAAAATACCCAAAATACTGGCGATCATAAAAAATGGTAAGTAAATAGAGAAATATCACATGGTCTTGGCTAGAAATATTTTGTTGACAATTTTTTCCCAATTAGGCTGTGTATTTTGTATAACAGCAATCAAAACTACAAAGGCTTTTTAATTGAAAAATTTATAAAATAGATCCTGAAAAATAAGTGGACAAAAATATCCAGTCAAATTCTGAAAGGAATGTGCAGTGAAGGGGACTAAACTTATCAAATATAAAAGTGTCATTTAAACTAGATTGATTGAAACTATAGTGAGAATCCGAGAATAGACAGAACAATTAGAAAGAACAAAGTCTCTACAAATTAGCAGAAGAATTACATATCTGACAAGAGTAGCTTTTTGAATCACTGAGCAAGGTTCTGGTTATACCAGAAAAAAAAAAAAAGAAAAAAAAAGTGAGAGGCAATTGGATACATACTTGAGAACCAAAATAAAGAAAACAAAGCTCTTATGCCTTATATAAGCATAAATTCCAAATATATTAACCATGTAATATAAATACTAGAAAATATAATAGATCGATATTTTTATAATTTTGATATTCAAAAGCCCTCTAAGCACATATCAATGGTAGAATACACAGAGTAAAATATTGATATACTGGATTAAGTACAAATTAACACATTGTGTTTGGCAAATACACTATAAAATATTAGAAAAATTATGCTGGAAATATATATTTATGAAACAGCTATTCTAATGATGTTGTTAGTTACAAAACAACAGAAAATTAGTGGTTAACATTAGCCTAAAGGTTGTTTTGGGAGTTGCTCACAGAACCAACAGGAAGGCTTAAGAAGCAAGTTTAATCAGAAGCAAGATGGAACAAGTACAGCGAAGGCACTCTACCAAAATGGCATATTTTCACTAAGAGGTCATGGGGAAGCTTTAGGGCTTTTTACCTTACCACAGCTATCTCAAATTATCTCTAAAAGAATCTCTGTATTGAATTACCTCCTCCAGATTCAATATCCCCAGCAGAAGCATCTGATTGGCCATCCCAAAGGCATTTCACTCCAATATACTTGCTATACTAGGTTGGAGAGAGAAAATGGCATGTCTTATTTGGCTTCCTGAGTGGGAGGAAGTGTGGAATTCTCTCATATTAGAAAGAGTATTTATTTGTTGGGCAGCCTGAACAATTATTCTCTGCTAAGAAGTTTATATTTCTTTTCATTTGAAAATTTGTAAATCAAATAAGGAAAAAATAACCAAATGGGGGGGGGGGGGAGCAAACAGCACAAAAATGCAATGTAGAAGTAGGAATACAATGACTAATAAGCTTATCACATGTCTAGCTTTTCCAGTAATCAAATAGTGCAAATTATTGAAACAATTAAAATAAGAAAAAAAATCGATTAGCCAAAAGCATAAAAGTTTTGAAATATCCAGTGAAGTTAGTGAAGATAAGAGGAAGTGGATACTTTGATAGAATGTTGTTAGAAATATAAGTTGATTGAATCATCTCGACTATATTTGTACCAGTACATTAGCTTCATAAAAGCTGCCATTCTTTTCTGTTTTGATTATTGCCATATTCGAAAGGACTATAATAGTGCCTGAGAAACACTGCAAATTCTTAACAAATGCTGGTCCAATAAATTAATTTCAACATTTAAAATCTAATAGTCTTTTGCCATATAATTCCACTCCTAAAAGTTTACTCAAAGGGTGTAAACGTGTGTCTTAGTCTGTTTTGTGCTGTTATAACAGACTATCACAAACTGGGGAGTTTATTAAAAAAAATTATTTCTCACAGTTCTGGAGGCTGAGAAGTGTAAGATCAAGATGCTGGCAGGTTCAACTGGTGAGAGTTGCATTTTCCAGATGGAAGAAACATTATATCCTCACCTAGTGGAATATGGAAGGGCAAGCTACCAAACACTCTGCAAAGATCCTTTAAAAAGGTCCTAATCCCATTCATGAGGGACGAACCCTCATGACCTAATCATCTCTCACAGACTCTACCTCTTAATACTTTCACATTGGCAACACTTGATTTTGGAGGGAATATATTCAAACCTGTGGTAACAAGTATGCAAAATAGAAATCAAATATATACAGATCTTACTTTGTCTATTAAAGTGTGAGAAAAACAATTAGAATGTTCAACGATCAGATATTGGTTAAATATATTATGGTCTCTACAAGTAGTGAAATGTTATATAGTTTTGAAAATATATATCTTTGTTAACATGAAATAATGTCACGTTAATGTCACATGACACGTTACTGAGTGCAAGAAAAGCAGTTTGCAAATGTTATCCCATTAGATCTGATTTTTATTTTTTCAAAAGGAAGTTACTATAGGTGCATACTTATCTAGACAAAGCCTGCTAATTATATACATCAAAATAGTAACAGTGGGAAGTCCTCTACCCCTTTTTTTCTTTTCCCCTCCTGAATAATTCAGTCCAAAACCCGTTACGCAGGGTATCTATAAAGGTGAGGAAATGACACCAGACAGTAATTGCAGTCCTTCCACAATCCTCACTTCCAAAACAAAACAAAAAAAAACAACATTCTTGACCAGGACTTCTTATTTTCCAGGCTTATTTATCCTGGTTCCCTGATCCTCAAAATTTTTGCGATGTATAATCCAATGATTGTTCTGCCTGATATCTCTGCCTCTCCCAAATAGTCTTCTTTCCTTTCTTATCAGCTTAAATTCCATCACTTTCTAGCATACACCCTCAGCTTCCTCTTCTGTTGCTTTCTTAGCAATCGTTCTCTCTTCTTGGGAAATACTAGCAAAAAACAATCCTTACGTTAGGTAAGTTATGTCAGGTAATGTTTTTTTTTTTTTTTTTTAATTTATTTATTATTATTAAACTTCAAGTTGTAGGGTACATGTGCACAACGTGCAGGTTTGCTACATATGTATACTTGTGCCATGTTGGTGTGCTGCACCCATCAACTCGTCATTTACATCAGGTATAACTCCCAATGCAATCCCTCCCCCCTCCCCCCTCCCCATGATAGGCCCCGGTGTGAAGTCAGGTAATGTTAACAGCTATGGAGAAAAATAAAGTGTGGATGTAATTTTATATAGCATTTATTGCGGCACTATTCACAATAGCAAAGACTTGGAACCAATCCAAATGTCCATCAATAATAGATTGGATAAAGGAAACGTGGCACACAGACACCATGGAATACTATGCAGCCATAAAAAAGAATGAGTTCATGTCCTTTGCAGGGACATGGATGAAGCTGGAAACCATTGTTCTCAGCAAACTATCACAAGAACAGAAAACCAAGCACCACATCTTCTCACTTAAAAGTGGGAGTTGAACAATGAGAACACATGGACATAGAGAGGGGAACATCACATACTGGGGTCTGTTGGAGGGTTGGGGATTGGGGGAGGGATAACATTAGGAGAAATACCTAATGTAGATGGCAGGTTGATGGGTGCAGCGAACCACCATGGCATGTATATACCTATGTAACAAAACTGCACGTTCTGCACATGTACCCCAGAACTTAAAGTATAATAATAATAATAAAAGAAAAACAGTACTGTGGCTGGAACAGGATACAGTTGTCGGGGGTGGGGAGTGAAGCAATAGTAAAAGATGATCTCAGAGAATTACAGGTGACCAGACATGTAGGGCCTTAAGTTACTGCCTAAAGTCCTAACCTCTCTTAACATTTTGACATATTTTCTTCTAGTTTTGTTTCTTATCTAAATGTTTCATATAGTTGAGATTGTATCACCCATCTTATTTTCTTGCACTGAGCCTTTTATAACATTACTCCTTCAGCATTTTTTCCAATGGCACAACACTTCCAACATATTTTAAATTATTGAATAATATATTATCATATATACATATGCAATATCATTACTATGTACTGGTTATTGAAATTATTTACAGGCAGAAAGAAGATAAGAAGTAACAGTCTAATGATTCTGCTACTCAGCCTCAGGCCTCTTTATTTTGACTGTCTCCTGACTCTGTAGAACAGCTCTTGCCTCATTTGCAAGACTATGTACACCTTCCCTATTCCTTTTCTTTCTTCCCTTTTAAAGAAAAATCTAGCCCATTACAGCACCCATATCTTGATAAGGTTCTTGTTTTCTTGTTTCTGGGGCTAAAACCTCTGCAGTTCTTGGATACAGTTTCTATAAAAATAAATCACTCATTTCTGTAGACTTATTTCTTAGACAAAGATGTTATATTTTGGACTTGTTATATATAATACAGTATTCAATAAGTCTATGATAAAAAGTATATTACCACATAGCCAACTTTCAATTTTTCTATTATGAAATGCCAATATGATGTTTGGAGTAAAACAAGAAAGATGTATGGTTTTCATAACTTACAAATAATTTAACTCACCTAAACAATGGGAGAAATATGCTATATTGAGGACCTTATTAGTTCATTATGATTCAAGAATTTTTAAAACAATGCCTGGGTCCTTTGCACCACATAGCTGGAATATGGCTGGAGGTGCTCTGAATCGCGGGGAATCCAGAAAGAGAAGTATAGAATAAAGATTGATAGGGAATACACCAAGCAGATGCTTTATTTCTTCCTTTTGGGGATAATTCACGATATGGTCTGTGGAAGATGGAGAGAGAACAGGTAACTGGGATCACCCTGAAGTAGCTGGGAAACTCCATGTCTTCAGCACACAGTTCTGTCAATAACACCAAACACTGGCTTTAAGTTATAAAGACCCTGCTAGGTCAGCATCTCCTCCTGCACTGCCTTATTGGATCAGGATTTAGTAACATAACTTGGATCTTCATCCCAAAAGTGATCAAAAGATCTGCATCATCATATCAGCCTTTACTAAGTATTAGCTGCATATAGGACGTGATGCTGAAAAGCTTCTTTCTGGTTCCTAAGAATCTTGGTGCTTTAGTGAGATAAACTAGTTACCGCTACTTGATTTTATAAATGGCCATGGATATTAGTAATGTACTCGCCATTACTTAAACAGCATAACAAAGGGAGCTGAATTTTCTCTGACCATAACCTGCCTCCTGCTATCTTTGTTGTGTTTGTATGTATATGTGTGTGAGGGGGATATTTGAAAAACACAATACTGTGAATATATAGTCTGTTCACTTCAAACTTTAATTCAGAAACATTTGAAACCCAGATAAATGCCATTTTGTCTTTCAAGCTTATGGAAAACTTTCCTCCCTAAATCTTCCCCAATGCATCCAGATTATGGCTTCCGGTGGAGCCTCCTAATCACACAGTAGGGAAGATACATTAATGGAAGTCAGAGTAGGGTATTGAATGGACTAATGGAAGCTTTTTAAGAATTCCAAGTACTCTTCATATTAGAACCTTTGTCATACAGGTGACAATATTAACAATAATAATCCTCTCTAACAAAAGACTAATATCAGGTCTGGCTCCATAAGAGCCACTGGTTCCCCTGTGCTCTGTCCGAGGATGCCCTGATTTCCATTTCTAGTCCTGAGTACATAGTGTTCGATTTAATAACCTAAATTTTCACGAGTGAAACAGATCTTCAGAATGAATTCAGTAATTAGCTTCCCCGTTAGGGGGCTCATTTAATTTCAAAGCTAATGCTATCCACGTTTCCGTTTCTAATTAATCCAAATATAGAAATGCTATAGTAACCAGACAACATGTTCTTTGAAGAGCTGAAGCTATGATATTGTCATGACATCAGCAGACTTTCATTAGTGATATGATTTTAGAATACACTTTAAAACAAATGGCATCTTTTCTTGCCTCTTTTCTTGACTTACTGGTTTTGTTTTGTGATTTTGCAATGTTTGAAATATATGCAACCTCTTCCAGTCTGATTTCTTAAGAAGTTTTTACCTATTTATAAACAAGATAAATGTTTTCATAAGATTCAGAATAGAAGAATAGAGATTGAGATTATTTTCATAGAGATCAATGTCCTTGAGAAATTTAAGGCAGCTATGGAAAGTTTCCTTGAGAAGTATTAGAAAGGAGTATGTAACTACCTGGCAGCATGAAGAATCAGATTCCATTTGATTAGAGGATTTGGCATATGTGAAATTATGTAATGCTAGAATCCTACCTTTGGTTATTTCTAGGAATATTTATAGATACTTATAATTTGTATATTTTTGTGTTATATGTAGATGCACATATATGTGTACATATATATCCATATTTGAAGCTATATTTATTCTTCCCTTAAAAATATCATTAAATGGAATATGGCATTGGCCCATTTCCTATCCAGTCATAAGGAGGATTATTTAAATGTGGTTAACTCTGCGTAAGTCACATTTTTCAAATTACATTGCCAAGGTTTTTCTGCATGAAGGATGAAATTAGAGATTTACCAATAGGTAAACATATTAATATAAATATACAATGATATGTTATATTATATATGTTCATACTTACGTAGGATGCAAAATGAAATAAATAAATAATCATAGACTGGTTAGCTGAAGGAGAGTCAAAGTTGTTCTAATCATTTATTTGGAGGTCAATCTGGCAGTTTTGTCTAGAGAAAGTCTGATCAGTTCACCGAAACAATAGGCTTGAGACAACCCCAAGAAAAGTGTAAGAACTACCTGATCAAAAGGATCACAAACAGAGAAAAATGAAAAGAAGCAATCAGTGAGAGATCCAAGGCCTACTGCCATCAAAATTACTGTTGAGAACAATGAGATAAATTGGATCCTCCCTGAGTGGTTGGAATTATGATTAGGATGGCTTTCTAAGAATGATTTTTAAATGGTCTGGAAGAGGTTTTCAAGTGAGAATGAGACATTAACAATTTTTAAAACCTTCAAGAAAAATGGTCAAGCTGTAAGAATGTTTGACCTCTGCTTCCTGGAACCAAAGCAAAGACAGACTGTTTCATAAGAATAGAGCACCACCTTGTGTTAGTAAGTTATTACACCTCCTAGGGACACCTAAGGGAGGCTCTTTCCATCGTATTGAGAACCTGTCAGTAACGCTCTTGAGTACAACAGGCAAGTGTCATAGCTTCTTACCATTTTAAGCTCTAAGCCTTATGTAGTGTCTGTGTTTGTGTTCCTAGGAAGATAGAGAAAATGATGTGGAGAGGTGATGAGTCAGACAAAACACAATTTTTTTTTGTATTTTTTAGTATGAATGCTTTTATCTCAGGAAAGAATTTATAAACAAACTTCATAGCACTGATACCACATTGTTTTTGCATTTAACACATCATATTCATTGTTTCTTAACATGAACTAGGTTAAGTATCAAATCTCAATGAAGCAATTTTGAATTTAAAATAATTTAGAAGTACATTATTTCTGGAGTCTTCATCAAATAATTGTTAAGGAACAATGAGAGATCTAAAAATCTTAAGTTGAAAGTAAACTCGCCTTAAATTTTTCTAGTAAAGACACAACATTTATAAAGTAAGAAGACACATTAGTCGAATAGCACTAAAAACCTTCACTTTCCTATAATTGCTGCCCTAAAAAATTTATCTTTTACATAAAGAGAAATTTCAAGCCATGCAACAAATGTAAATATCTTGCTCATTCTTCAAAATTAAACTCAAAATCTTAACACACAGTCTTCTGTGGTCACCAGTGTTCTTGTGGCACTTGATTTGTAAAATTAAAACTGTTTTGTATTAAAATGGTTTTTGCTCATGTCTCATCTCCTCTAGCATATCTTCAGCTCTTTGGCTATAGTATGCTGCCCTCAACCTTTTTTGTGGCCCTAAACTATCTAGAAGAGTTATTGTCCTACAAAACTTTCTGATATGATAGAAATGTTTTCTGGACTATCCAATATGGTAATCACTGGTCACATGTGGCTATAGAGTAATTGAAATGTGGCTAGTGTGACTGAGGGACACATTTTAATTTTAATTTTAATTTTATTCTTTTTGAGACAGAGTCTTTCTCTGTCACCCAGGCGGGAGTGTGGTGGTGCTATCTTGACTGCCAGGCTGCAGATCCATGGCAACCTCTGCCTCCCATGCTCAAGTTCAAGTGATTCTCATCTTTCAGCTTCCTGGGTAGCTGGAACTACAGATATGCACCACCACGTCTGGCTAATTTTTGTATTTTTAATAGAGACAGGATTTCCCCACATTGGCCAGACTTGTCTTGAACTCCTAGCCTCAAGTGATCCGACTGCCTTGGCCTCACGAAGTGGTGGGATTACAGGTGTGAGCCACCGTGCCCAGTGTGATTTTTAAATATTAATATAAACAAATTTAAATAGTTTCATGTGTCTAGTGACTACTGTATGGACAAGATGGACCTAAAAAATACCTTAGAAAAATATATATTCAATGAATAAATGTCACATCATTAGAACATTATGTGTTAAATTATTTCTACTTTTTTGTTGTAGGAAATAATTACAATTCTCAGCTTCATGTTTTGTGTCTTACCTCAAATAAAGCTTGAGAACTTTGTAACTCATTCACATGAGAATTTTTTATAACCTAAATTATTAAGATAGTTTTGCTTCCTTCCTATACTCACCTTCTGTCCTTTATTCTCATATAATTTTTTAAAGTTTTGCCTCTTAATTCTGCATAAATTCTGAAAAGAAATAAATTTAATTATCTGAACAACATACGAGAGTTTTTAAGTATATATGTAAGTGAACTTGAAATCTATATGAGTAGAATTAAATTTCAGCACGACCTTGTTCAAACGTCAAAAGTAAAGTCACAGAGGAACCCCTTATCTCATTAAGTCCTTCTCTCCCTCCATCCTGACCAATGGCTTAGAATAATATGACATCCTGAAAAGCTTTTCTGGATGGTACCATGCAAGCATATAGGCATATAGAAATATTTTGCATTCAACTCCCAAATTATTTTCATGTAATTTACTCATAAAATATTATATCTATATTATAAGTCAGTCACTTTGCCAAGTATTGAGGCAGATGCACAGGTAAACTCTCTATATAATACATCCTTAAGGTTTTCAGTTTTGGGGCCAGGAAGCAGTTAGTTTTAACAGTTATTAATATATATTGAACACTTAATTCTTTCAAGATCTCTGTGGTGGTATCATTAACCTCATTTTATAAATGATAAAAATAAGCCTTGGAGAGGTTAAGTAACTTCTTTAAAGTAGTACTGTAAAGTTGGCAAATGAAAAAGCCGGAATTTGAATTTAGGTCCTATTACTTGCAAGTCAGATGATGATAACCATCGTTTTATTAAATTTTTAATAAACCATTATGAATGGTTTAAGAGTTTGGTGGAAAATGTTACTAGAACTCAGTGAGTATGTTTCTCATTAATTCAAGTATATCAAGCATATACTTCTTTGATTATCAGAGATGTGGATTCAGACATAAAGGAGGGAGAATTTTGTCTCATAACCAGATAAACACATATTTATCAAGTAACATGTAATTTGAGCTAGACACAAAACAGATCCCTTAATTATGTAGTTGAGTTTTAGTTGCTGTGCATGCATTTCTGATCATGTGTTTTTACTCATCTACAGGATTCTCTGAATCACTATTTGAATAAGATATCCTAAAAACTTCATTAGATGGTGTTTTGTGTTTAATTCTGAAATATGAAATGGGAAACACATTTGTATTATCCCAGCAGCATGGGAATAGGAGGGCATATCATGCTAACTATTACTTGAAATATGGATGTTTAGTATTTTATTTAATATGAAACACATATTTCTTACCTTTTAAAAGTTAGAAAATTCTGCATTTTTAAAAATGCACTTTTTCCCTTTAGTTTTTTTCTAAATGTGTAAACACAAAGTTTTGTTATCTTTTTTTTGAGTTGTAGAGATGGTGACCTTGCTTTGTAGAAAAAAACCATTATTTTCAAGCATATGTAGCCTACATTTCTGAGGCTAAAAGTGAGAATTTGATAATAGATTCAGTATAGCTTTATGCCAAAATAGCTAATCTTTATTGTTTTGAACCTATTTCTTCTATGTTTCTTTCGTTCGTTCTTTCTTTTTTTTCTCTTTTATTTGAGACAGAGTCTTGCTCTATTGCTCAGGCTGGAGTGCAGTGGCATGATCTCAGCTCACTGTGACCTCCACTCCCAGGTTCAAGCATTTCTCCTGCCTCAGCCTCCTGAGTAGCTGGGATTACAGGCATGTGCCACCACGCCAGGCTTATTTTTTTATTTTTTTTTATTTGTTTGTATTTTTAGTAGAGATGGGGTTTCACTATACTGGTCAGTCTGGTCTCGAACTCCTGACCTTGTGGTCCGCCCGCCTGGGCCTCCCAAAGTGCTGGAATTACAGGCATGAGCCACCGCACCCAGCCCTCTATGTTTCTTATGTAAATACTTTTCTTCTTTCTGAATGTCTCAAATTAAATTTTAGGAAATATTAAAATTTTTGGTAAAATATTTCTACCTTATTCACATTATTTTATTTCTCTTTTTTCATTATTTGACAAAGCTGGATTTCATTGCTAACCAGTTATGCTTATGATGAAACATCTTTGTACTACATCCAAAACATTAATTAGGTTTTTTTTTTTTTTGAGACGGAGTCTCGCTCTGTCGCCCAGGCTGGAGTGCAGTGGCCGGATCTCAGCTCACTGCAAGCTCCGCCTCCCGGGTTTACGCCATTCTCCTGCCTCAGCCTCCCGAGTAGCTGGGACTACAGGCGCCCGCCACCTCGCCCGGCTATTTTTTTGTATTTTTTACTAGAGACGGGGTTTCACCGGGTTAGCCAGGATGGTCTTGATCTCCTGACCTCGTGATCCGCCCGTCTCGGCCTCCCAAAGCGCTGGGATTACAGGCTTGAGCCACCGCGCCCGGCCATTAGTTTTTCAATTATTTCTTTTAATGTATTGGCAATCATGTATCTCATTCATCCATTGGTAAGTACGTGTTTTTGAGCATTTTCAGTATGTCCAGCATTGTAGCAAGGAACACAGAAGAGAGAAATACGGTGTATGTCCTCATAGGACTGCAATTTTGCCTGAGTGACAGAATTAACAAATGTCCTCAATATTATTAGATAACATAAAGATAAAAATAGCATTATGTCAACAAATGAAAGAGAAATTAAAACAAAACAAGGTTAGTATGGGTTCAGTATTCTCTTCACCATATTCTTGAGACAGTATTGATCATTTCATTTCATTCTGCAGACGAGGAAAGTAGATTTTGGGGAGGCCCAGGGGCTTTTCACCTGGGAATTTAACTCCAAAGCTTATCTTTTTTCTGATGTGTCACCATTTTAGAGAAAGCTGGAGGTAGTACTCATGCTGGGCTTCCTAAAACATGTTGGATTAAGGGCAGGGTTAAGCAATAGAAGCCCAGTGTGTGAATGAGCATGGCAGATGAGAATGCTCGTCTGATGAACTAGGGGTTATGTTTTGTAGATTAAGATGAGTAGGGCTGTGGGCTGGAAACAGATATTGGAAGTCCTGCACATTAAATAGCTGATTCTTTTTGTAATAGATTTTGGATCAGGGCAGTTGCATATTTAAATGGCATTTTACAAAAACAAAGATGGATGAGTGAGAATAATTGTAATCAGGAAAGAAACTTATCTGAAAGAAATTGTAGAGAAAATGTTGCCTGGACACAGGCTTAGAACAAGAAGCCTCTTCCTATTCTTCTAAACTTTGAGCTTATTTATTAACCCTTTTTAGACATCGCCCACTTTCTCCTCAGCCGACTCGATATGCCTTCCATAACTCCTATTTCCAACAATATTGCTCTGCGATAGAATAATTTGCAAGAGACTATTGACTTATTTATTATAGGTCTTCTCCACTAGAATTTAAGTGACATGAAGAAAGAAAATGTATCTTGTTCATCCCAGTATTCCTTGAACCTTGAATATATCCAAGCACATGGAAGGTGCTCTAGGAGTGTGCTTTTGAATTTTTATAGGCTTTTCTTTAAATCATTATAAAATCATTCAAGTTTAATTTGTGGTCACGGTAGAAATGGAAATAGATATTATGCAATGTGCAACAAAGGTGCTCACGGGAAAAATTAATACTGGACTGTAACTAAGTTTAAAATGATGGTGGCCTATTTCCAATTACTCAGAAGGTAATTAGTTTGCGAATTGTCCACAGACCTCCTGCTTCTCTTTCATCTAACTGCTGCCAACTTTTGGCTAATTTTATGCTCATTAACACTTCCTCTAGAGCATGGACAAGGCAAGGGTGTGACCTTTGAGTCTGTCCATTTTGCTGCTGATTAACAAATTTTGGGATGATTTGGTGGAATAGAGATCGAAACTATTGGCAAAGATGAATATTTTATATTATTATGTATAGGTTTTGTTTATTGTTCAAGGAGTTAGACAACCTATGTAATTTCATAAATAAATATTTGTTTTAGTTAGAAGAGCCATGCATATTTTAGGGAAAGTCACACAGCATATTTAATGACTTAGTTTGGCCACAACCCATTTATAGTTAATAAATATGTCAAGTTCTGTGATGAATTACAATGAATTGCAAAATAATATAGAAATAAAAATATCAATAGGTTGATTAGAAGTCATAGTTTTAGACATGAAGAAACAACATTAAAACAAAAATGAATTACAAATATAAAAATGTATTAAAGCTGAGAATCAGTCAAGGACAAAATATTTGACAATGTAGAAAATTTACTCCAGGACTCATGGGATTTAAAATGTGCCTAATATGCATACTATAAAGAAATGCAGTAAAAAAGCCTAACTATACAGACATACTCAATTGTTTGACAAAATCTCTCCCCTATATGGTACAAATTATTATTCTGTGATTCTGGATTTAGTTGGAATTTGCTGCTAAAAGAATCCATTGTTTTAATTAGCACCAGTGTTTATATGATAAATAGAGGTTGAGGATTGTATAAGTAGAGAGATCAAACTGGATCTTTTACCTTTACCTTTGGGAAAAGCACAGACGCAAATTAAAATATAATAAATCATAGTATTTACTACTTTTGAAAAATGAAACTCAAATGAATTTAGGCTCAAAATTTTGTATAGATGTACAGCAAAATAATACAGACACAAATAAAGGATATGGCTTAGCTGAATGGAGAAAGTTATAGAATATTTGTTTATATGTTTTATTGCCTTTGCTGAGCGTCATTTGAATTAACTTTACATATGCACTAATAAGTACAACTAAATCATTTATCCATGTTGTATTTATAGTGTATATTTCTGAGTATAATTCAAATATACTTGTCCCAAGCTATGCTATCTTTTACTCAATGTGTTTTCTAGAATTGTTAACTGCAGTTGGTGAACTTCTCATTCATTATATCATATGGCCTTTTCAAAGTTTACATAAAACAAAGTGAGGTATAAATAAGTATATATATAAATAAATGTATATACAAACAAATAAATAAGCTTACTAACGTTGCAATTCTTAATTTTAAGTGCATCAATGCTACTATATGTGCTACTGTATTTCTACCAGCTGCTTGCCAGTATATTATCACCATAAATTCTATTTATATGAAAACCTCTTAGGGAGGAGACAAATTCCTTTAGCACAATGTTATTTATTTTAGGAATGCCTTTTGGCCATTTAAAAATCTGTCAAAGAAGTATAGATATGCCAGTGACTTATTGATCCCTTTTCTATTTTTCATTTTGTGCTGATTATTCACAGAGAGTGGTAAACAGGACTGGTGTTTTACTGCTATCTACCAGTACTGGTTGTTTATGGATGGCATGTGTTCTGATGAGTCTATGCCAAACACATACTAGCTGTTACATATTTTGAATATTATCCTAGCTGTAAATATAATTGTACTGCATCATGCATGTGAAAACAAGAATTTTGTCAGTTAGAAAGCAAACGATTTTTAAAAAATTAGTTCAGCTTTAGAAAATAAGCCATGTTTACATGTTTAAAACTATGCGACAAATCTGCACATCCTGCACATGTACCCCTGAACTTAAAATAAAAGTTGGAAAGTTTTAAAAGCCATGTTGTTTATATTTTCTTAGAAGTTCACTTTATAAATGCATAATAGTCACAATAAGGCAGTATTGTGATTGACAGGCACCAACAGATGCTTTCGAAAGACATACAATTTTTTAAATAATATAAGACGCAGATATCTTTGCAGAGATAAGTACAACAGTTGATAGCTCAGCATGCTCCCAGAGGGAGGAATTGCCTTATAGGCCTCAAAGGTTCCCACAAGCACAGTCAGCTGTTCGTGAAGCCACCTGTGTGGAATGAGGAAGCTGTCATGCGCTGGAAGTGCTCCTTGTTCCACTTTTTCAGAATGTTATGTCCTCCTGAGAAATCCTCCCAGTGCATAGGGACGCTGGCAATATGCTTGCCTGCCACCAGGTACAGGAGCCAAGCAACCTTAGCACGTTTCTCAGTCATTTCTTTATCACTGTGTGAAACTGAGATCAGTTCTTCAGGAGCTGCCCTCAACTTGCCCAGGTCTCAAGTCTCTGAAATTTTCCTGGATTTAGATAAGATTTTTTATCACTTAGCTTGGAATATCTATTTTGATGGTGTAAATTGCTTTAGGTAGTATTATCATTTTAACAATATTAATTCCTCCAATCTATGAACATGGAATATCTTTTCTTTTTTTTTTGCATGCCCTCTTCAATTTCTGTCATCAGTGTTTCATAGTTTTCCTCTGATAGTCCTTTCACTTCTTTGGTTAAATGAATTCTGCTTTCTTGATTTATTTTTCAGTTTGTTCTCTTTTTATATATAAATATTACTGATTTTCATATATTAATTTTATATACTGCAACTTTACTGAATGCGTTTATCATAATAGTATGTTGAACAAAAGCAATGAAGTTTGGCATCCTTGTCTTGTTCCAGATCTTAGGGGAAAGGTCTTCAGTTTTTCCCTATTCAGTAGAATGTTAGCTGTGGGTTTGTCATATATGGCCTTTATTATTTTGAGTTATGTTCCTTTTATACCCAAGTTTTTTGAGAGTTTTTATTATGAAGGGATGTTAAATGTTATCAAATGCTTTTTTTGGCATCTATTTAAATAGTCATAATTTTTGTTCTTAGTTTTGTTAATGTGCTACACTAATTTGTGTATGTTGAACATCCTTGCCTCCCTGGGATGAATCCCACTTGATCATGATGAATACTCTTTTTAATGTGTTGTTGAATTTGATTTGCTAGTATTTTGGTAAAGATTTCTTTTGCATCCATATTCATTTATGATATCGGCCTATAGTTTCCTATTTTTGTTTTGTCTTTGTCTCACTTTGGTATCAAGGTAATGCTGGCCTTGTACAATGAGTTTGAAAGTATTCCCATTTCTTCTTCTTCTCTTTTTTTTTTTTTTTTTTTTTTTAAGACAGGGTCTCGCTCTGTCACCCGGGCTGGAGTGCGTTGGCACGATCTTGGCTCATGACACCTCTGCCTCCTGGGTTCAAGCAATTCTCCTGCCTCAGCCTCCCTAGTAGCTGGGATTACAAGCGCCCATCACCACGCCTGGCTAATTTTTGTATTTTTAGTAGAGACAGGGTTTCACCAAGTTGGCCAGGCTGGTCTTGAACTCCTGGCCTCAGGTGATCCGCCCACCTAGGCCTCCAAAAGTGCTGAGATTACAGGCAGGAGCCACTGCACCTGGCCCATTTCTTCAATTTTTAAAGAGTTTGAGTACAATTGGTATCAGCTCTTTAAATGTTTGGTAGAATTTGTCTGTGAAACCATTAAGTGCCGGATTTTTCTTCGATAGAAGGTGTTTTATTATAGTTTCAATCTTGTTACTTATTAATTTGTTGAGGTTTTCTTTTTCTTTAAGATTCAATCTTGGTTGTATGTGTTCACAAATTTATCCATTTCAACTAGGTTTTTCAATTAGTTGCATATAGTTGTTCATCATAGTCTCCGGTGATTCTCTGTATTTTTGTGGTCTCGGTTGTTATATCGCCTTTTTCATTTCTGATTTTATTTACTTAAATTGTCTCTTCTTTTCCCTTCGTTAGTTTACCTAATGGTTTGTGGATTTTATTTAACTCTTCAATAAAACAACTTTTTATTTAGTTGACCCTCTGTCTGTAGATTTTTGTTGTTGTTGTTTGTTTTGTTTTTGTCTTGATTTCATTTATTTCTGGTCTGATCTTTATTTCTTCTTTTTCCCTACTAATTTGGGGTTTGATTTGTTCTTGCTTTTCTAGTTTCCTGAGATATGTTGTTAGGATTATTTGAAGTTTTTCTACGTTTTTGATGTAGGCATTTATTGCTATAAACTTCCCTCTTAGTACTGTTTTTGCTGTATTCCACAGATTTTGGTAAGTTTTTCCATCATTTTCATTTGTTTCAATAAATTTTTAAATTCCCTTGTTAAATTTCTTCATTGACCCATTGATCACTCAGGAGCATGTTGTTTAATTTTCATGTGTTCGTCAAGTTTTTGAGGTTTCTTTTGTTATGGATTTCTAGTTTCATTTCATTGTGGTCAGAAAAGATACTTAATATGATTGCTACTTTTTTGAATTTGTTCAGACTTTTTTTGTGGCCTAAGAGATTATCTGGAGATAATCCTGGAGAATCCTTCTTTCATGTGCTGATGAAGAAAATGTGAATTCTGTAGCAGTTGGGTGAAATGTTTTGTAAATGTCAGTAAGGTCTATCAGGTCTAGTGTGTAGTTAAACTCCAACGTTTCTTTGTTGTTTTTCTGTCTGGATGATCTGTCCATTACTGCAAGTGGGGTGTTAAAGTCCCCTACTCTTATAACATTGCTGTCTATCTCCCCCTTTAGATCTACTAATGTCTGCTTTATATACTTGGGAGCTCCAGTGTTGGGTGCATAGATATTTATAATTATTATATTTTCTTGCTGAATTGACTACTTTACCCCTATATAGTGACCTCCTTTGTGTCTTTTTACAGTTTTTGCTATATAGTTCATTTTATCTGATACAAGTATAGCTACTCCTGCTCTTTTTGGTTTCCAGTTTCATGAAATATCTTTTTCCACTCCTTCACTTTCAGTTTATGTGTATCTTTATAGGCAAAGTGGGGACCTGCTTTTAAAAATGAATTCAAGGCCATCTGTCTCCTTTGAATTTTTTTTAATTACAAATGGTCAAATAAACAAGAGATAATGAAAAAATTGATAATTATTCCCTCCTCTTCTGTTAGCCCCAATTTCTACCCCTCAAATTTAACTAACCCTAATGTGATCTTTCCATATCCTTTTTATACAAACTTCATCCTTACATATTTTACCTCTCTCTCTCTCTCTCTCTCTCTCCCCCCTCTCTCTTTGTCTCTCTCTTTCTCTTGCTCTGGTTAAACAGATGCAGGATTCCAGTAGAAAAACTAGTGTGAAGCTGACTTTTTAATTTAACATATCATGGATGCCCTTATCAGTCAATATACAGAGCTCTTTCTTTCATATAACTATATAATATTTCATAGTGTGGACATCCTGGAAGCTATTTCACCATTCTCCTATAAGTGGACATAATGGCTTTTGTCATTGTTATTTTCCAATATTTGTGATGCTCAAGGAAAGCTCTGATAAGCACCTGCCTCCATGTATCTTTACATACTGGCAGCACTTTTATTTCTGTAGAGTAGATTTCCACAAGTGATACTGCTAGGTCAATTAATGTGTATATGTCTTACTTACATTTATGATGCTAGATTATTTATAAAAAGGTTTTAAGAATTTATACTCCTATCAGTTATACTCACTATAGTAGTTATTACAATTCTTTTAATTTTTGTTAATTCAATGGTTCTTTGTACTTTGTGTTGTTTAAATCTGTTTTGTTCCTGACTACTAGTGAAGTTGAGTATCTTATTTCATGCTTATTGTCCATGTGTATTTCTTCTTCTGTCGATTGTTCCTTATCAGTATGTAAGCATTTAATAACTTATAGATATTAAACTTTTATAATTTGTGTTGCAGATATTTTTATTTATGGTGTTTATTGTTATATGCAGTTTAATTCTTATTTAGTTATATACATTTATCTTTTCTATGATCATTTTTCATTATTTGAGATTCATTTTATTGAGTTTCATTGTTTGCTTTAAGAAGCTTCTCTTTACTCTAAGATCAAATTATTTCCTAGTATTTTTCTAACTTGTTTTCTGAGGTTTAGAACTTTATTCTATTTGGAGTTATTTTTATAGTTTCTGGTAGAGGTTTTTTCTTTTTAATTTTATATTAATATACAAAGATATCAAATTTGAAATAGAATACCATCTATGTTATTTAGTGTTTTTCTAAACATTCTTTTCTGTTTGGAGATCTTTGAATCTATTCCACTGGTTTATTTTTCTATTTAAGTGCTTATAACTGTTATTTTATTACAATAGCCTCATGGTAGGTTTTGGTATTTGGTAAGGTATATCTTCAAAAACTGTCTTTTATTTGTTTGTACTTTTGTTTTTCAATGTGAACTTTGATATAATTCTATCAACCCCAATATAATTGAGTTTGGAATATATATATGTGTGTGTATATATATGTATATATAATCTTTTCATTAAGAAACATGATCATGTTCTTTAATAAAATTTTACAGCTTTGAAAAATAGATCCTATATATTGCTTTGTGAAATTTCCTCTGATGATTTTTATATTTTTGTTTGCTGATGTAAATTGATTTTTTTCTCTCATTTTTAAGATTTGGTGTTTTATTTTAAGTTAGAGGCACATAGCTAATTAGCATACCATTGTGTAATTATCAATATTTTGTGTAAGAGTATGTCATTTTCTTCTGTCTTGAAGAATTCACAATTAAATTTAAGAAAAAATAAAAACAGACACATCTCTAGGCAAACTACACATATACCCTTGTCTAAAAAGCAGAGCTTCCTATCTGGGCAGAATAATTCATCAACACATCAACCAACTGCCAAAAGTTGAAAATAATGAACAAAACATATGGGGAAATAAAGGGAACAACTCCTAACCAATCAGTTCATTGGACTAAATCCTAGAAGTCAATGAGAAGACAAATATTATGCTCAAGAAACTCATCTTATTCAGGATATGGAATAAGACTTCCACATAAAAATATTAGTTGGGGAAAATAACTCAAATATCCATTCTAAAACTAGCTCTATGTAAGAACCCAAAGAAATGTAGTTATCATTTAGTGTGCTTATTTTCAATGGAGTTTGTGCAGAATGTCAATTAGTGTAATCATGTTGGATATATACTTTGAATGTTGAAATTCAAACTAAAATTCTTTTGGATATAAAGGCAATCAGATTTGTTAATTTATATTCTTCAATTGAAATTGACTTTTATAGCAAGTTAGATATATACAGCTTACAATGATGGAATCAATACATATGTTATCATTCTCTTTCAAACTACCATGTCTTCTTTCCCAACTGTTAAAAATTTCAGTGCCAGCAAATTTGTGAAAATGTAATCAAAGACTTTAACCTCTAGCTTTAGCTACACTAAATAAAAATATTTTTATCTTTATTTTAGCAAATTTTATGATGGGACCATTTATTTGATCATATACAATAACAAAATATAATGAGCACTGATACTTTTTTGTTCCTTTTAATAAACTTAATCACAAAATGAGTATCTATCATCTTTTTGAGCCTTGTCTATGAGTGCTCTATTAGATAGGTGAATTCAATTCGGGATCACTGAACTTTTGTGTTCTTTCTCTAGAAGATAATTTACATAAATTATATAACAGTTTTCAGTAGTTATGGTTGCCTATGAATTACAAAAAGTAGATTTCCAATCTTGTTGCATCAGTTTTCAGTAACTTTTCTCAAGAACCTGTAGTGGAACCTGCCGTACCCTCTGTTGACTGCCCAGTCTCATTACTCAATAGATTTTTTTTTTTTTAAGGCTGCTTGGGTGAATTCTAATTGCAAACTTCCAAAAAGTCAAGTATTATGGTCTTATACTAGGTGTCTGGCAAAACAGAATAAAAGTTGAAGACTGGAAGTCAAACATTGAAAACACTTTATTGTAGGCAGATGTCACAGTTTTGAAACATAGCCCCCAAATTCTTTGATACTCCCCCTGTTGAGCTATGGGATCTATGTCCTGTACCACCTCTGGAATTTGGGCCCTGTGACTTCTTGACCGATGAAGCATAGTGGAAGTTATGCTGGACTAGTTTCCAGAACTTAAACAAACAAACAAACAAACAAACAAAAACAACTGACATTTCTAGTTCCTCTCTCTTCACGCACTCAATTTTGGAGCCCTGAGGCACCATGTAAGAAATATTTGGCTGCCTGCTGTGAAGTGACCCCAGAGAGAGGTGCCGGTGGATGTTGGTGTTGTATGTAGGTGTTCTGGCTGAGCACAGCTGAAGTCCTTGCTGGCAACCAGCATCAACCATCAGACATGTGACTGATGGAGACTTTGAGAAAATTCCAGCCCCCAGCCTTCAAGTCCTTCTAGCTGAGGCCCCAGACATAGCAGAGTAGATACTCCACCATGACGAACCCTTTCCAGATTCTTGAAGCATAAATTCAGCAAGTCTAATAAAATAGTTGTTTTAAATTTCTAAGTTGTGAGGCAATATGTTACACACAGAATAGTAACTAGAACAGCAAGTACTCCTAAAACATACCAGCCTCAGTTTCAGTGCCTCAGCACAACGACAGTTATTAAGTTTTGGAGGACTCTGAAGTAGGAGGGGTGGGATGCAGTTTGAAAATAACTTCAGACAATTCAGATATGTCCCTTGCCCAGAAGTATGTTCATCCTTAAACCCCAGTATTTTGAATTGCTCTATTAATACTATAAGTGTCCTTCTTGGTTCGTATGCTTAGCAGTTTGTGAAACCTATTTGGATGTTGTGCTATGAGTGATACTTCTATTTTGGAATTGTCCTAAGTTGCTTTATAAGAGATATACCTTAATGATGCTGAGCCTTGGCCTTGGGATGAAAAAAACATAATTAATAGTATAATTTTATAACCATGGTTATCAGACAAGTTTCAGGACAGTTTGTTCCAGCTTGTCAGTATAGTCTATGAGTAACACCAAGATTTACAGTTTATACCCTGTTCAGGTATGATGCCAGTGAGCTCCACCATTATAGCAAGTCGCATAACAGTGATGACCTTTTGGATCAGTAGAATATGAGAAGACCCAACCAAGACTTTATTTTGAGCCCCTGTTTTCTAAGTGTTCCATGCACATG
Source organism: Chlorocebus sabaeus (assembly GCF_047675955.1). Lineage (NCBI taxonomy): Eukaryota > Metazoa > Chordata > Mammalia > Primates > Cercopithecidae > Chlorocebus > Chlorocebus sabaeus. Next base: position 42,694,447 of record NC_132918.1, read on the forward strand.
TTGGATGTCACTGATGCAAGTGAGAAAGTGCATCCAGTATGGCCTTGCAGAAAGAGGACAATTGGAGCCCGCATAAGACCACTCTGGACCCCTTGCTGTAAGATAGCCTTTGGCTGTGGTGCATGTTCTTACTATAATGCTGATGCTATATTTTATCCTTCTCTTTCAGTAAAGTGTAGATTTGTAAGAGTTGTGGTTAAGTCTTGCAAGTCTTCTTTAGTGTCTATTTTTAGTCTACTGCAGGGAAATAAAGACTTTATCATTCTAGGGTTGGTAGCTGGGTGTACAAACAAAACAAACAAAAACTGAGAACAGGCAGATTAGCAAGAGAAAAGGTATGTAACTTTATTAATTTTTAATATGTCCACAAGGGAGTTGTAGGAAAAAACTAATACTCTGCAAAACCATGAGATGTGAGAGTTTACATACCATCTTAATAGTGAAAGGGAAGAGAGATGTTGGTTACTTAGGGGAGAATAAATGATGTTTTAGGAAAGATGAATGGGCCCTTAGAAGAATAGATGGGTGATAATGACAGATTTAGACAAAGTTTTTCAGTGTGGTGTCAACTTCTAGTTTCTGCTCCTGTAATAAGAGTCCATCTTCCTAGTTGATGAAACTCCTGGGGAGATGGTTTATGACAATGGAGTTTATTTTGGAGGATTTGTCTTTAGGTAGGCAAAGGGAGTTCAAAGAAAGATTCTCCTTTCATTTGCTGTTTTTCAAAATGCCTCAACCTCAAAATAGTCAATACATCAAAACTTACATTTTGGGTATATTCTGGGGTGCCATTTCATGAACTCTGTCACTGCCATATTTTGGGGTGGCATATTCGTATTTATAACACTTCTTTAGTGTCTAATTGGCATAATTATTGTGGATTTCTTAAGCATATTTTTGTGCTGGTTTGACAATACACCAACACATACACATAACATGCTCACATCATTAGCCACTTTATTGGCTAAGCTACTCCTTTTCTTATCCCATTCTAAGGTGACTTCTACTCTTTACTATTCCTGAAGTTCACTATAGTTTTGACTGGGACCAAGGGATGAAAAGGCTGCTGTCAAGATAAAATATTAAAGTATCTTTTTGAAGTTGAAAAGATAAATACCACAGTTCTGTGTACTGCTAGGAAAATACCCATAGCCCATTGTAGGAAATGACTTTCTTAGTGACAAGGTCAAAGAACATATTTCCAGAGACTCAGAGAGATGTATAGGTGTTTATTCAATATTCCCTCACCACCAGACAGTTCCCCAGTGAAGTTTTCCATTTTAGAGAAAGTCTTCCTGCTTTGGTCATTAAAACAGTGCCAAAATACTAAAACATATATAGTTGTCTCTTGGTATTCTAGTTATTCTCTTTCTTGCTGTCATTCTCCATCAGTTTGTACTTAGACACAAGCATATGACTTTTTTTTCCAGTGAAATGTCATCTAAAGTAATATAAGTCACTTTTGGATAGAAATAATAGACAGAAAACAATTTTCCCAGTTCCCTCTGCAGGCAATGAAAACACATGACAAGATGGAATCTCTTTCACCCTGGATTCCTGAGTAACTAGTGAGCATTAGTCCCTAAGTGACAATGCTGGACATATAGAGTAAGCAAGAAATAGATTTTTGTATGTTAAGCCATTGGTGGGTATTTGTTACTGTAGCATAATCCAGCCTAACCTAGCTAATATCCCTATCTTCTGTCTGAACTTCTGAGATATTATACCCTATGTACATTCTAGGATAAATGATTTGTTCACTGGTTCTTTTATAGAAACTCATCTTCCAAAGTTTTAAAAAATGTCCTATTTTATTCATGGATTTGAAACATCTGTACAAATCACGCTTCAGTTGTGTTTTTATATGTGTAACTAGAACAGAATCTTTCCCAAAATCTGTGTGTTGAATTGTAAGATTAAAAGGAAACATGTGTATTCCTTAAAGGAGCCATTTATTTCTTCTCTTGATTTTCCTGCAATGATGTGGTAACTATGCTTTCAATCAATGCCCTACTTCAGTGGTTACTGGTTACACCCATTTTTGCACGATTGCAAAAGGAATACAAGCAACAATAATTTTGAAATTCATTACAATGCCAGGGTTTATATGCTCTCATTAAGCATTAATTGGTAGTTGATGGCTATTGCTATTTTTAACACCATTAGTTCATAGCAATATAATTAGTAACGCTAAGTACAGGAACCACATTAATAGCATTACTAATTGTAAATCTGGAGATAGAAACACAACATGACTGGTTAATTTCCAGGCAATATCTCATGATAATTAGCTGTAGGACATTTGTACTGAACTAGAAAGGTAAGTAATTTAATTTTTTCTACAATTTTTTGGGGGGTTGCAAAACTAATATCACCCTTTAATATATGGATCTCGTTTCATCTTCTTATGTTAACATTCCTTCCTTTAAGATTCTCTTTTGCTGTATGCTGAGTAATGATTCAGTTTTCTCGCATAAGGAAGATATATAGTAATTTAAAATTTTCGTCATTCCGTATCATGTCTTAAGGACAAAATATCTTAAGTGACTTACTTCTTAGATTATATTGTAATTGATTTCTTATGTTTTGTGTTTGCCCAATGTTTAGTTTGATATGTCGACTCTCTTTACTCATTACTCTAGCGGAAGCAAACTGGCCAACTTTATGTCTTTGCTAGTGAAATTTTATAATAGTAGAACTAAGGGAAAATTTTTTCCAAGCTCTAATAAGTAAATTAAAAGAAAAACCCCAACAACTAGATATTCTATACTTAAATGCATGCCACTTGACATGTAGTGATTCTTTCTCCAGTCACATTGTATGAGGCTTAACAGTCTGTAGTACTTACTTATATATAGTTCAGTACCTACAAGGGTGGAGAACAATTCTTTAATTGCCATCTTATTTACTTGCTAAAGGACAGGGGTTAGAAAACACTCTCTAATTTTTCTTTTTTTTGTTTTCTTTTCTGAAGAATTTTGGTGTAATATGTACGGGGTGATTGAGAACAATGAGACATTCTGCTTACAGTATTGGAATCATTTTGTAAGAAATTATAAAACAGATGATTTAATTTTTTATTAATCCTTCTAAATTTTTTTTTTTTTTTTCAGTTAAACTGAGAAGCTCTTCAGAGACAATTACGGTAATATGCCATTTCAGGCACATCTTTATGTTCTGCTTTTGGATTTTTAACGAACTAGATTACATTTGAAAATACCAATTTTCCTCTCCTAGTTTCCCTTGTTATTTTTATATCTGAGCCCACGTGTATCCTGCTGCTTCATTGACAAAGGGGAAAAGAGCCCAAAATGATTATTTCAGTATGTTTAAACTGTGAATGTGGGTAGACTCTGATTTATAATTGGATAAAATTGGTAAAAATAAGTTAATTGCTTACTTAATTAGTTTAGAATGTTAACTCAACTTCACATTGTTTGCTTTTGTACAATGAGGGCAAGAAGAAAAAGAAAAACACATGGTTGGTGAAAATCCTTGAAGAGTTTATTTTCCATATTGGCATTAGAGGATTTTGCAAGAGTAGTAGCTTTATTATTCTCTTTCTCAAGTTTCCAACTTGTAATAGAATATGCGTTAACCTTTCAAAATGTGCAATGCTATTATTTAGTTGTAATTAGTTAATGATTATGTCGTTTCTTTTGGCAAGGCATCCCTCAACTGATGAAACAGTCTTCTAGTCACTTACAAAATACATATGTAAACAATAGGGAGAGCAGCATTTGGAAGGCACATGATGATTCTTTATTTTCCATCACATTAGCGCTTTAATATGTGGTGAGTTTAAAGAAGTGGCATGAATAAGTTACTACTCTGTACTGTTGGCAATATTGATGTTTATGGGCAATTTAATTTTAAGTCTATAATATGTGATTTAATACAGTGCTGCTTTTCCAAAAATGGAGTATGAAGGTAATCTTTGTTCCATAAAACACCAAAAGAAAATCAATTATTTCATCCTTCTGGTGATGGTTAAGGTTAGTAGAAATAGTACTACCGGTTGCTTTACTTTCACCAAGTAATTATTTCTGAAGTAATAAGTAGTAATTAATTAGTACAGCTAATTCTTACTGAAAAATCTTGTGTAGCTGAGTGAAAGAGGAGCATTTCAACTTAATGATAAAGTTATTAAGATACTTTTCCTTGTGAAAAAATTAAAGGCCTTAAGGTTAAGAAGTTGGTAACATCATTTAATTTATTTTACCTTTGTTTTTGCATTTGGGAACAGAAAGAGTGGCTTTTTTTTTTTTTTTTTCTTTGCATGTATCAGATGATAATGCACATCTGAAAAAGCCAAGGCAGGTAACAGAGCACGTGGCAGCTTACTGCGGGGAGTTCGTGTACTCCAAGTGCGGCAATTCTCATGCTACCTGCCCCAGACTACATAAGCTTCCAGAAAGCCTGAGGTTTCCAGGATAATATGTGGTCAGTTTTTTTGTTTTTGTTTTTGTTTTCCCCCTAAGTTAATACATGTGTGAATCTGTTGTGGGCACAGAGCATATATGTAATGAAGGCAAGTTTTATGTGACCTCAGAAGGATCGGACTGTGAAATGATACAATATTCAGAACTTTAACAGCCATGCACTCTCTGAAGCAGATGCACACAAGCCTACAGTCTCAGAGGGATGCCCTGGGAAATACTGAGAAGACTGTATTTTATTGTTCCAGATCTTTATTTATCTACCAGCAGATGTCCCTATAAGGCAATAATATCTTATACCTAGGCCAGCTGATTATGAAAAATCAGAAACGGAACCGCTCACCATATTTCCAAAGACTAAATGGGATTAAATCCACCATGTACTTCAAAATGTTTCTATAGAGACATAAAATGCAGTGCAGTGCCAAAGTAACTTTAGTTTGCTTGTGAAAACCACATGGAGCAATTATTTTTTCTAAAAAAAAAGAAATTCTAGGAGTTCCCAATCTTTATCAGCACTAAAACCACTTTCTAAAATAAAATAAAATAATTGATTATCTCTGTGCTTTCAGGTACATAAGTATTCATTTAGCTAAAAAATACTCAAGGTGTAAAAAATGACTCTGAATTCAGTAAAATATTTCTTAACTGGGAATATTCTCTTTATACGTTCTAAAGACTAGATGCAAATTAATGTTTCCATTATTCAACTTGCAAACAATTCAAAATGCACATACAGATTTAGAGACTCTGGCAATACCTCTGTAACTTCCCAGGGGTCTGTATATAAAAGTTGTAAACCAAAAGTGTCCTCTATTCTACCATTTTATTCAGTGATACGCCACTCCTTGATGGGTGAAAAACAGGGTCGAGAAAACTTGTCGTAAATAATAAATACTGTCTTACAAAGTAACTTCTTCATTGAGAAAACATACTAAAATACAAAGTCATTACCAATACTAATTAGCATTTCTATTTTGAGAATTAAGTGGGTTCATTTGTTTGTCTCCATTTTTGAGAGGCAATTGCTCTGGAGGCCAGAAAACTAAACTAGATGCAATAAATTTTACGGATTTTAAAACTAAACAAACAACAATTTCTAACTATCTTTGCCACTTTCTAGCAGTGTGTTAGGGCAGGTTATTCAACATCTGGCTTATGTGTCTTCATTTGAGAATCACAGTAGAAATCTCACGGAATTAATACAACATTAAATAAAATGATTTATGGACATACTGACACGTTATAGGGATTTAAAAATGTCTATCCCTTTGCTTTGCATTTCTCAATCAGTTCTTTTACATTTTATGATCTCAGTGAATATAGCTGACTTATTTTCCGGAGAAGTTGCAGTTAATTCCTGGTTATGAGAATTAGAGAATGGATCATGATCATGGAAGAGGCAAAATTGGTGCTGGACCTAGAAGCATATTTTCAGGCAAAAAAATTTTTCAAAAAAATGTTCAAATAGTAGAGATACCTTACAAAACAAGAGTTAGACTAAGCAGTGAATGTTCTATTGCTGAGCTTCTCAGTCTCCGCAGAATTCATATACCCTAGGCTTCTTCTCTAGTGCTCAAAACTCAGCCAATATTGCAAGTCCTAGATCTACATAGTGTATGTTCACGGACAATCCATTTCCCTCAATGGCAAGGAATTTAAAAATAATATCTTTATATCAAATGGAGTAGAAAACCAACTTCATGTGTATTTTTGCATGAAAACAGAAGTTTTAAAAGCCCTGTTGACATTGAAAAACCTCAGAACATGCCACCCCAAAACGTGCCACTCTGGCATATTGATTATTTTGAATTAAAAGAATTTGAAAAACAGTAGATGCAAAAGGGCACTCTGATCTTACTTCTTTTCTTCTCAAAAGCAGGAAATAAAACTTCCAAGTGAATGATGTCTTCCCTGCATTTGGAGAAACTGAGACATGTTCATCTCCAGAGATGGGGAGTGGAGACCAAGAGAAATCTATACAAACAAACCTTGTTAAATTAACCTTTATCTTTCTAGTTACTAGTTACTTCTTCACTATTACCTGTCTTAGACCACATTCCTTTGTCTTGTTACATTTTCATAATTTACTACTCTTTGTTCAACTCTGTATGTAAGTGTTTGGCTCTGTTTCTTTCAGTCTTTAATATATCCTTAGAACCCACATGTACATATACAATTTTCCTGAATAAAATGTGTATGCTTTTCTTCTCTTCATCTGTTGAGACCAGTTTAATTTTTAGGCCCAGCCAGAAACCCTAACAAGGTAGAAGAAAAATTTTTCCTCCGCTGCATCATACACTCACTATCTCTACAAGTATAGGCACTTTCGTAGAGATGTTTTAGAAACACACATCACAGAGTCACATGAGAAAGAAGGGGAGCCTTTGGATGAGCACCTTTACAGGAATATTAGAAACTATGGGGTTGTAGTTGAGGAAACACCTCGAGGAGGTGAGTGTCAACCCTGCACATCTCTAAAGAAGACAAGGTCAGGTAGGAGAATCTAGAAGTGGGAATGTGCCTGGCACAGGCTTCCTGGTAGTAAAACACAGGGATTTCTGAAGCTTAGTGTGATGTGAATCAGTGAACAAACTGCTGAACAATGTATCTTCCTTTAATAAAATAATGAATTTCTTGGATGTGCTTCTTGAAGTATATCCCATTATGCTTTGTGGGCTTAACATTAGGGAACAGTTCCTTAGGAATAGTTCTAGAATCACCCAAATAATGCTGTTCAAAGACAGTGATTTCTAATTGACCATTTTCATGTAAGATATAATTTAGCTTACTTGGAAAAGCAGTGACTCACCTTGTTTCAGGGAATCTGTGTACCTAGACTGATATGTGCCATGGTTTGAATGTCCCCTCCAAAACTAGTGTTGAAATGTAATTGCCATTGTGATGATATTGAGAGATAGGACTGTTACGAGGTGATTAGGCCCGGAGGGATGACACAGCATGAAGGCTCTCAACAGATGCAGCACCCTGCTCTTGGACTTTCCAGTCTCTAGAGCTGTGAACTAAATAAACTCTATTGTTTATAAATTATGCAGTCTGTGGTATTCTTTTACAGCAACACAAAACAGACTACAGCAGTAAGTGTTATGCAACTGTGTGAATCTTTCTGGCGAAATGTTCCTAGTTTTAAGCAGATTCTCAAAGCAGCCCATGACTGCAAAATGGTTGATAATCACAGGTCTAGATTGAAAGAACTATGTATCCTCAATCTCTTTTCCTATTGTTTTATTCTTTTTAAATCACTACTAAATGTTTTGGGAAAAGTGGGTGGTAGGTTATGCTCAACAGCTGAGTAAGGGCAGAGCCATGCTTTAATAATCATCCCAGAAAGGGGGAGGGAAAAGGCAAAATGTAAGTGAAAATAAAAATGAGAGGTATGAGAAAAACATAAAATGTGAAGTTCTGAGTGTTGAAAAACAAATGTGGAAGAGGTTTCCAGGCAAAGATAAGTGTTTGTTGGTGACTGGACAAGAAAGCAATATCCAGCAGAGTGAAGGTGAGAGCATGATAATGAAAGGGAAACAGAGATAGGTTGGTAAAAGAGAATGTGAGTGTTCAGTGGCCACAGGATGCTCGTAGGATATAGCATGATAAAGACCTTTTTCTCAGGAAGGCTTTCTCATTTCTTTTTAAAGCTCATAATTTACACTAAAAGGTTTGTAATAGCAAGTCACATTTTAATATTAGATCTTTCTAGGAAAAAGCTAAGCACAAAGCCACCTTTAACTTTTAGATTCAACAAATTATGTTTCTAAAGATTTTGAAATTAATATCATCCTGCCACTATCACAAACAAGTAAAACTGTAGATAAGAAATAAGATGATAAATGAGGAAAAGAGAGGAAGAAGTGAAAAAGGTTGGTTTTAAACAACAAAAAAAATGAGAGGGAAATTTTTTTTTTAATTTCTTAAAGTCTGTGTACCTAATATTTTCATCTCTTATTTTGTATTATTTATATTAGAAATTAAACTGATCTTTACAAGTGGTTTATCATTAACACCACAAAATGGATGAATTACAAACTCTGAGCTATGAAGGTGAAATGAGAGAAACGAATTTCAGAGATCAGTCAGTAGATGCTGAAGCAGCCTGCGAGAAAGGATGTCCTGGAAAGATGGCCATTTATAAGAGAACAGAGTCCCATCACCTTGGGTCCATTTTCATGGTCCTGTGCCTTCTACTTCCCCTCATCTGCCTTATCACCTTGCTAAGGTGAAGGAATGCAGAAAAAGAAATCACCTTTGCAGCTTCCTAACAACCTGAGACTTTGAAATTCCTTTTATTCTTTCTATCTACCCTCAAAAGGGGAAGATACTTAATCAACACTTTTTTTCTTTTTCTCTGGGAATCTTCTGGTTTTCAGGCATTACCAAACATATAATTAAGACATGCTTTACAGCTTGAACCAGCTCATTTTTTTTTAAACACATACCCTTTTTATTTGAAATGGAAAATAAAAATACTAATAAGGGTTTCCTTGTCTAGTCTTGGGACTACACACGAGTTCCCAAGCTGACAGATACTAGATCTCAAATATCTTAGAATTATCTCTTCACATAGATAATGAAAAACTCTGAAGGTTCTATCCATAAGGTTACTGTACTCATTAATTCTAGTCCCCAAATCCTCACAATGAAGGTAGATTCACTGCTTTTACAGTGACATGGTGATAATTGAGCAAATGTCAAACTTCATTTATAGGACATCTGGAATGATCCAAGTCTATTTGAGGGTGTTTCCTCTTACTTCTACCCAAACCACAAAGTATAAATTGAACCTTGGTTCTGAGAGTGAGCAGTTTTCTTGGAAGTATGACTGGAGAGCAGGAGAGGCAGCCTTGTGCTGTATAATGGGCCCTGGAAGATAGCATAATTCACAAGGAGGTAAATTGTTTTGTGATTCAATTTCTAACTGCTTGTTCAATATATCTACCTTGATGTCCACAAGCCTTTGAATTCTGTATGTCCCAACCAAACGTATCCTCTTTCTCTGTTCTTCACTGCATTACCCTCTTCTAAGTTACTCAGGATCAAAACCTGAATATATCTGGCAGATATATATTTGTCTCTCTTTCACACATGTCTAATCAGTAACCATGGTTTCTTTCACTTCCACAATATTTTTAAGATATATGTTCCTTTTCACCAATGCCTTTGCTTTTGTTCAGGTCCTCATTTCCTCTGGTTTGAGTTTTGCCACTGGTTTCCCAACCAATAGTCTCCTTCCCCCAATGTACCTAATTAACCCAGTTTTCTGGAAGTACTACTTTGATCATAAACCTTCACTTACACTCCTTCCTCCAGGAAGTGGAGCTTGATTCATCTCTCCACACCACCCCTTCAACACGCACACAGCCAACCCTTGACTAGATTTAAAGACTTATTTCTAATGAACAGAGTATGAGAATGGAAAAATAGTAACCTAACAGAGGAGTGATCTGGTGGACACTGCCTTAATCAAATGATGGAGGTTAATACCACCAGTGATGTTATGTTGGTATCATGTACTCTCTAATAAGATATGAGAAAGGGGCACTTTGCCTCGGTGGCACTTGTTTCCAAAACCCTTAACCTCAGTCTAAAAAAGAGGAAATTCTACACTGAGGACATGCTTCAAAGTTCTCAAAGTTTTGAAAAACTGAGAAACTGCCACAGGCCAGAGGAGACTAAGGAGGCATGACGATTAAAAGTGTTATAGAATCCTGTAATGGACTCAGAAATATAAAAAATACATTAGTAATTTGCCAGTGTTAATTTTCTGGTTTTGATATGTGTGCCATGATTATTATATAAAACGTTAACATTAGGGGCAAATGAGTCAAGGTATATGAGAACTCAGTAGTGTCATCCAAACTGATTCCAATGTAAAAACAAAAGTTTATTTAAAAAATCTCTGGTTCTTCATTATCGAATATAGTTGTGTATAAGAACTACTATAAAAACTTTTTTAAAACATATATTTCAGAGCTATATCCTTGGAGATACTGATTCTGTTGGCCTGGACAGGGTTCAAGAATCTGTACGTTTTAAAGACACTCTTCAAAAAGATTCTGACATGCTGCTAGGTTTGGGAATAACAGTTCTACAGAATCAAACAAAGCAGATTGATATCCCACACTATCCCAGGAATCTGTGGGCAACTTGAGCCATTAAGCACTCACATTCTTCCCTCACAACCAGAAAATACTTTCATCTTTGCTTAGCTCACAGGGCTTTCCGGAAGTCTTAGATTTTGCTTCATGCATTACTCACCCATTATCTTTACACTCTCTCTCTCTCTCTCTCTCTCTCTCTCTCTCTCTCTCTCTCTCTCTCTCTTTTGCTGTTTCTCTGGAAGGAAACACAAGATGAGGTATATAGATTTTCAAATAGTGAATTTCCAGCTCATTCTAAACTTACTCTTTCATAGTGAGAAACCAGTATATCTAATGAGACAGCAGCCTAGGTTAAACAGACCAGATGTTTGAAAATAAAATTTTATTTACTCCCAGTTTGTGGGTTCCTCAAAGTACTGGTAAGTGTTGTCCATCTCATGTGTTTTCATAAATAGATAAGAACCTAAGTAAGCTGATCTTTAATTGATTTTAGGAAAATAGAAGGTGCTCTTGACTTAAGACAATCTGTAGTCCCTTGATAAGTTAAATAGTGCTTTGTTGTTTTTTTTTTTAATTAAAATAACAGATCTTTCCACATATTTTATGTGATTCAATCCTCAGAATAGTCCTGTGAAGTAGGTAGTTTTCAACTCCACAAATGAGAAAATTTGGTCAGAGAGGTTAATTAATTTTTCCAAGGTCATACAGCTAGTAAGTGGTGAGGCCAGGTTTACATTTCAAGATGTTGACACTGAGGGACTACATTCTGATCCACTGTGATGTACTGCTTCCCTATAGAAATATGTTTGGCACAACTTTAAAGTAGTGAAAAGAATTTGTTACTCCAGCTGGGTCCAGACTACTCTAAACACTAAAATGGTAAGATTGGTGTGCATAGCTGTATACCACTTGCACAAGTTAACTTTAGATTTCTAACATATTTTTCCATAGTTTAAAAGTTCTCATAAAGTATGGCCAATGTTGCGTGTGTGTGTGTGTGTGTGTGTGTGTGTGTGTGTGTGTAGTGTGTGATTTTTCTGTCAAGGCTCTTTGGTATGCTATATTTGATTCTTATACAGTAGGCAGCTAGTTTCGAGATTCTCCAAGGATAAGAAGATCTGGGATCCAAGACAGTATGCTATGAATGTTAGGTGTCTGGAGGTAGGGAGTAACATTTTAAAAAGCAGCAACTTCTTTTTAAAGGGTCAAGAAAGTCAGATAGAAATCATCGCAGGCTGACATCAACTAACTCTCTAACCCCAGGCCTCTACAAAACTAACTACACTAACCTCAGGTCTCTACAAAATGACTGGGTATTTTTGCTTGCAATATGTTCTCATTGAATTTCACAAAACAAATAAATAAAAGAAGCCTCTGTTGTCACTTCTGAAAAACTCTAGTCTATTACAATGAAGAGAGAGCACCTGTTTAAAAATATTCTGGGTGATAAATCACAGAAGGTTGCATTAATCAAGGCAGCCTAAAGCTGATAAGTGCAATTATGGATTTGTCACCCTAGGGAAATATCTTGAGAGAGGCTTCTCAAACCCCAGCATAAACATCCCTGCAAACCTCAAATTCTTGCCCAAAGACGGTTGCACCTAATTTGGGGACTTAGCACATCTTATCCTTAGGGTATTGAAAGCCTTCTGGCAGAGCCTTATCCAATATCCACAGTAATGAAACCTTGTTCTGGTGAGATCTATTAATGATATAATGATGGAGTACCCCTACTACCAATTGGCAGCAGTCTTCACACATCACAAGCGAAGAGAAACAAAAACAAAAACAAAACTTGGGTCCTGTCTTCTCCTATTTTCATATATTACAGGAATTTTACATGAATTAATGGATAGAAACTAGCTGGATCTCACTATTCAAAGAGATGTCTACACTTACCTTAGATGATTGTTTTTAAATGTTATAAAATAGAATTTTAAGGCAATATCATAATTCAAAAAAGTATGAAAAATATATTTAAGATCAAAATGTGAAATATTAAGCAATCACTGTTTCATATTATTTTTACATTGTGCATTTTTCATTGGTAGTTGATATCAGTTATTGTGTGTGGTGTCGTTGACAAAATATTTTCTGTTTTTTCTATATAAACAAACTTTGGAAATTCTGTTTGGATGCTGAAATATTCAGAGCTTCTAAATTCTGGTGTTAATGATCTAATTTCATTTTAAGGGCTATGTCTGCTCCCTTCCACCAAAGTTTATTCTGCACATTGCAGGCTACACTGTTTTCATTCCTTCTAATATGAAACCACACATCATCAACTGCTTCTCCCATAGTTTTGTCTTCTCATAATAGACCTCATAGATCTGACATGGTAATGTTAATTAACACTTTTTGTGTACATCCCATATCGTCCTATTACTTTCTAATAACTGATAAGTCCCTTTGGGATAGGAATTACCATGCTCTTTTATTTTCAAAGTTCTTATTCCATCTTATACTCAATTTACATTTGATAAGCAATAAAGTTTTTTTAAAAATTGGTGCCACTGTGCTTCTTGGATAATATGGAATTCTAAATTATAAGATGTAAAGTTTCCAGGAAGGAATGCCAGTGTAGGAGAGAAAACATTTCTTTCCTCACCCATCGCGAGGTTCATGGCTGAGACCCCTATTATAAAGGACAGATATGAAAAGCATACAAATTTATTTAATGTAAGTTTTATGTGACATAGGAGACATCAGAAATGAAGACCCAAAGAAACAGAGAAAAGGTATATTTTTATGCTCAGATTTGATGAAGAGCAGGCAGTTGTGTAGACGTGTGGACAAAGGGGAGTGTGATCTAATGGTAATACACTGGGAGTAACAAAAGTCTGTCCAGATTCTTGGCGTCTCTGTATGACATTTCTCTTATCCAGGTGTCAGGAAGGACACTTGTCATAAGAGAGTCTTTGGAGAGAAAGGAGGGAAAAGATCAGAAAGTGACCTTCTAAGTTTTCTGGCTTGCTTCAGGGGTGAAAGGTGAGGGGAAGATGAGAGCAGCATTCCTACTTCTGCTGTTTTCTCAATTTCCGAGGTATCATATTTCGGGGGGTGGGTAGTGTTTTCCTGCATCCTCATCACCAGAATGTTTATGAATTTAACGTACAACAAAGGTTAACATTTCAGTTAAGCAGGAAAGGATGATGAATTTAATAAATGATAGCAGCAAATTGTTTCTATCTAGAAAAAATTCTATATAATTCTGAAATGCTAGGTTAAATTAAGTATCTAAATAGAAAACTATAAGGCAACAGTACTCTTAGAGGACATGCAAGTGATAATATTGACAATATAGGATCAGGAGAAACTTTTAACCAAGGCAGAAGATCCAAACACTTTTAAAAGGAAAGATAGACTTACTTGACTAAAATTAATTTAAAACTTCGGCCAGAGACCCCAAATAATAAATAAATGATAGGCTTTTGTAATAAAACAAAAACAAAACAGTTCCATGTATCTTATTGAACAAAGGGTTCCAAACCATATTTAAAAACTTACAAAATAAGAAAATAAACAATTTCATGGAAAATAAGCAAAAACTAAATCCATGTGAATAAAAGCTGTCAAAAATGTCCAAATGTTATAGTAGCAAGGGATATTTAAATTAAAGTAACAGTGCTGTATCATTTTATTCCCATCAAAACTCAACTAGCGCTGCCAGGAATATTTAGAGAAAAGGATATTCTTCACAACTGTTACCTGGCAATGTGAATAATTGCATCCTTCCTGTAAAATATTTGATAACACTGGTTAAAATCAAGACTACATATACTATATTCCAGGTATGTAACTCCTGGGAATCTCTTTCATAGAAATAAAAACATCAGCAAATAAAAATATGCATACATGAATATTTATTGCTGCATTGGTAAGTATAATAAAAACACTAAAAATAATGACTCAGAGAATATACTAGTTGATGTAGAGGGCTTCGCCCTAACTATTATTATTAATTTTTTATTATTATTTTGTTTTGTTTGGAGACAGGATCTCTCTCTGTCATCAGTTTGGAGTGCAGTGGTGCAATCATGCTTACTGCAGCCTCAGTCTTCTGGACTCAAGTGGTACCCCCATCTCAGCCTCCTGAATACGTGCGGGTGCCACCAGGCCTGTCTAATTTTTATTTTTTCATAGAAACAGTCATGCTATGTTGCTTAGGCTGGTCTCAAACTTCTGCCCTCAAGCCATCCTCCCACCTAATCTTCCCAAAGTGCTGAGATTACAGGCATCAGCCACCATGCCCAATCATATCTTAGGTATTATTGATTAAAAAATGTAGAATGAAGAAAAGTAGGCATGATATGAACTAATATTTACAAAAGAAGAACATAACTTCTTATATTTATAGTTATTATAAGTAATGTTGGATATGAATATTCATATATGTATGTTTCATATAATGATATGAATATGAAAAACTATAAATAGATATGTAGTAGATTATTTACATGGGCATTGTTCCCTGGGGAGAAGATGAGAAGGAAAACAGAGGAATATAAAAAAAAAATGTTGTACCTCGGAAACCAACAACAAACGTCCCAATGTAGAGTGAACATGGAGGAAGTTTCTAGGTGAAGATGAGTGTCTGGTAGTGGCTGATGAGAAGGGGGATTCCATTTATATAATTATGTAAAATTATGTATACATGCATATTTATAGAGTTTTTTAAATGTAATGAAATATAGTGAATTTGGTCATTCTGTAAAATGTCTCAGCGGTGTCTTCATTAAATCACCAGTGGTTTCATTAACTGGTCACTCTAGCTCATTAGGCCATCCTTCTCCTGAGTAGAAATAAAAGAAAGCTAAAGAGTTTAGCCTAATCATTTTGATCTTTTTAATGCAAAAAAGAAGAGGCACCTTGAATTATAACCTCCTAGAGACAGCATAATACAGTAGAAATAATCTGGGCATTGGAAGCACACTTACTAAGGCTCAAAACCTAATCTAGTCACTCAACAGTTCTATGACCTTGGAAAAGTTGCTTAATATTTGTTGCCTTCAGCTTACTCATCTATAAAATGGGGAGAATGAAGCCTGTAGGGGAGGACTGTGCTATCTACTGTATTATGATGTGTGTGAAGGTGCCTAGCATAGTGATTGGCACAGTGCAGAACTCAGAGGGTTGCACCTACAATCAATCCACATAATCTAGACACTTGGGTAGGTTGGTAGCAAGAAAAAATCATGTAGTGCTGAATTTAGTGGATATATTTGATGTGGAAGACATTTGAAAAATGATTATGCACAATTAGTCGCTTTCATTCCCTGTAACACCAATGTGCAATAAATAATCTCGGAATTGTCTGCACAGGACTTAAGTTTGCACAGTGGGATCTCTTCTCGCCTTAACTGAGTTGCCCAGGCTGTTCTGAGTTGTTTTTATATATTGTACAGACAGAACATGCTTTCAGATACACCAAGTTGTCCTCTACAAAGAAAGAATTTATGAAGTCCTGTGGTTTTCATTTCATGAAAAGTGGATGTAATTTTTTTTAGATCATTCAGCTAAGATTATAGGTGCTTTTCCCTAATAGAATTTTCTTCTTATGTATTGGCCTCATTTTTAAGAAAATAGGTTTACTTGTACACTAAATCCATCCAGAAAAACTGGAGACCTGGCTATGTAGGAGCCAGATAAATAAGATAGTGCTGAATTTAGTAGATATTTTTGATGCAGAAAGCTCCTAGGGACATGATTACACACAATTCATTTTTGAAAGAAAACTTTCAATTAATCTGTAAGCTATAAAAGCTAACATTGGGAGACATTTTAAAATATTATTACAAAGTTTAAATTTTCTGAACACTGAGAGAAATTTAGTGTCATCTTTATGTATGTATTCTATTTGATTTTAATTTATTCTAATTTATAATTTTGCTATAATTCATAATTCAGACACTTTTATAATGCTCAGTTTTTCCACTTTCAGAATGGGATCCACTTGTGGAATTTTAATAGTGACTTCTAGGATCTTTTAGTTTACTGTAAATCATCAGTTAATCCAGTATCTTTCCTTAATCTGCTTCCAATTATGATTTTCCTCTGCTGTCATAGCTCCCAATCTGAAAAAGCTTCTGCTTTATATTTTTGTAATAACCTTACACTGTTTCAAAAATGTTTAAGCAACTCTTATGGAGCAACACTTACTGAACCAAATAACTTGATAAGACAACATCTAAAACAAATTCTACCAAAACTAACCCTGGCAATTCATAAAATCAATCTTTATTTCCTCTTTTCATTTCACCACTTTGGGTAAAACAAATCTATCTATTCTGAATGGCCCTATATGGATAGGACAGGCTGATTAGCTCAGATTGCTACCTTAGACCAAGACTGACTTGATTGCTGTAGACAAAAGAACCCTTATTTATTCCTGTACCGTATATGCGTGTTTCTTTCTGGATGTCAAACTCCTGCAAGGTGTTTAGTTCTTCTCAATGGCTGTCCGGTTTGCTTTTAGAAAGTTGTTCTAAAATTCAGCTTTCAGAATAGGCTTCAGGCATCATTCTATCTTTTTAAAATTTGCATGAATTTCTTTATATGATGTTTTTCAAATTAGAAAATGTATACTTCTGTGTTGTAACTGATGAAATAATATGCAACAACAATGTGATTAAAATGCCAATTATCACATCCTTTTCACCCCCATTTTCATAAGATTACCAAGTTTACTCTTCTATGCTCACACAAATGAATACAAGGCATATAAGTAAAAAAAAATGGAGTTTTTGGTTGGTTGGTTGGTTATTTTATTTTCAAATAGTAGAATAAAATAATACATACATTTCCTTTCAGCTTGCTTTTGCTTTTCTTCACTTCATACATCATAGATACCCTATATACCAGGAGATATTCATATATGTTTTTCCTACTTTGATACATACATGTAAACAAAATTTTATAGAAACAGAGACAAATAATACAAGCTGGTTTGATATTTTTTAGAATAACATTTTTCTTCTTTTTTGTTTAGATTTATGTCTCTTAATATGGCAATTACCTAACACATCCTTCTCTCTTTATTGTATTTTCCAACTTTATTGAGGTATAAAAATAAACAATATATTTAATGTATATAATGTGGTGTTTTGATATACATATGCATTGAGAAACTGTTAGCCCAATCAAGCTAATTAATAAATCTATCATTTCACAGAGTTATCTTTTTGTGTGTGTGGTGAAAATACTTAAGATCTACTCTCTTAGCAAACTTTAATATGCAATACATTATTATGAAATATAGCCACCAGGCTGTACTTCTTCTCCCTTAATCTTTAAACAAATCTTGCTCTGTGTTTTTGATCTGCACCTTTGTGCAATGATAAGCACACCTAATATTTGAATAATTATGCCAAAGATTTCTAACTGCTTTAAACAATGCCTCATTGTCTGAACTTCCAATTAATGTGAAATGCCAGGTACTAATTAAATCACTCAAGAAATGAAACTGTCTACTCCAGATTTTGCTATGACCAGTTTGCTATTCTCCACATAGCACAGGTGCTTGATTAAAATCTCAGAGGTGAAACCTGAATGAGCTATTAAGATAACAAGAGTTCTGATAGCTTGAATCCCAGTGTACTTTTCAAGCTGCTTGACATGGAGGCCATGGTTTATGATTTTTCCCCAAGGAATATCATGCTTGTGAATTATACATAGGGTCAGCTCAGATAAGTGAAAGGTTAACCTATGGGAATACCAATCCTAAGAAAATAGTTTACCTCACAAAATATTTATATTTCCTTTAGGTATTCTGAACATCTTTTTTCTGAAGTTTTCTCTCGTCTTCACATATGTTAAATGTAGGCATCTGTAATTGCAGCAGATGCCGTGATGTGCACAGACAGTTAGCCCTCTTCAGGAATTGTCTCAGCCAGGAGAGCCACTTTGACCATGGGCATCCCCCTCACAGGTTTAAAGGGCCAGTCTTCTCACTCTAAAGCAGGACCACTCTGAAGAGTCATCTGGTATTCATAACTTCACACAGGATCAGCTGACACTTCCAATGAGAACACATTGCACCTCAAATTCTCCAGGAGCCCAATCTTGAACTTTATTTTAAAAAGAAACATCTTTTATCAAGGCTAGAAATCTCTTAATCATCTTCACAATTTTATTTTCCCTTATGCCTGTCAATTAACAGATTTTTCACATTTATTCCTCCATAATATCTCTCACTGTGGTGCTTCCTTTCTTTTCCCCAGTTTGGATTTTTATTGCTACACCTAGACAGTTGTAATAATAGGCTTCCCTATCTCCAGATGTATCCCTTTCTTGTATTTTGCATTCTACAACCAAGTGTTTTTCCAGAACAAATTTTTAATTACATAATATAGTAAAAGCATCAGACATTGTAAGTGGTCATTAGGGCTCTCCATCAGTATTTCCAGTTCTCCTTCCTCTAGGCACATGATATGGTTACTTTTCCCTACTTCTATGAAATTGGATATGATAGTGTAATTTGCTTTGGTCAATGAAATGTGAGTAGAGTAGATATCACTTGTAGATGGTAGCCTTTAAAAGCCTTAGACCTTTGGTGTTACTATAACAATATACCATAGACTGGTTAGTTTATAAAGAACAGAAATTATTTTCAAGCAGTTCTGGAGGCTGGAAAGTCCAAGATCAAGGCACCAGCAAGTCTGATATCTGAGGAGGAACTTCTTGCTGTATCTTCACGTGGTAGAAGGGTGAACCTTGTGTCCACACATGGGGCAAGGCAGAATGGCAAAATAGGGGAATGGACTAGCACCTGCAAACCCTGATCCCTTCATGAACATGGAGCTGCCATGGCCTAATCACCTCCCAAAAGGCCTCACCTCTTAATGCCGTCATATTGAGGATTAAGTTTCAACATAAATTTAGGGAGAAACAAAAACATTCAAACCATAGCGGAGCCTGTGTATGCATATCTCTTCCCTGTCCCCCTTCCACTGTGACATTTTAGATGGTGGAAACGTTTCTGATGGTTCAGGCTGCATCCCTGATTGAGGACAACATGAAGCAGACCCCTCACCAACCTGAGATGAACATGTAGCAAGAACCCGCAAAAAAAGTTTTATTTTAAGGAACTAACATTTTTGTTTTAAACCTCTTCATAACGTAGTCTATCCCCTGTGATACAGTTTGCTAATTAGCAATTGGGATAAAATTGACTCTGGAAGTTTCTGTTCAAAATCCTCTTTCTGGTTCTAATACTTCCAAGTCTGTCTTCCACTCTTTACTAGACCTCTTTGATGTTTCTCTCCATAACTTAGAGTTACTTTTGAGCATGTTTTTCTACTGCTTGGAATTTCCAACCCATTTTCCTTTCCCAATCCAATTATTTACTGCCTTCAAGTCAAGCTTAATCCTGCTTTTACACCAACCCTTACCTGAGTTCCCTAAGGGCCAGAGACTTTGAAATCATGTGACCTCTTAAATTGTGGGATATCATGTGAACTTTCCATGTTACTACTAAATGCCTGTCTCTAAGTGGAGGACAGAACATGATTCCCCCTGCCCTGCCCCTTGCCCCTCAGAAAACAGTATTACTACATTCTGAAATATGATTTCAAAACTATCTGAATTCTTATATTACTATTCACCAGGAAATGATGTGCACATTCTTCTATCTTAAAGTAACATACATGGCCATCACCTAAATGCTTTGTATCAGTAACACTAGCTAAAAGATAAATAAAAGAATGACACTAGCTTAATGACATATAATTATTGTTCTATATGTTATACATTTTAATATTTACACAGTAAACTCTTCTACTATACATTTAATATTATGGTGACTCAATAATATGCCACAGAACCATTATTAATAATTTATTTTAGATAGAAAACTATTTTCTGCATAATAATGTTTGTTTCTTACTTACACTTTCATTAAAAGTTTTTTCTAATCTTAGCCATTTCACATTTTTATACTTCATCTTTGTTAGCAGTAATAATGATTTTTACTTTCTATTTGTAGGCAAAATCTTAGGTAATCTTATGGTATTTGAAGTTAAAAAATACTTACATAACCAGTTTCAATCTTAGTTGAAACCGAGGGAAAGCATCATAGACTTATTCTGCTGATAAAGTAAAAAATTTGTAAAGTAATTTAAAAATCAGTATATAGGCAATGTCTGTATATATTAAATAATATCTTTGAATTAGTTTATACATATATATGCATATGTATGTGTATATATGTACAGACAGAGGGTGCATGGTAACTTCTGTTTTCTGCTCCAAATACTTTCTTGGATTGATAGACATGGAATAAATCCTTATGGTCATTACTTTTCACTGAAAGTAAGAATTTGAAGTTTTTATTTTCAGATATTAATACCTTTTTAAAAAAACTTTCATTACATTGCTTAAAATGATTCATTTTAGAGCCTTTGAGTATCCATCCAACAGATATTTATTGAGCTCCTATTAAGTGCCAAGTACTATGCAAGTCACTAGGGATATAATGACAAACAAAAAATAGTCTTTAGCTTCAAACTACTCATATGCTAATGAGATCTTTAGTGGCTGAAGCAATTTTACCCTTTGCTCTAGTCATCATGTGATTTCTGGAGTATTTTCCAGACTTAGAAATTTTTTTCTAAATTCAGTTTATGAAGAAGCTGAACTGTTTACTTTTGTCCACTGTGGACAACTGTGACATAATAGAAATAGTACTGAAGTTGGGATAAATAGGTTAAAATTTGCATTCTGGTTTAGCTCCCTAACCTATCATTTGTAAAACAATTAAACTCTATGAGTGTTTTTCACTCCAAAAAACATTGTAATATTTATTTCATAGTTTGTATAGGATTGGAAATTAAAAGCTATGAAAATAGTATACATGTATTACTATGAAGTTTCTGGCAATCTCCATACTAAGTGACTTCTTATGTTAGTTCATTCTCACATTGTTATATAAAAATACATGAGACTGGGTAGTCTACAAGTAAAGAGGTTTAATTGATTCATGATTCCACAGGCTGTATGGGAAGCATAGCAGCATCTGCTTTTGGGGAGGCCTCAGGGAGTTTTGAATCATGGCAGAAGGCAAAGTCAGAGCAGGCATCTTCACGTGGCTGGAACAGTAGGAAGAGAGAGAAGAGGAAGGTGCTACACATTTAAACAACCAGATCTCATGAGAACTCTATCAGGACATAATGAAATAATTTCTGTTCTTTACAAACTAACCAGTCTATGGTATATTGTTATAGTAACACCAAAGGTCTAAGGCTTTTAAAGGCTACCATCTAGAATTGATATCTATTCTACTCACATTTCATTGACCAAAGGGATGGTGCTCAACCATTCATGAAGGATCCACCTCCATGATCCAATCGCCTCTCACCAGGCCTAATTCCAATACTAGGGATTACAATTGAACTTGAGATTTGGGTGGGGACACAGATTCAAACCATATCACTTCTTTTTCTCTTGAGTTCTGTAGAAGAATAATCACACTAGGCCAACTTCAATATCAGAAATGTATAGCTGAAATTTATCATCTTTTTCATCATCATTATCATCATCATCATTATCCTCCTCATCATCTTCCTAGTAATAATTTTGTCATGCTTTCTATATACTATTTAATAAACTAGACTATATGTTTAGATCAGTGTTTCTCAACTTTAGCTGTACATTACAATAACATGGGTAGCTTTTGAAAAACTGAAAGCCCAGGTTATATTCCAGATCAATTACATCCAGAAACTCTAGGGAAGGGACCCAGCCAACATTACTTGCTAAAGTTCCCAAGGTGATTCCAATTATGTTGAGAACAACTGTTTTGATTAATTATCTAATTAAATCTTTATAAAGTCCCTACAAATAGAGATGTTCATATCTACTTTGTGCATAGGAAACTTAGACTCAGCAAAATCAAAAGATTTATTCAATGTCACATACCTAGTCAGTGGCAAAGCTTGGATTTAAACCCAGGTCTCTCTAGTTTTTGGGTCCATATTGTACTTCCTATGCTCTGTTGACATAATGTCAACTCTCTTTCGCCTGAACTCCACAACAGAAGGTCTAAGATGAGAGGATTCTGAGTTCAACTAAGTCTCACATTTTTAGGATTTTCTTTGCTTAACATGATATGTTTTGTTCAACATAGGGATTAACATTTTAACTTAATTGAGGTGTCAGGAAAGTTTAGGGATAAAAATGTTCCCATTCCAGATAAGAAAGCAAGGAGCCTCATTATCAGATATAAATAATTGGAATAATGATTCAATGTTGTATGCAAAAATGTAGGTAGAGGTGAAAAGGAATGAAAAATAAGTTTATTGCTTTTAGAAAGCAACTAAGAATGCTGAACTCTAAATTATAATTTTTCTGGAATATATGTTTTCATTTCTTTACATTAAATTGCATATTTTTTTTTTTGGTCAAACTCTTGTAAATAAAAATAGCATAAAGTTAACTTTTGAAAGATTCTTTGAGTCTTGGCCTTTAAAAAAAAAAGTCTTAGACTTTTAAGGAAAGGCTAGGTTTAACCCAGTCACATTTATTGTTACTGATGTATTTGGACATATTTCTGCTATATTATCTTGTGTTTTTTGATTCTCCATCTTTGTTTCGTTTTTCACCTTCTTTTGGATTTTTTTTTTAATTTTTATTTTTTCTCGTTTTTTTTTTCTCTACAGTTTTAGAAATTGCACTAATCAGGGTCGTTATTTGCAAACATCAGAAACAAACTCTAATAATCTGAGCAGAAAAAGCATTAATGAAAAAAGCATTGATAAGCTCCCAAAATTGTTGAGAAGGATAGAGTGCTAAGATAGAAAAAGAGGCAGGACAAAATCTAAATAATGTCTCAGATGCATTCTCTTTAGCACACCATCACCACCATTTAGTTGCGCACTGATGCTACAGTTTACATCTTTATAGTCAATAGGTTTCAATTCTGAATGCTGCTACTCACTTCACTGCCATTGCTGTCCTGGGAATTGGATCTTGTTCTTGCCATTTCTGCTTCTTTGTGGAGACGGTTATAGATTCAAGGACCTAAATGGGATCATGTGTTTGGCAGGCCTATACCCAGTTCCTTTTCACCAGCTGCTGAGGGGCATAAAGCAGCAATCAGATCATTTTAGCTCCTATGGTAGAAGGAGAGCTCCACTTCTACAAAACACATATAGCTAAGAATCCCTCATACATAGAAAAAGAGTTAAGTTACTGGATAGCCAACAGCAATAATAAAGAAGGTAAAGAAAAAAGAAACAAAAAAGGAAAAAAGAAAAGAAGAAAGAAAAATGAACAAAAGAAAGAAACAGAAAAAAGAAACACAGTAATCAGGTATTCTATTATATTTTCATTGGTTTTCCACAAAACAGACAACTATAACTAACTTTATTATTGAATATTAAAATATAACCAACATTATAGTTTAAAAAATATAGTCAAATTTAATCCATATCTGTATATTACTACTCAAGATAAAAATTTTTTTTTAAATTTCCCTTCTCTCTTTTTCCCATCTTTTCTCTTGCCCACTGGGTTACTATGTTTTTATTTTCTGAAGCTGTACTTGAAATTGCTGTAAGAAATCTTATCATAATTATGTATTATTGTTCTCCTATGCTTTATACTTACTGAGATGTAATAGAGTAGGTTGATTAAGGGCAAAGGCTATAGAGCTAAACTGCCTTGGCTCATGTCTATTCTTCATCATCTACTAGCTGTGTGACTTTGAATAAGTTGCTTGACCTCTCTGCACTTCAGTTTTCACATTTGATAAATGAGAATAATAATACCTGCCTCTTAGGGTGGTAGAAAGATTAAATGAATCAAATCATTTAAAGTGATTACACAATTGGATATGGTAAATTATAAATAAATATTTACTGTTATTTGTTTTATTTTATGCAATGATTTCTTTAGCCTTCTTTTCTCACAGCCTACTTCTTGGGTTCACTTATTTGTTATCTTGGTTGATTATTTTCTTTTCAGTCTAGCTTAGGTTCCATCCCCATCCTCATCCCCATCCCTTCCAATAATACCCAATCCTGTGAAACATCTGAGTCTGTATGGCTGATAAGTCTTTATTTCATACTTATCATACTTACTCTTTTTTTTTTTTTTTTTTTTTTGGCAGAGTCTTATTCTGTCACCGAGGCTGGATGCAGTAGCAGGATGTCAGCTGCAACCTCCACCTCCCAGACTCAAGGGAGCTTCCTAGCCTCCCAAATAGCTGGGACTACAGGTGCACACCACCATGCCTGGCTCATTTTTTGAATTTTTTTGGTAGAGACTGGGTTTCACTATGTTGTCTAAGCTGGTCTTGAACTAAATAGGCTCAAGCAGTCTGACTGCCTCAGCCTCCCAAAGTTCTGGGATTATAGGCGTGAGTCATCAGGCCGATCATTCATACTTACTTTTGAATAATGAGTTTTGGAAAGTATAGAGATTTAGCTACAAAGTTAATTCTCTCTCAACACTTTAAAAAATATTGCACCAATACCTTCAATTGTTCATTGCTGATTTTAAGGAATCTGGTAAACGGTTTCTCCTTTCTATGTAATGTTTTTCTTCTTTTCCCTTGATTTTCTGAGATTTCACTTTAATGTGTGGATATTTTTAACTTGCTTAATATGGAGTTTGTTAAGCTTAGGAGCTCCCATCATTTTGAATGGGTAACCGTTCAAAACCGTAGTGTCAGATTTGGCTTCCATTGGTCTCAGGTGTCCCAAATGGTGAAAGTGGTCAAAAGTGCTCAGTGGTCAAAGATGTGATTATATTCATAAATACTTAATTTTCACCACCCCTAATTTTTTAAAATGACACTCTTGAGAACAAGTTGAGGCAACATTATTAATTAATCTGAGATGGCATTTATAAATGAAAACATATGATAACTCTTTTTATAGATAATTCATTATAATGGGTTTCATTAAAATGTGTATTCTGACTCCGTCAAAAACCTGTTAAATCTAGTATATAAATTAAGCAAAATTGCAGTACACAAAATCAACACACAAAAAATCAGTAATGTCCCTGTACACTAATAGCAAACTATCTGAAAAAGAAATGAAGAAATCGATCTCATTTACAATAGCTACAAAAGATAAAATATTTAGAAATAAGTTTATTTGCCCATGCCTATGTCCTGAATGGTACTACCTAGGTTTTCCTCTAGGATTTTTATGGTATTAGGTCTAACATTTAAGTCTCTAATCCATCTTGAATTAATTTTCGTATAAGGAGTAAGGAAAGGATCCAGTTTCAGCTTTCTACTTATGGCTAGCCAATTTTCCCAGCACCATTTATTAAATAGGGAATCCTTTCCCCATTTCTTGTTTCTCTCAGGTTTGTCAAAGATCAGATGGCTGTAGATGTGTGGTATTATTTCTGAGGACTCTGTTCTGTTCCATTGGTATATATCTCTGTTTTGGTACCAGTACCATGCTGTTTTGGTTACTGTAGCCTTGTAGTATAGTTTGAAGTCAGGTAGCGTGATGCCTCCAGCTTTGTTCTTTTGACTTAGGATTGTCTTGGAGAGACTTCATGTCTAAAACACCAAAAGCAACGGCAGCAAAAGCCAAAATTGACAAATGGGATCTCATTAAACTAAAGAGCTTCTGCACAGCAAAAGAAACTACCATCAGAGTGAACAGGCAACCTACAGAATGGGAGAAAATTTTTGCAATCTACTCATCTGACAAAGGGCTAATATCCAGAACCTACAAAGAACTCAAACAAATTTACAAGAAAAAAACAAACAACCCCATCAAAAAGTGGGCAAAGGATATGAACAGACATTTCTCAAAAGAAGACATTCATACAGCCAACAGACACATGAAAAAATGCTCATCATCACTGGCCATCAGAGAAATGCAAATCAAAACCACAATGAGATACCATCTCACACCAGTTAGAATGGCGATCATTCAAAAGTCAGGAAACAACAGGTGCTGGAGAGGATGTGGAGAAATAGGAACACTTTTACACTGTTGGTGGGAGTGTAAACTAGTTCAACCATTATGGAAAACAGTATGGCGATTCCTCAAGGATCTAGAACTAGATGTACCATATGACCCAGCCATCCCATTACTGGGTATATACCCAAAGGATTATAAATTATGCTGCTATAAAGACACATGCACACGTATGTGTATTGCAGCACTATTCACAATAGCAAAGACTTGGAATCAACCCAAATGTCCATCAGTGACAGATTGGATTAAGAAAATGTGGCACATATACACCATGGAATACTATGCAGCCATAAAAAAGGATGAGTTTGTGTCCTTTGTAGGGACATGGATGCAGCTGGAAACCATCATTCTCAGCAAACTATCACAAGAACAGAAAACCAAACACCGCATGTTCTCACTCATAGGTGGGAACTGAACAATGAGATCACTTGGACTCGGAAAGGGGAACATCACACACCGGGGCCTATCATGGGGAGGGGGGAGGGGGGAGGGATTGCATTGGGAGTTATACCTGATGTAAATGACGAGTTGACGGGTGCAGCACACCAACATGGCACAAGTATACATATGTAGCAAACCTGCACGTTGTGCACATGTACCCTACAACTTGAAGTTTAATAATAATAAATAAATTAAAAAAAAAAAAGAAATAAGTTTAATGAGGGAGGTGAAAAATCTCCACTGAAGACTAAGAAATATTGATGGAAAAAAAACTGAAGAAACAAATATATGGAAAGATATCTTGTGTTCATGAATCAGAAGAATAAATATTGTAAAATGTTCATACTACACAATGTTATCTGCAGATTCAATGCAGTCCCTATCAAAATACCAGTGACATTTTTCACAAAAATAGAAAAAAAAATCCTAAACTTCTTATGGAACCAAAAAAGATCCTAAATAGCAAAAGCAATCTTTAGCAAAAATAACAAAGCTGGAGGCATCACACTACCATAGCACTATCTGATATAAAAATATATTACAAAACTATAATAACCAAAACAGCATGACACTGGCATAAAAATAGACACATAGAGCAATGGAATAGAATAAAGAGCTGAGAAATTGTATTGCCAACTGATTTTTATCAAAGGTGCCAAGAACACATAATGGGGAAAGAACAGTTTTTTCAATAAGTTATTGGGAAAGCTGAATATCCACATACATAAGAATGAAATCAGACACTTATTTCTCATCATATACAGCAAACAACTCAATTGGATTAAATACTTAAATGTAATACCTGAAACTATGAAACCTACTAGAAGAAAATCTAAAGGAGAAGTTCCATGCCATTGGTCTGGGCAATGATTTTCTGGATGTGACCACAAAAGAACAAGCAACAAAAGCAAAAATAGAAAAATGGAACAATTAAACTGAAACGCTTTCACACAGCAAAGAAAACAACCAGCAGAGTGAAGAGAAAATCCACAGAACAGGACTTGCACACCATACAATAAGAGGTTAATATCCAAAATATATAAGAAACTTAAACAGTTCAACAGCACGAAAATTAATGACCTGACTGAAAAATGGACAAAAAATCTGAATAGACGCTTCTGAAAAGAAGGCATGTGAATTGCCAACAAGTACGTGAATAAATGCCCAACATCACTAACCATCAGAGAAATGTAAGTCGAAACCACAGTGAGATATTACCTCACTTCTGTTAGAATGGCTATTGTCAAAAGTCAAGAGATAACAAATGTTGGAATAGAGGTGGGGAAAAGGGAACCCTACACGCTGTTTTTGAGAATGTAAATTAGTACAGCCATTATGGAAAATAGTCTGGAATTTCCTCAAAAAATTAAAACTTCCATATGATCCAGCAATTTTAGAACTGGGTATATATCTGAAGGAAAGGAAATCAGTATGCCAAAGAGATGTGCACTCCCATGTTTACTGCAGCACTATTTCCAATAATCAAAATATGGAATCAACTTAAGTATTCATCAACAGATGAATGGATGAAGAAAATTTCACCTGTATATACAGTGGAATACTATTCAGTCATAAAAAAATAAAATCAGCATGGACGAACCTAGAAAGCATTATGTTAAGTGAAGTAGGACTGGCACAGAAAGACAAATACTACATGATCTCACTCATATGTGGAGTTGAACAAAGCTAATCTCATAGAAGCAGGGAGTAGAATGGTGGTTTCCAGAGGCTGGGGTAGTCAGGGGAAAAGCAGGACAGGGAGATGTTGGTTAAAGGACATATAATTATAGTTAGATAGGAATAAGCTCATGAGATCTATTGTATAGCATGGTGGCTACAGTTAATTACAATACATCGAATTCTTGAAAATGTAAAAATTGGAGGTTAAGTGTTCTTACCACAAAAATGATAATTGAGACAATATATTTGTTAATTAGCTAGATTTAACTATTTTACAATATGTATGTACTTCAGAACATCATGTTGAAAACAATATATAGTACAATTCTATGTCACTTGAACATTTTTAAAATGTATACTTTGATTCTTTTCATCTTGCAATCATTTTCATCTTGCAGTCAATAATAAAGTAGATATAAAAACTTAAGAAAGAAAAATTAAATAAATCAATGTCACTATTTTGTTCTACAAACAGAAATTTAATATATGATTAAAGTGTCATCACAAATCCATGCAGGAAATGTGAATTATTTCTACTAGATCATTATGTGGAGAAAAACAAAACTGAATTTCTAGTTAACAATATATAAAAAAGTGTACTACAACTAGATTAAAGACTGATAAGAAACATAAAACTATGAAGAGAATGGAATATAATGTAGAAAAATATCTGTGCAATCTAGAGTCATGAAACACTTTAACAAAAACCCAAAAGGATAAATGTGAAAAATTAACTACCTTGATTATGTCAAATTAAGGCTTTTTGGTTCACCAAAGAACATCAAGGGCAAAGATGAAGATAAAACCAAGGAACAGTAATACATACATAGAAATAAATTTAACAAATGATGTTAAGACTTCCACAGTAAAATTATGAAACTGTATTAAAAAGTATGAAAGACTTAAATAAATGGGGAGATATACCATAACAATATCTTTATATCTTAAAAATGTTAGTTTTTCTCAAATTGATGCATAGATTTAAGGCAAATCATGTTAAAATCTAGAAAGAAAGAAACTTGATAATCCATTTATAATATTTATATAGAAGATTACAGGGAAAAATTGCTAGAAGAATTTTGAGAGCATATGCATGAAGGACGGACTTATTATTTAGATAACAGGACTTTTTATAAAGCTATGGTAATTAAGATCATGTGATACTATTGCAGAAACAGACAATTAGACTAACAGAATAACATAGAGCTCAGAGGTTGACCCACACATGCGTGGAACTCATACACGAGAGGTGTATTGTGTCTGAAAAGTGGGTAAGGAAGAAATTCAATAAATAAAGCTGGGAAAATAGTATACTCATGTAAATTTGAATTCCTACCTCTCATGATATACAAAAATCAATTTCATGCTTTAAATCCTTGATAGAAAAATATAAGTGATTTCTCCTAAACTTTAAGATAGGGAAATACTTATAAAATCAAACAGAGAAAAATTGACCATAAAAGGAAGAATTAATAACTGCAACTTTTCCAAGTAAAAATTTTTGGTTATAAAAGCAAAGCTTGAAGAAAATGAAAAGACATTTCAAACTAGGAAAACGTATTTACAATATTTACTATTGTTAAAGAATTGGTATCAAAAAGGCATGAATTATTCTTATGCCAATAAGAACTCAAAAAAATCCAAGAAAATGTGGGCAAGATATTTCACCAAACATATGTGTGAGAAAACCTAGGTGTTCAATGAAACACAAAGTAACAATCCCTGATGATCAGGGAAATATATAGTGATTTGTTTTATGCGACCACCAGAGCAGGCGCCAGAGAAAAGGCAAGTAGGCAAGGTAAAAAGAAACTTTATTAGATAGCCAATGTGAAGGAAGAAAGGGCGAGGTTCACCGGTTTCCAGCGGTGGAGGCCGAGGAAGTCGCTCCCGCGTTCTAGGTCCACATATGAGGATGGGCCTAGGAAGTTTGCGTGGGGCGCCTGCCTGGAGCAGCTTTTCTGTCTAAGGCTTGGGAGTGGGAGGGCAATAGGCGGGACACCTGCGTGTCCGGGGCGTTCAGTAGGTGCCACCAGGTAAGTTTCTGTTTCCTTGATCGGACGCCATGTTGCACCTGCGCAGTTGGTCTGTATTTTTCCCCGGCCTGGGCTGCATTTTCCCGGGCGTGGGCAAGTTGGTGATGAAGAACCCAGAAATGCGCCATCTTAGTCATCTTTGTCATCTCCCCTCGTCCAGACATATAGGAAGAACGCAATAGGATACATTTTTATACCCATTTAATTAGCAAAAATTATAAACTCGGACAATACCAAGTGTTGGAAGAGTTGTAGATTCACAGTACCTATTATACACTACTTTTTGAAGGATAATTTGATGCAGTGATTTAGAAAACAGTTTGGCATTACCACAGCAGAACATTTGCCTACCCCATGACTCAGTAATTCTATATCTTAGGTAAATAAACAAAGTAAATCTAGTACTTTTGCACATGTTTCACCAAAGACATGTAAAATATTCATAATGGCACTGTTCACAATAGCAAAAACTGGAAAAACAGAAAAGCACATAAACAGGGTAAATGTGATATATTCATATATTCACATCCAATAGAATAACATATAGTGGTCAAAATGAATGAAATACAGTGACAAAAAACTATGAATTTCTCCCTTTCTTTTTATATAAATGTGCCACGGTGATGAAGGCTTGTTTGTGCTCTCGATTTTGATGCAGGATTCTTTGACTGGTCCGGCACACTAAAAACAAACTGATTAAACAGAGAAACATAATTCCAAAATATACTACAGTGGAGCCCCCAATAGACTTAATCCAAGTCATGGGGTTTAATCTATACAGATTTTCTGCCACCTGATCTAACGCCTCAGCTCCAGGCACAATGGATAAATGACTTTGAGAGGCTTCAAAAATTTGTTTCTTTAATTTAGTTATGTCCAATGATAAATTATCTTCCCTACCCAGAAGGTGTCCTTTGACCATTTCCCATGAATGGTCAGTCTCGTTATAGGAATACGGAGTGATACAGAAATCAGAGGTATTCCAGTCGCACTGCATTTGCATGTGATGTTTGAGACTCACTACCTGATCTCCAAGCCAAATAACAGATGGCTTTAAATCATTAATTTGATTAGCCAATTTTTGATCAATGCCTTGTTGAGAATTCCATATTTGGGTGGAATTGGCTTGCCAATCATTAACAAAATGAGCCTTTTGAATAGATTGATGTAACGCCATTCCGGCAGTGGTGGCCATTGCAGTGATTGTAATTAGGTCCATGATCACAGCGATTACAGTGAAAACAAATCTCTTAGATCTTTTTAGAATTTGATGTAACACTTCATTAATTAAATGTATTGAGGGGGAGGATTCCCAAGGTCTGGGCAAAGTTACCAGAATCCAGATTCCTTCTCGAGTTCGAACCAACGTTACACTTTTCCTGGAGTCAAAATGGGAGTTAATACAACTGTATAAATGACAATTAATGCATTGGACAGTTTGATTGTTCGTCCAAATTTTGATATTTCCCAGTAACAGCATGTAAGGAGGCTTAACACAACTCTGTATGGGAACAGTTATCTTGGAGGTAAGTAAAGCAGAATGTCTGGATCTATGTTGATAAAGAGAGACAGGGATGGTGGTGGGGACAACAGACAGAATAGTTTACCCTTCCCATACTCGCAGTCCAGACATGGCAATAGCCAATTTCCAACGTTCTGGGTGTTCTGGGCTCAGAATGGGGAGTATCATATCAGGCCTCATACGGGTAATGCTTTTATCTTCCCATTTTAAGGGAAAGAATGAGCTGAACTTCCTATGCGAAGTAGAATGATGATTCTTGTTCTCCCGATAAATAAAATAAGTAACCTCCAGGCATTCCTTTCCGCCAGAGGAGCAATTGTTTTTTAAATAGCCCTTTGGTGCCCAGTCTATTACTAAACCATATGAGTCATTTTTTAATATTACTGCATGTGAGTTAACACGGTCTTCCCAAATTAAAGTTTTTGATGGGCCCTCAAAATTTTTAGGGCATGGTTTTCCTGCAGGCTTATAATGAAAGTATGGGGTATCTCCCATTACTCCCTCTTTCATTTGTTTTAAAGGAGAAAGGGAGAGGCCAGAGACCAAATATCCCGGTTCCTCTGTAGCTGATTTATCCGGAAGATAAGCAGCCCAGACTTGAGTTTCTAGATGGGTACAAGCAGGTGCATGTCCGAGGCACAGAGTGGGGTATTTATAACCCATAGGAACATTAAATTCAGTGCCTCCTTCTCTTGGTTGAATTGGGCAACAGTCATCTGTAGCTCCAGGCATCCACATACTATCATTAGTATAGATTTCCGCAGAAGCATTCATCCAGGTGAGAGGTCGAATAAGTGGAGGAAAAGGCACATAAGCCCAATAAGAATAATTATGTGTAGCAGGTAAATCAGTGTGAGAGGAAATTGGTGAGACAGAAAGTATAAAGTATAAAGAGGAGAATCATTACCTATTGTAAGCGATATTGAGTGCTGAAGGAGGAGGAGAAAAACAGAGGGATGTTATTTTCAGGCTAATAGAAATGGTGAGATTTTTAGGTTTGTAAGGAGAACAAGAAAGATAATTAGAAGGGGGATTAGTTAGATGGGTCTCTATTGCCATCAGAGAGGATTGAATTTGACTCATTGTGATTTGGTGTGCCTGCTTCTGAGGAGTTGGCATAGATCTCACCACATCTGAGGGCAGTCTCTGACACAGACATCTTTTCCCTGTGGTTTTCTTTTGATGATCTCCTGGAGAAACACAAGCATATTCTCTTTCCCACATTAAGTAGAATCAGAGACAGTATTTAAAGGTTTGAGGAAATCCTGTAAGGCAGTAATCACAGCAATTAACTCTGCCTTTTAAGCAGAAGTATAAGAGGTAGAAGAAATAAGCTTGACTGTAGGACCTATATAACCAGCATTGCCATTACTGGAGCCATCAGTGAACACTGTAATGGTCTCAGGAATGGGCTGATCTTTGATCGTTGGTTAATTGAGGGACCATCCAAGACGTCATTTTTATAAAATCAAACAATTTGTTCTTTGGATAATGATTGTGAATAACGCCAATGAAATGAGACAAGTGAATTTGCCACAGTACGGAATGTTGAAAGGCGGCTTGAACTTCGAACCGATCCGACACTTGCCAGATTTCTTTTTTACTAGAAACACAGGGGGAAAGAGAGGGTTCCACATTTCCAAGTTGTCACAGTTCAGAAACCAATTGAGTTAAAGTCTCCAGTTTTTCTTTAGAAAGTGGCCACTGCTGAATCCAAACGGGTGTGTCAGATTTCCATTGTAAAGGGATAGGATCAGGAGGGGTGGCAGCTGCCAACACTAAAAAGGATAACCTAAAACCGCCCTGTTTTGTTTTATAGTAACTGGGAGGGGTTTAGTAATTCCTTCATGCTTTGGACCAAGACCGAGCCCAGGAACAAACCCCATGTTTTCCATCATATGCTGACTGGGAATACTCTAAGAGTTATGTGGAATATTAATTTCAGCTCCTCATTGTGCCAGTAAATCTCTACTCCAAAGATTAATGGGAATTGGCATGATATAGGGCTGAATTGTACCCTTTTCACCATCAGGGCCAGTGCAAGGCAAGATAAATGTGCTTTCATACACTTCCTCGGCTTTTCCAACACCTACTAGTCCCACATTAGCGGGATGTTTAAGCCAGGAGGAAGGCCATAAACTAGAGGAAATAACAGAAACATCAGCACCAGTATCTACTATGCCCTCAAACTTTCTTCCTTGAATGTGTATGGTGCAGGTGGGCATTGTTTAGAAATTACATTAATTCAATAAGCAGCCTTTTCCCCGCCAGAGCCTATCCCAGGGCCACGTGTCTTATTTCCTTCGTTTAAAACAATATTAGGTAGTAAAAGCAATCGAGCAATTGACTCACCAGCCAGAATGGAAACAGGAATCTTGGCAGACACGATTAATTTAATCTCATCAACGGAATCAGAATTAATGAGACCAGTATGAATGATGATACCTTTAGCCGAGGTGGATGCCCTACCTAACACCAGACCCACCGAACTTTGAGGTAAAGGGCCAGTGACCCCAGTGGGGACAATTAAAGGCAAAGAGTTAGGTAATAAATTCAGAGGAATAGTACTACGGAGATCAACCGCCCCGCCCCCTACCATGGAGGTGGACAAGCATTGTACTGAGACAGAAGGAGAGACTGGGCCCCATTTGGGTTGGCTATAGGTAAGTTTGTTTGTGCTGGGGGTTGCGTTGGGACTGCCTGAAGTGGAAACGCAACATTAGTCCGAGTCTGAAGGGTCCCATTTGACGTTGGGGCCTGGGACTGGCCCCACTCCCTGTTTCCCTGGTGTTGTGGCAGGGGATTTTCATCTATATCATACTTAGAGAAGCAATTACTTGCCCAGTGTTTACCCTTGCAACAACGTGGGCCAACAGTAGCAGCAGCATTTGGCTGTGTTTGTTGAGTAGACTTGGCTGCTTTTAAGTTTTTAACAGTGCAATATTTTCGAGTATGACCAAGTTGGCCGCAATTATAGCAGACTCCAAGAAAAGAATTAGTGGAACTAGTTTCATTGGTGTCCTTCATGGCCCGTGCCCACAGAATAGCTTTGTAGGTATCTGATCCAGTGCCTTCACAAGTTCTAATATATGCAGGCAACATCCCGTGATCACATAAATTTTGTCGTTGGACAGAACGCATGGCCATTTTACACTCATAGTTCACATTTTCAAAAGCTAACATATGAAGGAGAATACCTTGAGTGCACTCATCAGAGACAGATTTTTCAACAGCATCTTGTAATTTAGCCAAAAAATCAGGGTATAATTCAGAGTGTGGGAATGTTTAACCCACAGAGTGTTTAACCGTGGTAAAAGAAACAGGAGCTTGGCCTGGAGCGCGTAATTTATCCCAAGCTCTCATACACACATTTGTTACTTGTTTCATGGTAAGAGCATCAAAGTTTAATTGGGCATAAGTATCAAAGAAACTATCGGAATCTGTGAACTGAGCCTGAGCAATTAGAATGCCATTAGCCTGATATAGCTGAGCCTGCAAACAGGCCTCTTCTCACCACCAGACTGAGATGAGGTAAGAACAGCTTTTTGCCAAAAGGTCCAAGTCTAAAGGAAGTAAGGTGAGCTCCATACAAAAAGCTTGTAATACCATTCTAACATAAGGAGAAGTAGGACCACACCGAGTATAAGCATCCTTAAATTCTCTTAAAAAGGTAAGATTGAGTAGTGAATATTGATGCAGACTGGAATGAGAGTGTGAGAATGGGGAATTGAAGAAGTAGAAGAAGCAGAAGTATACTGGTGATTACGGGCGTCCATGTGTGAAGAAGGGTACTGAGAAGTAGGCTGAGTGGATGGCAATGTGACCAGCTGAGGAACTGAAACGACACTGACAGGAGAGTGAGGGGCTAAAGTGGATGGGGGAAGGCCTGAATAATTACAGGTAAATTGTAGTTTGGTTCTGGAGCCATTAGGTAACACTCGGAGGCAAATGCTACAAAGATTGGAAGAGGGCAGAATTAGCCTATCTATGGTCCCGGGCTGTGTGAGTCCAGGCTGCAGGAACTTCAAGTACCAGCTCTTCATGAAAAGAAGTGAGTGAGATCATTAGGGGTAATGTTAGGCCAAAGTCACCAGAGTTAGACATTGAATTTTCAGCACCTTAGGCGGGAGAGGAGTAGTTGAAGGGAGAGGCTGATCAGATAACAAAAGCCGTGTGGGAAAGGAAAGTTGAGGAGGTATTAGGATGTCATGCACCAAGGCCCAATCACCCCAAACTGTAACGGGAACATAATTCCCTGTAGAGACCAGTTACTGGAATGCTGCAACAAGATCCAACACTTTTACATATATAGTTCTTCTTTCAGGAAACCAAGGATGGTATTTTTCCACCGCCCTGAATAGAGTGACCATATTTTCCATGGTTACTCAGACACTTCCCTGTTTTAACAGTTCTACATATAAGGTTCCTTTTTCAGGAGACCAAGGATAGAATTTTACCACTGCCCTGAACAGAGTGACCATATTTTCCAAGGGCACTTGAACAATTCCCTGTTTTAACTGGAGTTTAATATAGAAGAGATAAGTATAATTTTTATACTCTGTGTGACCTATAGTTAACCCGGACCATACACAGACTATTCACCAGTCATCAGGGAGTCGAACACGCATATCTGTGGACCAAATCAATGACATTTCTCTGCACCTACCAAAGGGAATCGAGTTCCCACATGCACTTAGGAAAAAAGAAAAAAACACCAGGTGTGCTGCCAGATATCGGGGAAAACCCCACTCCTGATATTTAACGTGGGTTTTTTTCTATTTCCCCAAGCATTGGCTGTTCTGAGAAATAAAGGGAAGGAATACAAGAGAGAGAAATTTTAAAGCTGGGTGTCCAGGGGAGACATCACATGTCGGCAGGTTCCATGATGCTCCCTGATCTGTAAAACCAGCAAGTTTTTATTAGTGATTTTCAAAAGGGGAGGGAGTGTACGAATAGGGTGTGGGTCACAGAGATCACATGCTTCACAAGGTAATAAAGTATCACAAAGCAAATAGAAGCAGGGTGAGATCACAGGACCACAGGACAGGGCAAAATTAAAATTGCTAATGAAGTTTCGGGCACGCATTGTCATTGATAACATCTTATCAGGAGACAGGGTTTGAGAGCAGACAACCTGTCTGACCAAAATTTATTAGGCGGGAATTTCCTCATCCTAATAAGCCTGGGAGTGCTACAGGAGACTGGGGCTTATTTCATCCCTCTGGTTTCGACTGTAAAAGATGGCCACCCCCATGGGGGCTGTTCATAGGCCTACCCTCAGGGACGCATTCTCTTTCTCAGGGATGTTCCTTGCTGAGAAAAACAATTCAGCAATATTTCTCCTATTTGCTTTTGAAAGAAGAGAAATATAGTTCTCTTCCACCTGACTCACCAGCAGTCAGAGTCCAAGGCCATCTCCCTTGTTCCCTGAACATTGCTGTTATCCTGTTCCTTTTTCAAGGTGCCCAGATTTCATATTGTTCAAACACACATGCTCTACAAAAAATTTGTGCAGTTAATGCAATCATCACAGGGTCCTAAGGTGACATATATCCTCTTCAGTTTACGAAGAAGATGATGGGATTAAGAGACTAAAGTAAAGACAGGCATAGGAAATCACAAGGGTATTGATTGGGGAAGTGATAAGTGTCCATGAAATCTTCACAATTTATGTTCAGAGATTGCAGAAAAGACAGGCATAAGAAATTATAAAAGTATTAATTTGGGGAACTAATAAATGTCCATGAAATCTTCACAATTTATGTTCTTCTGCCACAGCTTCAGCCAGTCCCTCCATTCGGGGTCCCTGACTTCCCACAACATGAATTAATCTTAGCAGTATGATAATACAATAATTAAATGAAAAGTTAATTCTCAAAAAATTACATGATGTTTATTTTCCTTTTATCAAGATAAAAATAATTTAAAATTACTCTATTTACAATAAATATATAAACAGTAAAAACATATAAAATAGTAAATATATATATGAGTACATACACACAAAAATAAAGTTTATATATATAAACTTTAGAAGCAACAGTACTATCTAAACAGGAAAGTTGAGGAATGATGAAAAGAGGATAATCACTGCCTGATTTAGGATAGTAGGTTGGTGAAGAGTACTGTAAAATTAGATGTAGATTATCTAGGCCACAGATTCTGTTTGGGGATTGAGGTTTTCCAGGTGGTTATCATGTAACCAAAATTAATAAATGAGTGGAAAAAAGCAAACAGGACTTACATAAACTGGACCCTTCCTTACACCTTATACAAAAATTAACTCAAGATGGATTACAGACTTAAATGTAAAACCCAAACCGTGAAAACCCTGGAAGAAAACCTAGACAATACCATTCAGAACACAAGAATAGGCAAAGACTTCAGGATGAAAACACCAAAAGCAATTGCAACAAAAGCCAAAATTGACAAATAGGATCCAATTAAACTTAAGAGCTTCTGCACAGCAAAAGAAACTATCATCAGAGTGAACAGGCAACCTACAGAATGGAAGAACCATTTTGCAATCTACTCATCTGGCAAAGGTCTAATATCCAGAATTTACAAGGAACTTAAACAAATTTACAAGAAAAAAGCAAACAACCCCATTGAAAAGTGGACAGAGGATATGAACAGACACTTCTCAAAAGAAGACATTTACGTGGCCAACAAACACATTTAAAAAAAGCCCAGCATCACTGATCATTAGAGAAATGCAAATCAAAACCAGAAAGAGATACCATCTCATGCCAGTCAGAATGGTGATTATTAAAAAGTTAAGAAACAATAGATGCTGGCAAGGCTGTGGAGAAATATGAAAACTTTTACACTGTTTTATGGGAATGTAAATTAGTTCAACCATTTTGGAAGAGAGTATAGTGATTCCTCAAGGATCTAGAACCAGAAATACCATTTGACACAGAAATTCCATTACTGGTTATATACCCAAAGGATTATAAATCATTCTTCTATAAAGATACATGCACACATATGTTTATTACAGCACTATTTACAATAGCAATGCCATTGAACCAACCAAAATGCCCATCAGTGATAGACTGGATAAAGAAAATGTGGCACATATACACCATGGAATACTATGCAGCCATAAAAAGGAATGAGATCATGTGCTTTGCAGGGACAAGGATGAAGCTGAAAGCCAACATCCTCAGCAAACTAACACAGGAACAAAAAACCAAACACCACATGTTCTCACTCATAAGTAGGAAATGAGGGATGAGGACACATGGACACAGGAAGGGGAACAACATAAACCAGGGCCTGTTGGTGTTGGGGGGTAAGGGGAGGGTATTCCGAGGATGGGTCAATAGGTGCAGCAAACCACCGTGGCACACATATTCCTAGTAACAAACCTGAACATTCTCCACATGTATCCTGGAACTTAAAGTAAAAAAAAAAAAAATCTTATGAACACAAAGAAGGAAACAACAGGCACTGGGATCTACTTGAGGAGGGAGGGTGGGAGCAGGGAGAGGAGCAGAAGAGATAACTATTGGGTACTGGGATTAATACCTGGGTGACAAAATAATCTGTACAAAAAACCTCCATGAAACATGTTTACCTATGTAACAAACCTTCACACGTACCCGTGAACCTAAAATGAAAGTAGTATATAAATAAATAAATAAATAAATAAATTAATTAATTAATTAATAATCATGAGTAACCCAATGTTGTTTATTTGCAGTCTAAGGAAAAACATTAAAGTTAAACCAACAAGAAACAAGTATCTCTAGATTTTACAAAAATAGAAATTATATGTAATTTGTTATCTAACTCAGCCTAAATTTACTTTCTTTTTACAATTAGGCCATGCAAATTTTTTTGAAAACATCAGATCTCAATGGTTTATCCCGCTCTACACAATATCTCCTCCTAATTTATCCTAATTTTTTGGATCAGAAAATCATGCCTATTGTAACTACATTTAAAAAAAACTAAGCACTGAGTTTCAACATTTATGCCGCTACAGAGTTTTCTAGAGGTGAACAGTGTCCTGGTCATGACACAACCATCATCCTACCAGGCATCCCTGAGCTACATGTAATTCCCCTGATTTCCTGGCTGGATTTTATTCTAAACTCTTTTATTGACACATTACGCTCCTTTCCTCCACACTTGCCTAAGTTCTTTGTATCCTGTCATTTTCAACTTGGGTGTCACCTGGGAAACCTTCCTTGTTCTCCCTACCACCTACTACTGCCTGGGCTAAATTTATCTCTGTGTGCTCCAATGTCTGTATTTATTGCAGAATCTAGAAGACCAAATGTCTGTCGGTGCTTTTTTTTTTTTTTTTTTTTTTTTTCCATTCAACGTGAGCTCCTGGAGGGCAAAAATCTATGCTTCATTTATTTTTGTATTTCCTTAATCTAACTCCATACCATGCCTATGCTTTCTTAATTTATAAGTGAATTTCTTTCTATGCAACTTTAAGTAAAAGAAAACACCCTATTTCTTATAATTTTGTGTTACTACACTTTACAACTTAAAAAATATTTATAGTTGTGTTTATCGGGTGAACATTAAGTTCTGCAAATCATTTATGTTTCAACAGTCGACTGTCAACCCCACCTTAATCAGAGACACACGTGTCATAGCTATGGCTACTATTTTATCTGACAGCAAGGCTACCCATCTCACTAGAAAGGAGCTCATTTTCCAATCAGACATAATGAACACTTAAGGAAAGGCTATGCTTGAAAGAAAACATTGCTTCATAGAGTTATGTCAACCCATTGACCATATGTAAATATTAACATAGACACTTTCTGCCTCTCTTGTCAATGAGTAGGTTTTTGCTTTATATTTCTGGAACTATGCTTTAGAATTGCTTTAAGATACTAATTAACATAAAATGCATCCCACTGTCAATTTATCTTATAATCTTAATCAGCTAACAACAACCAAAATTCCCAGAGAGGGTAACCATGACATAAGAAGTGACTGGTGTTGAGATTCCTCTATTCTGTATTAGCACATGATGGCAATATAAGAATCCTAGAAAATCTAGACCACTCTTTTCAGAGAAATCCTTGAGCTTATTTTTCTTTATTCACTGTAGAAATAGTTTATTTGCTGTTAATTATTTCTGCCTTGAGAAAAAAAATGTAGCTAGTGGAAAGGAAATGGGATTGAAATTGCGACAGAGTTCAAATCCTGGTTTCCTGGTTTCAGACTGTCACTTGAATTAGTTATTTAATCTTTATGAATCTCACTTTCCCTATCTGTAAAATGAAGATAATACCTATACTGAAGATCAATGTTAGGGTTACAGAAAATGCACTTGGCACACTGAGGTAGAGAACGTGCTCAATGATTAGTTGCCATTATTACTAGATGTGAGAGGAAGAGAAGACCAGTTACCTAAATCTGCATTTTTTATCTTTTCTTTTGTTCTTTGGACATGCTTTGCTTCTAGAGGTGTACGTACATCCTATTTTGCAATGAGTATTTATGAGATTAATGAAGCTATTTGGAAACCATCATCTTCAGATAGAGAAAATAGCCATTGTGTGACACGGGTACTTTCTGATTTCCTCTGAGTAACAGTGGGGTTTATAACTGTACTGATTGTATGCAGTCTGCTTAGTTTGTATAAACAGTTACACATTTCCTTAATACCCTGAATGTATAGATGGCCAAGTGAAAGAAAACCTGTTCATTTTATTCACAATTGAGTGCATCAAAACACTGGAAATAAGAAACATTTCAAGATGTAATCTATATTTTTTGCACTGCTTTAGAGATACATCCTTTTTTTCCTGAGGCTAAAAGTTAAACTTCTGGTCTACACTCACTGTGCATATGATAAAGACAGTGCTGGGAAATGGGCTTGCTGCTGGCCCTCGCCTCTACTCTGGCCCTGGAGATGTGTTTATTTCTTTATGCAGCTCTGTAAACCTTTCCCCAAGGCTAGAATTTCCAACCAAAATAATCCTTTAAGGTTTGTTTAGCTCCCATCGAATCACTTCAAATATGTAGGTTTTTTTTTTTTCTTTCATTCTTTTTTTTTTTAATAATAATAAAAAAACCTTCCTGATTCTGAATGAGGATTTAGTTAAATGCCTGTTTAAGAATTGATGAGTAATTTAAAGGATTTAGGAGAACATTCTGTGCTATTATATGCAAATACATGCCATGCATGGCTCCCTATGTCATTAACCTGGCAGTCATTTCATGCATGACTCCCCATCTTATTAAGCTAGCAGTATGGAATATTTGATTTACTAAACTGGCATGAACTACTTAGTGTGCTAATATAGGAATATAACTTTTAAATTTCTTTGGAATAACTATCTTTGAAACAGATTCTTGAAGACGATAACATTATTTTGACAGCTGTGCTCAGTTTCTAAGAGTCTATTTTAGGAAGCGTCTTATAACTGTAGAAATGTACCTGTGTGATTTGAATGAACCATACAATAATTGAAAATGAAAACCATCATAGAAATGAGAGTCCTTCGAATTCAGTAGCAAGTGATTCGACAACACAGGTAAATAAATTTGGTAGAAGCGTTTGCTTTTAGACACGATGTGTGACAGTATGTGGTTGCCTGAGAGTCTGCCACTGGGCTCCCAGTTACCATGATGTTCTGAAAACTCTTTTTATAGCCAAGGCTCCCCTGGCTTTCCCCAGCTTTCGTTGCCATAGCAGCATTCATTGGCCATGGGATTTACAGAAAAAGAGAGAGAGAGAGAGGGAGGAAAAGAGGGCTGTATGTTTGTAAAGTTGGTGCAGTGCCAAATGTAGCAGGAATTATAAATTCAGGATGCTGGATTCTTCCTTTAGTGTCCATTTCAGCTAGTGCCTAATGTCACCCACATAATCGCAAACCACTCTGTCATCATTCAGACCAGCTGCGTGAAATGAGACAAAGGGAAATTTAGCAGCAAGGGAGGAAATGGTAATTTAAAAGGCTTTTAAATGATGTTTTCTATGTTCTTCAATCAACAATGTTTTAAAGCCTTTAATTTTTTTTCAACAATAGGATTTCCTTGTTGTGCTGGCTTGACTGATGACATATTAGCACTGAGTTGGCCAAAAAATTGTCAGAGACTAGAAAGGAAGTCCAACAGATAAATCTAAAAGCAGTTAAAAAGGAAATATTTATAGTAATTTTCATTTCTGCTAAACTTTTTGCATTTAAATTACACAGATAAATTTGGCTTCACTCTTTTTGACTATTGTATAATGTTGAATCAGAAGGATCAATATTTATCAGATATGTCCTTTAATAGGTACTTCCAGATTTGTGATATTATGTTCATCGTTTCTTCAGTCGTGACACGTACTTCAGAGTTCACAAGGCAACAGGAAAAAAAAAATGTTCATGAGGGAAGAAAACCAAGTGAATAACCCAGGAAAGTTGGTGAACTGTGACATGCGTTGGACTCATGTGAGCCATGAATATGTAAGTGGGGCCCAGCTAGGCCAGGAGGAGAGGGAGGGAAGAGGATATCAGGTGGGGAATTTGTCTAAGA
The DNA here is from genome assembly GCF_047675955.1 of Chlorocebus sabaeus. Classification (NCBI taxonomy): domain Eukaryota; kingdom Metazoa; phylum Chordata; class Mammalia; order Primates; family Cercopithecidae; genus Chlorocebus; species Chlorocebus sabaeus. The sequence goes on from NC_132918.1 coordinate 42,738,127, forward strand.
GAAAGGGAATATAAAATGTGTTTGCTTGCAGCAATTCCAGCATGTCGGCTAGGATTTACACTAGGATACACAAATAGATGAAGTAATCTGTTAAAACTGGAGTAGTTTATTGGTAGATAGTTGGAAATAGAGAAAATCGACTATAAGAGAACCATTAATGTTTAGCAGAGCCTTTTGTTAGATTTTTAAAAATTATGATCTCTTTATCTGAAATTATAAATAGCACCTGTATATATGGACAGACAATTAGATGAATGCAGTAGAGATCCCAGACATGACTCAACATTATATGGGAAATTGGTAAACCACAGAAGTGGCTTTACACATCAATGGGGAAAGAAAAAAATTTGATTTTTGGTTTGAGGACATTTTGGTTATTTATATGGAAAAAAATTAAAAGATTTATATGCCACATCATAGAAAAAAACAATTAAACTTTGAATAAAAAACTTAAAATGTTTATGAAAATATAGATGACTTTTTTATGAATTTAAGGAAGGTAAGCATTTTTAAAACTAGCTATGAAAATACAAATTTTGAGGGATAAATAATATGTTATTTTGACAGCGGACAATATAAACACAGTGAAAGAACAAGATAAAGTCTAGGAAAAGATATTTCAATGCAATAGCTGAGAGGATTGTTTTTCAGAATAAATGAAGCACTCCTGTAAATTAATGTAAAAAATTAACTGAGATAAAAACAGCTAAACTGTATGAACAGGTGACTTACAGTAAAAGAACCCTGAACCCGAAAAACATATCAAGATGCTCCAACTCATTAGTAGGGAAATACAAAAGAAAACAAAAATGATAAGGATTTGACAAATATCAGATGGGCAAAAATTTAAAATCTAACAATGCCAAGTGTTGCTGTACATTTGGGGAAACGATGCTGATAGGTGTTTGAAATATTATCAGGGATCTGGGAAACAATTTGGCAGGATATAGTAAAGTTTAAAATATGTCTCCTATAGGACTGAGTAATTCTATATCTATACACATGTACCCACAAAAATATTGTAGCATTAATTAAATGGGAAACAAATATATCACAACATATTCATATTATGGAATACTGAATGCTTATTAAAATAGATAAAATAGAAAAATGTTTTAACTTGAATAAATGAGAGAAAAACTTTTAGCGGAAAAAGTAAGTTTTAATATCCAATATAAAATATGATACCATTTGTTATAAAAGAGGTTATTTATGCATGCATAACTATATTTATTAAAGCATGAAAACCTGGATAGGAAGAATATATTCCCAACAAAGGAAACATAGCCAAGAATAAAGGAGGGAAAAAAAGAACACATGAACTGAATCTGTAATGATTTATTTCCCTAACAAAAATACCTATTTTGGAAAGTGAGACTACCAAATATTGAGTGCTGGCTGATAGAACACTTAACCATCACTGAAGTGGTGTTGCCAAAAATAACAATAATAATAATTAGACTCTGAGTCTAAACCTTGAGTCTCAACTCAATAACACATTTAAACACATTTATTTATTTATTTGTTTGCTTGCTTTTTGAGATGGAGTTTTTCTCTTGTCACCCAGACTGGAGTGCAGTGGCACGATTTTGGCTCACTGCAACCTCCACTTCCTGGATTCAAGCAATTCTCTTGCCTCAGCCTCTCAAGTAACTGAGATCACAGGCATCCCCCCACCACACCTGACTAATGTTTGTATTTTTAGTAGAGATGGGGTTTCACCACGTTGTCCAGGCTAGTCGCAAACTCCTGACCTCAGGTGATGCACCCACCTCGGCCTCCCAAATGCTAGGATTACAGGCATAAGCCACCACTTGTGGCCTTTTAAACGCATTTATAGGAAGTGCAGGGGACAGAGGAACATTTTAAACATCACAATGAGGCTGAAATCAGCGAAATTCAAACTGTGGAAAATTCAATAAGCAAATGACCTAGTTTCTTCAACAACAACAACAACAAATATTGTAAGCCCCCTGGTCAACACCCCCCGCCACCAAAAAAAAGGAAAAAAATCCAGAGGAATATTTAAAACTCCTATTAAGCAATGTCAATGTGAGGGCCTTATTTAGATCCTGATTCAAACAAAACTGCAAAAAGTTACATTTCTGGGACAATTGAAAATGTAAATAACTACTGCTTGTTTCATATCTTAGGTGTAAAATCAGTAATACAATATATTTAGGACTATATAGTAAATAATTAAAGAAAACTGTAGAGAGGCAAGCAGTCCCAGTTCTTACTTTACTACAAATTAAGAGCAGGACACAATCAGTCCTGAAAACATCTCTAGAGTGGTCAGAAAAAGCTCATTCATTTACTTATTTAACAAATGTATAAAGAAGCTATCAGATGTCACATATGATACTCTTTTATGCATTGGAGATAAGTCAGTGAACTAAATAGAAGATCTCTTCCTTTATGGAGCTTAAACTCTATAAGGGAAAAGATAGTAAACAAACATGTAAATAAATGATACATCATGTGGTAATAAGTAGTAGATCAAGAAATAAAGCAGGTCTGGGCGCAAGGAAGGGGAGGCTTTTCATTGTGTATTCTGTCAGGTGAGACCTCACTAATAAGGCAGCTAAATAGAAAGATCTGAAGGATGCATGGATAAGTCAATAGCTGGAGGAGTTTTGGGATGGTGGGAATATTCCAGGCAGAGGAGACAGCCAGTGTAAGAGTCCTCAGGTGAGACCATATGTGGGGTGATCAAGAAAAACTAGAGGAGGTCAGGTGTGATGGAGAGCAGTGAGTGATGTGAAGAGTTACAGGGCACATGGAGACCGGTCATGCAGAGCCTTGCAGACCTGCTTTAAAGCTTGGCATTTTACTGTGGATGAGGTGGGGGTCTAGCGGAGATTTTCAGTGTTGATGTAAACACTCTGACTTAAATTTATAAGGTTGGCTCTTTTGCTGTTTTGAGATTAGACCTTAGGCCAGAGCAGAAGCCGGAAAAGCAGTTAGCAATCAATTACAACAATCCAGTTGTTCATTTCACTTCAATATTAACAAAATCTCACAACACAACATCTGATTTTTCACCTCAAATCTCCAATTCTTGCTGACTTCTCTATTAATTTTAATTGCTCTAACCCTTTTTCATACTCACATAAAATCTCTTTTTCATACTTACATAAAATCCTTCAGATTGGGATTCTACTTTCCAAATATATTCAGAATGAAATACATTTTTTTATTGTGATAAAATAGACATAACACAAAAGTTAACATTTCAAACAATTTAAGTATATGTTTCTGTGACATTAAATATATGCATAATGTTGAAACCATCACCACCATCTATCCAGAACTTTTTCATCTTCCTCAATTGAAATTCTGTACCAATCAAATGCTTAACTCTCCAATATTTCTCCCTCACTAGTCCCTGGTAACTACCATTCTACTTACTGTCTCTACATGCTTGACAACTCTAGAAACCTCGTGTTAGTAAAATCATACAATATTTTTCTTTTTGTGACTGGCTTACTTTAGTAAGTGTGTCTTCAAGGTTAATCCATGTTCTAGCATGTGTCAGAATTTCCTTCTATTTTAAGTCTAATTAATATTTAATTGTGTGCATATACCACATTTTGTTTTCCAATTCATTCTTCAATGGATGGTTAAGTTGTTCTCACATCATATTTTTTTTCTATTTGATTTTTATTTTAAATTTTGTCTTTCAACTTTTATTTTAGGTGCAGGGGATACATGTACAGGTTTGTCACATGGGTAAATTGCATGTCACTGGGATTTTGTGTACAATTTTTTCATCACCCGGGTACTGAACATAATACCTGGTAGGTAGTTTTTTGATCCTTACCCTTCTGCTACCCTACAACCTCAAGTAAACTCCTGTGTCTGCTGTTCTCCTCTTTGTTTCCGTGTGTTCTCAAAGTTTAGTTCCCATTTGTAAGTGAGAACATGCTGTATTTGGTTTTCTGCTCCTGTGTTAATTCTCTTAGGATAATGGCCTCTATATGTCTGCTTTTGTACCCTGATGTTTTGTTTACTGCAGCCCTGTAGGAGTTTGAAGTTGGGCAATGTAGTGCCTTCAGCTTTGTTCTTTTTGCTTCAGATTGCTTTGGCTCTTTGTGCCCTTTTTTGATTCCATATAAATTTCAGGATAGTTTTTTTTTTTTTTTTTTCTCAAGTTTTGTGAAGAATGTCATTGGTAGTTTGATAGCAGTAGCATTGAATCTGTAAATTCCTTTGGGTAGTATGGCCATTTTTAATAATATTGATTCTTCTCAACCATAAGCTTGGAATGTTTTTCCATTTCTTTGTGTCATCTTTGATTTCTTTGAGCAGTGTTTTGTAATTCCCATTAAAGAGATCTTTCACCTCCCTGGTTGGCTGTATTCCTAGGCAGAAATCAAGGAGTTCTTTGACACCAAAGAAAAAAAACAAACAAACTTAGAACATACAAGAATCTCTGGGACACAGCTAAGGCCATGTTAAGAGGGAAATCTATCGCACTAAACACCCACACCAAAATGTTAGAAAGATTTCAAATTAACAACTTAACATTACAACTAAAAGAACTAGAGAAGCAAGAACAAATCAACTCCAAATCTAGCAGAATAAAAGAAATAATAAAAATCAGAGCTGAACTGAAGGAGATCAAGGCACAAAAAGCAATTCCAAAGATTAATGAATCCAGGAGTTGGCTAAAAAAACAATTAATGATAAACAGGATGCTGGCTAGACTAATAAAGAAAAGAAAGAATACTTCAATGAACACAATTAGAAATTATGAAGGGGATGTTATCACTGACCCCACAGAAATACAAAGAACCATCAGAGACTACTCGATGCACATAAACTAGAAACTCTAGAAGAGATGGATGAATTCCTGGACACGCACACCCTCCCAAGGCTGAGATAGGAAGAAATTGATTCGTAAACAGACCAATAATGAGCTCCAAAACTGAATCAGTAATAAGTAGCCTACCGATCATAAAAAGCCCAACCCGATGGATTCACAGCCAAATTCCACCAGATTTACAAAGAAGAGCTGGCATCTTTCCCACTAAAACTATTCAAAAAAATGGAGAAGGACATACTCCTCCCCAACTCATTCTGTGAGGCTAGTATCATACCGATACCAAAACCTGCCAGAGACACAATAAAAAAATAAAACCTCAGGCCAATTTCCTTGACGAACATTTATGTAAAAATTCTCAACAAAATACTTACAAACCAAATCCATCAGCCCATCAAAAAGTTAATCCATCACCATCAAGTAGGCTTCATTCCTCAGATGGAAAGTTGGTTCAACATCCACAAATCAATGAATGCAATTTCAGTTTTTAAAATTTTTTCTGAGAATTGCTTTAGGGTCGAGTGTGTGGGCAATCTTAACGTATGTGCCTTGTGCAGATGAGAATGTATATTCTGTTGTTGAGTGGAGTGTTCTGTAGATGTGTGTTACATCCATTTGGTCAAGTGTCAAGCTTAGATTCTGAATATTTTTGTTAGTTTTCTGCCTCAATGATCTTTCTAACACTGTAAGAGGGATGTTGAAGCCTCCCACTATTATTGTATGGTTATCTAAATCTCTTCATAGGTCTCTAAGAACTTTTTTTAAATCTGGGTGCTCCAGTGTTGGGTGCATATATCTTTAGGATAGTTAAGTCTTCTTGTTGAATTGAACCCTTTATCATTATGAATGCCCTTCTCTCTCCTTCTTCATCATTATTGATTTAAAGTCTGTTTTGTCTGAAAGAATAGCAACCTCTTCTCTTTTTTGTTTTCCATTTTCTTGACAGATCTTTCTCCATTACTCTACTTTTAGCCTATGGGTTTCATTGCATGTGAGATGAGTGTCTTGAAGACAGTATATGGCTGAGTCTTGTTTTTTGTTTGTTTGTCTGTTTGTTTTTTTGTTTTGCTTTGTTTTGTTTGGAGACAAAGTCTCGCTCTGTCGCCCAGGCTGGAGTGCAGTGGCATGATCTTGACTCACTGAAAACTTCACCTCCCAGGTTCATGCCATTCTCCTGCCTCAGTCTCCCAAGTAACTGGGACTACAGGCACCTGCCACCATGCCTGGCTAATTTTTTGTATTTTTAGTACAGACAGGGTTTCACCATGTTAGTCAGGATAGTCTCGATCTCCTGACCTCGTGATCTGCCTGCCTCGGCCTCCCAAAGTGCTGGGATTACAGGTGTGAGCCACTACGCCTGGCAGAGTCTTGCTTTTTTTTTTTTTAATTTTTTTAAAATTATATTTTGTGTTCTAGGGTACATGTGTACAACATGCAGGTGTGTTACATATGTATACATGTGCCATGTTGGTGTGCTGCACCCATTAACTTGTTGTTTACATTAGGTATATCTCCTAATACTATTCCTCCCCCCACCCCCCACCCCACAACGGGCCCCGGTGTCCAAGTGTTCTCATTGTTCAGTTCCCACCTGTGAGTGAGAACATGTGGTGTTTGGTTTTCTGTTCTTGCAATAGTTTGCTGAGAATGATGGTTTTCAGCTGCATTCATGTCCCTACAAAGGACATGAATTCATCCTTTTTTATGGCTGCATAGTATTCTATGATGTATATGTGTCACATTTTCTTAATCCAGTCTGTCACTGATGGACATTTGGGTTGATTCCAAGTCTTTGCTATTGTGAATAGTGCCACAATAAATATACGTGTGCATATGTCTTTATAGTAGCATGATTTATAATCTGTTAGGTATATACCCAGTAATGGGATGGCTGGATCAAATGGTATTTCTAGTTCTAGATCCTTGAGGAATCATCACACTGTCTTCCAAAATGGTTGAACTAGTTTACAGTCCCACCAACAGTGTAGAAGTGTTCCTATTTCTCCACATCCTCTCCAGCACCTGTTGTTTCCTGACTTTTTAATGATCACCATTCTAACTGGTGTGAGATGGTATCTTATTGTGGTTTTGATTTGCATTTCTCTGATGGCTATTGATGATGAGCATTTTTTCATGTGTCTGTTGGCTGCATAAATATCTTCTTTTGAGAAGTGTCTATTCATATCCTTTGCCCACTTTTTGATGGGTTTCTTTCTTTTTTTTTTTTTCTTGTAAATTTGTTTGAGTTCTTTGTAGGTTCTGGATATTAACCCTTTGTCAGATGAGTAGATTGCAAAAATGTTCTCCCATTCTGTAGGTTGCCTGTTCACTCTGATGGTAGTTTCTTTTGCTGTGCAGAAGCTCTTTAGTTTAATTAGAACTCATTTGTCAATTTTGACTTTTGTTGCTGTTGCTTTTGGAGTTTTAGACATGAGGTCCTTGCCCATGCCTATGTCCTGAATGGTATTGCCTAGGTTTTCTTCCAGGGTATTTACGGTTTTAGGTCTAACATTTAAGTCTCTAATCCATCTTGAATTAATTTTTGTATAAGGTGTAAGGAAGGGATCCAGTTTCAGCTTTCTACTTATGGCTAACCAGTTTTCCCCGCACACTCATTAAATAGGGAATCCTTTTCTCATTTCTTGTTTTTGTCAGGTTTGTCAAAGATCAGTTGGTTGTAGATGTGTGATACTATTTCTGAGGTCTCTGTTCTGTTCCATTGGTCTATATCTCTGTTTTGGTACCAGTACCATGATGTTTTGGTTACTGTAGCCTTCTAGTATAGTTTGATGTCAGGTAGTGTGATGCCTCGGCTTTGCTCTTTTGGCTTAAGATTGTCTTGGCAATGCGGACTCTTTTTTTCATTCCATATGAACTTTAAAGTAGTTGTTTCAAATTCTGTGAAGAAAGTCATTGGTAGCTTAATGGGGATGGCATTGAATCTATAAATTACCTTGGGCAATATGGTCATTTTCACAATATTGATTCTCCTATCCATGAGCATGGAGTGTTCTTCCATTTGTTTGTGCCCTCTTTTATTTCATTGAGCAGTGGTTTGTAGTTCTCCCTGAAGAGGTCCTTCACATCCCTTGTAAGTTGGATTCCTCGGTATTTTGTTCTCTTTGAAGCAGTTGTGAATGGGAGTTCATTCATGATTTGGCTCTCTGTTTGTCTGCTACTGGTGTATAAGAATGCTTATGATTTTTGCACATTGATTTTGTATCCTGAGACTTTGCTGAAGTTGCTTATCAGCTTAAGGAGATTTTGGGCTGAGATGATGGGGTTTTCTAAATATACAATCATGTCATCTGCAAACAGGGACAATTTGACGTCTTCTTTTCCTAATCGAATACCTTTATTTCTTTCTCTTGCCTGATTGCCCTGGCCAGAACTTCCAACACTATGTTGAATAGGAGTGGTGAGAGAGGGCATCCCTGTCTTGTGCCAGTTTTCAAGGGGAGTGCCTCCAGTTTTTGTCCATTCAGTATGATATTGGCTGTGGGTTTGTCATAAATAGCTCTTATTATTTTGAGATATGTTCCATCAATACTGAATTTATTGAGAGTTTTTAGCATGAAGGGCTGTTGAATTTTCTCAAAGGCCTTTTCTGCATCTGTTGAGATAATCATGTGGTTTTTGTCTTTGGTTCTGTTTATATGCTGGATTATGTTTATTGATTTGTGTATATTGAACCGGCCTTGCATCCCAGGGATGAAGCCCACTTGATCATGGTGGATAAGCTTTTTGATGTGCTGCTGGATTCAGTTTGCCAGTATTTTATAGAGGATTTTTGCACTGATGTTCATCAGGGATATTGGTCTAAAATTCCTCCTGATACCAAAGCCTGGCAGAGACACAACAAAAAAAGAGTCTTGCTTTTTTATGCAACCTACCACTCTGTGTCTTTTACATGGGCCTTTTAACTCACTTACATTCAAGGTAGTGAGATTTGAGAGGTGGGACACCAATGCAAGATCAAGCATTACTATTCTGCATGTTAGAGTTCATTGAAAACACTCAGCAATCCAGCAGTTTATGATTTTAATTTCCAGATGGAATGATTAGCATTTCTAAGTTTCTTATATTCAAGCCACAAATATAAGCCCTTTTATATATTCTCCCAATGTGCATTATTAAGTATGTTACCATATATAATATTTCACTATAAATTCACTCTAATTTATCACAATAGCAATGAGCCTAAGAAAAACATACTTTGGGAGCAGTGTGCAGTTTGAATTTAAGCAGAATATTTTGGAGGAGGTGGGTACAGCACTTAAGGGAAAGGTAACCTGCATCTCACCAGGATAGAGATTGAAAATGGAGAAAGGTAAACTCTTTTACCTTTCCCCAACTCCTCCTTTAATTCCCCTCTTCCTTATTTCGGTGTCCCAAACATAGGGCTATCTTCCAAGTTCCTGAAAAGCCATGATACTTCCCACCTGAGACATTCCCGCTCTCCATGACTTCCCCTTTTCTTTTATTTTCTCTGCTTATTTACTCTGAGCTTCCTCCTGGGATTCCCCAGATTAAGTTGGGCATCATCAATTATAGTTTTATACAGTATGGAACAACTTTATTCTTTCTCAGTTGCAACCACAATTATAAGTAATTGTCTGATATGTCTTTTTTTCTTCCTAATATACTGTGATCTTTAAGCGAAGGGATCAGTTAAGTCTTGTTCACCCCTCAAGTCCCAACCTTATATATAAAAGAATAAGATGTCTTTTTCATGTTCTCCAATACATACATGATATTGGAGATAATTCTATTTAAGATTTTAGGTAGTTATCAAATGTTTAAAAAATTTTGAAAGTCAAATGCTTTGCACTGCACTCATTTAGAAAGTTGATCATAGTTCTACATGAAGCCTGAACAATCATTTGGTTGATTAATACCAGAGTTTGGAGTATGTAATATTTCACTAAAAAAAGTAAAAAGTCTCTACATAATGCACCCCATGTTTTACTGCTTATCAATCTTAAGCAGTAGGAAAGCTATAAATTTAGAAATGTGTTTTTAAAGGAAAACAAGTTCATTGTATTGGAGTTTCTTCATTTTTAAGTTTACAAACTTGTGAAAAAATTAAATTCCTATGTTTAGTAACATCATTCAATTAATTTAGCTTCATTCTGTTTTATAATGAAGATTGATGTATTTCTAAATTATACTGCATCATGTTTGATTTATCCAACCTCAGTATTAAAAATGTTTTTAAAAAATTCTAATCATTTTCATCAAAACAAATTCCTGTCTTTACTATTCTGCATGTTAGAGTTCATTGAAAACACTCAGTAATCTAGCAGTTTATGATTTTAATTTCCAGATGGAATGATTAGCATTTCTAAGTTTCTTGTATTCAAGCCACAAATACAAGCCCTTTTCAGGGATCACTGGAGGCAAATAATTTAGACCTAATGTTTTGCTAAGGTAAACATGGTGCTTGTTTATGTAACTGACTTTATAATATTTGCTCTGAAACCATATTATTTTCAAGATTTTGATTTTAACACAAACTAATTTATTTGAATAAATAGTATGTGTATAACATGTCTTGAAGAATTCCCTTGTTTCATTTAAGTTTTTATGAATTTGAATCCTGTCATTCCTTTTTTGTTTCTTGTAAATTAATTATTTAAAAATACTGGATACTACTGAGAGAACTGAAGTGGGGTTCATTGGTGTGATCTTAAATTAAGATAATCATATTGCTTTGATTACTTATTCTCTTCTTTAGAGAAAGTAGTTTGGGAAACATAAAAGGAGAGTATATGCTCCTTAACAAAAGATATATTTAACATATTAAAAACAGTTGAAGAAGAGCAATAAGGGTGACTATAATATAGGAATATTCCCATTATATTCAGGGAATGCATTCATGAAAATGTGAATAGTTATTGAATCAATCTTTGATGGGTCCTTATAAGAAAGTCCTTATAGAGATGCTTTTCCATTAGTATAATGCAGTCATGACTTGCTTTGGTTAATCCTTACTGAATGCTGTGACATATACAGTACTCTTCATAATGTCAAAGAAATTCATCAATTTTAGTTAAAAATGCAAAACATGTCATTGAAAATGTATATGATGTAAGTGTGTGATTTAGAAGTAATAACAAAAAAAAAAAAGAATACTCATGTAGGTATCATTCAGCTGAAGAAAAAGCTAAAGCCTCTTATACACCTATTTCCATAACATCTCCCTCCCTCCCACACACATGGAACCAGTAGTCTGAACTTTGTATAATTGCATTCATTTGTTTTTCTTTATAGTGTAGCCATATATACTGAAAATTCATTCCTAAAGTAGATATTACTTAGCTTTTCCTTTTTTGAACATTTATATTAGATCATACTATATTTCTTTTCTGTGACTTGCTTTCCTCACAAATATTTATTGATATATGCAACTGTTGAGTACTGTACTCTGTTGTATTAATCTGCCATCACTCATTTATTTATTTAAGCTTCTAATTGTTTTTTGTTATTATGAACAATGTGTTTAAGAACATTTTGAACACCTGATGTTCACGTGCAATTTCTCTAGACTATATATGCAGGAGAAGAATTACTGAGTCAGATTATAAGTCAGTGGAATTTTACTAAGTGATGAGAAATTACTTTCTAAGATAGTATCAGTTTACATTCCCATCACTTCCTCATTTCTGCAAATTCTTGCTAACATTTAGTATTGTCAGACTTTTACTTTTAAAAATGAATCTACTGACTGTGAAATTGTGGTCTTAGTTTGCATTTTCTTTATTATTAAGAAGGTTAAACATTTTTAATAGGTTTATGTCCTCTGTGTTTCTTGTTCTGTAAATTTCTCTTGACTGGGATAGGCAGCCTCTAACATGGACCCCAGTGATCTTTGCCTCCTTGTGTAATCTCTTTCCTTTGAGTGAGGACTTAGACCTAGTGATTTGCATGTAAGAAAGAGCATGGCAGAAAATGATGAGATATCATTTCTGAGATTAGGTTACCAGGAGACTGTGGCTTCAGTTTCCTCTCTCTCACCCTTTCATGGACTCAAATTGTGAGAATCCAGGGCTCAGGTTGTGAGCTACCATATGGAGAGGCCCACAAGATAAGAAACTGAGGGAAGTCTCTGGCCAATAGCTGCAAGGAATTGAGGCTATCAGTTCAATAGGCTGGCAAGAACTAAATTCTGTCAACCACCATATGAGATAGCAAGACAGTGGATCCTCCCTTAGCAGAGCCTGCAAAGGAGACTACATCTCCTGACACCTTGATGGCAGCTTTGTGAGAGACCCTGGGTCAGAGGGACCCACCTGAATTTCTGATCCATAGAATCTGTGAGATAATGAATATTTACTGTTTTATAGTTGCTCAGTTTGGGAGTAATGTTGTTATACATCAAATACCTAAAAAATAAAATGACCTTTGAGGCTGCTGTTTTCTTAGGGCTTCATAGTGGTTCTTTATATATTATATTCTGCATGCAACCATCATCAGTCACATGTGTTGAACTAATATGTTCCAAAATTATAACTGTAACATTTTTTCTGTTGTGTCTTTTGAAGAAAGACTTCTGATAGATAAAATATTACCTATTAAATATTTATTTATATATTATATAAAATATATATCTATAGTAGATGTATAATATATTAAGATATATGTTAATCTACATTGATTATTACATATTAAGATATGTATCTTAATATATAGGATATCTATATGTTATAGATATCTTAATATATGTCATACATCTAATATAGTAAATTTAATATGTATGTTAAATTTGTATAATATGTTAAATTTATTACATGTTAAATATATCTATATATAGATATTTTTACTTGTCAAAATTCATTTACTTTTCCATGCAAATGAACCATTTGCATTACTATGAGCAGGAAACAAGTGACACCCATCTAAAGATAACCAAACATGCACAAATCATGGAATTACATAATTCCCAGAGGACTGGTTATGCAATGTCCAGCATCCCAATGAAAGGACATTTAGTCATTTCTTTTGTGACATTTAAAAACTTATCCACAATTCTTCCTGGCAGTCACCCTACTCCCCTTATGATCATAGATAATCTCTCTCTTTCTCAAGGTTATTCTTATTCACAAAAAGGCTTGTTCCATTCAGGTTTGTGATAATGGTTCACATAAGTGAAGCAAGAATAATAACTAAACATATAAGGCCTCTTTGAGTTGCTCTGCAAAAATAGAGGCATACAGTATCAAGCAACCACTAAAGCTACAGAATTAACATTTGTTCGAAAGTTTCCATAAGAAATTTCAGATAGGACTTTTAAATGTCTCTATTTTTAAGGCTAGTAAATCAAACCCCCAAAAACTTTCTCCATCGAACTTAACCTGTAACCTCTACCATTTAGAGGAATTTCCATCCTGTGAGGTTCCCAAGATTTGCTAAATCTGCCAGCCTGGTAAGAGCTAACCTTCCTTACTATGTATAAGACTGGGAATGCATTAGTCAGGCATCATGTCAGTTTTCATAGGAGGTCTTTTTAAGCCATCCATTTGTGTATAAAGTCAACTTTGTTCTTTAATATTGTTTCATCATGACTGATTGAATAAGAATTTGTCTCAAATATGCCACCAAAAGTAAGGTCTTGGTTACATAAGAAATTTGCGCAATTATATTCTGGATAAAAAGGAGGGAAGATTCTACTTGAATCTGTTAATGAAAATGAGTTTGAAAGAGCAAATCTCTCAAGATGGATTCCAAGTAGCTAACTGGGCCTAAATTTAAAATAGAGCCAAGCAGCCATTTGCTGACTACAGGACACACACACACTCTGACTTCTCCCTAAACCTGCACCCTTTTAAATCTGGGAGTTTTCAGAGCTTCGCTGTATCAATCAGTTAGAGCTGGGATGAATTGCGCAATCAGAACTCAGCTAGATTGACAATTACAACTAAGTAAACTTGAATCCTTTATTTGCATAAATGAACCTGACTGGGAACCTGAATGAGAGTTTTTGCTATAAAATCTAAACCCTGGCCAGGAACAGTGACTTGTGCCTGTAATCCCACCAGTTTGGGATGTTGAGGCAGGAAGATGGGTTGAGGCCAGGAGTCTGAGGCCAGCTGGGACAACATAGTGAGACACCCAAACAATTTTTTTGTAAATTGCTCTACAAAAAGGAATTTAAAAAAAAACAAAATTAAAACAAAAACAAAAAACAAACCTTCTGTTTGTTCTCTGGAATGCATCTTCATTTTATACTGAAGGCTATATCTCCCCACTTTGCAAACTCTTCACTGTCACAAAGTCTCTTTCCCTCAAATTCAGATGTAGAGAACTTCTGTTCACAAAATCCATATAAATGACACTATTGCCATGAAGAACAAAGGGTATCTAGCAAAAGTTTCTGAATTCTGGGTTTTGCTCAGAAGCACACATAAGTTTAAAATGTTTCATTTCTATTTAGAAAGCAATCTATTAATTTAAACATTAGAGGTCATTCAAGAAGAGATAGGATTCCCTTATATAGCCACAAAAAATAGAGCATTAAAATGGCACCAACGATATTTCAAACAAATAACTAGAAATTTTTTTTTTTTCTAATCAGTTCGATGAGTGCCATTTCAGGTGTCCCTAACCCTAGGCCACCTTGTGACCAGCTATGAACCAGGCCACACAGCAGAACGATGAGCAGCAGGCAAGCAAGCATTACCACCTGAACTCTGCCTCCTGTTAGATCAGCGGCAACATTAGATTCTCATAGGAGCACAAACACTATTGTGAACTGCACATGTGAGGGATCTAGGTTGCACTGCTTATGAGAATCTAATTCCTGATGATCTGAAGTGAAACAGTTTCAGCCCCAAACCATCCCTCCACCTTTCGCCTAATCCATCGAAAAATTGACTTCCACAAAACTGGTCCCTGGTGCCACAAAGCTTGGGGACAGCTGTGCTATTTAATTAATTCTTGTTTGCTAAATTTGGTTCAGTGGTCTGATTTCATGAAGTCTTTTACTTCTATACTAAAAAGAGTTCTGGAAATCCTGACTCAGTCAATGGTATGGTCTGAAAGTTATCTAAGCAATGTCAGTTCAAGAGTTTGCACCCAACAGTCTATTCTTTGAAGTATCACTTGGAGTACAATAGTCCTCCCTTATCCTCAAGGGCCATTCCAAGACATCCAGTTGATGCCTAGAACCGTGAAAAATATCAAACCTTATACACACTATGTTTTTTTTCCTAATTTAGTGGAGAACTGTCACTTTTTCACTGAAAGGAAGCAATTTACTGCTTTCCTTTTGCGTATCCAAATTGCCAGCATCACTACTCTTGCACTTTGGATTCATTACTAAGTAAAATAGGGGTTATTTGAACAGAAGCACTGCTTTAGCACAACAGTTAATCTGATAAACAAAGATTGCTACTAAGTGACTAACTGGTTGGTAGTATCTACAGCATAGACACATTGAGCATGAGCAAGTGGGTGATTCATGTCCAGGCCTGGACAGAGGTGGATGGTATGACATTTCATCACATTACTCAGAATGGTACACAATTTAAAACTTACAAATTGTTTACTTCTGAGATTTTCCATTTAATATTTTTGGATTATGATGGACCATAGGTAACCAAAACCATGGAAAGTGAAACTGCAGATGGGGGGCTTACTGTATCTTGTACAGTCCATTCTATGAGGCTCTCAGACTGCCCTGTGTGAAGACAAAAACTCGGGTCTGTAATTTACAGGAGAGCCTTCAGGCACACATTAGAATATATAAAAAATCATCTACAACATGTTATCTGTTATCTGTAGATAATAAACATATAACGATTGTGGTTCACTCAAGACCCAAGGGCTTTTCAGTCAGCTTTTGATAAATGCTGCTCGACCTGGCTCTCTCCTTTCAGGGCAGTGAGCTCCCCTCTAGCCTCCACCTCTTGGTGGGTCCAGAAAGTGACCATCTAGGAGCCAAGGCATGGAACTGGAAACCCCAGGAGTCTTCTTGGTTCTCTACCTTACTGGGGCCAAGCTCTTACCCAAGCTGCAAGACTAAAGTCTCCTTTCCCTTTCCCTCTCCCATTCACAAGCAGAAGGACTCTCTTTCTGTGGCCACCACAGCTGGGAATGTGTTGGGTCACACCTGAAGCCAGCACAGAACTGGGTCTCACCCAAGGCCCATGGTAGTACTGCCTGGCTATTGCTGATTTTTATTCAAGACTCAGGGTCTCTTTAGTCAACAGGTAATGAATCTTGCCAAAACTGGATCCTTCCCTTCACGTCAGTGGATTCTCTTCTGGCCAACTGTGTGTCTAGAAATGTTGTTTGGGAGGCTAGGGCCTGGAATGGGGGCATCAGGCTTGGTGCCTTACACCACTGTGGATAGGCTGGTATTCAGATTGCAAGACAAAGTCCTCTTTACTCTTCTCTCTCCTTTCCTCAAGCTAAGTGAGGGAGTCTCTTCCAGAACTGCGAGCTGTATTGCCTGGGGTTAGTGAAGGGGTGATGCAAACACTCATTCGGCCACCACATCTGATGTTTCACTAGGTCACATGTACCCCAAATCCACTGGCTCTGAGCCCAGCATAGCACCAGGACTTGCCCATGATTGCAGTTCTTGTGGTTTAGACTGCTTTTCTAGTTGATTTGGAACCCCAGAGCACTTTAGCCCGTGGTGGAAAGGCTTCCTGGAATTCAGGTTCTGACTACTGGGATGGATGATTTCCATCTGGTTAGGGCTGGTCTAAATGCTCCCTCCATGGGTGCCAGCTGAATTCTAACTTGTGTTGCTTTCCACTGTGACAGGCAGCACTGAGTTTCAATGCAAGGTCCACAATCACTGCACTCTCCCTTCCCCAAACACAGATTCTCTCTCTGCACCATGTGGCTGCTGCAGGAAACTGGGGAGGGATGGTGTCGACAATTCAAGACTATTTTTTCCTACCCTCTTCAGTGCCCCCTTCCCTGATATGATGTTAAAACCAGGTATTATGATCATCATCCACCTGATTTTTGGTTCTTATGAAAGTGCTTTCTTGTGTGGATAGTTGTTCAATGTGGTGTTCTTTCAGGGGGAGATAATCACTGAAGGGTTCTTGCTCTGCCTCCTTCTAGGTGTTTACTTTTAAATTAAAAAATTTAAACTAGTCTCACTTTCCAAAATGTTTCCGTGCTAGAAATCTCTGGAAGAGAGATTATTTTAAACGTTTAATTCATTTAAAATAGTAGAATTTTCTTTTTTTCTGGGAATTTAAAAAAATATTTATTTATCTAAGTGCTTATTTTTCTCCATAAAGCAATCCAATCAGTGTTCTTTAATGTAAAACATAAAACAATATAGTTTATTAAAAGCTTTCAGAGGTAGGAACACCATGAGAGTTAAAGCATTGCTTGAGTATAGACAATGATACACAGAGAGACAAACAGATGCAGAGAGAACATATAGCTTCAGTTCTACAATTTCAGTCACAGGCAGGTCAAAGCGAATACAAACATTATAACAGATTTTACAAGCATCAAAAAGTTGTTCTTCCCAATGGCTACAGAATTTGTAAATTAATTTGAGTTCATAATAAATGATCAAAAAGACTAAAAACTAGATTCTCTCATCTTTCATCTAACAGGAAATAGATGTCTACCATTCAGCAATAATAATCACCAAATGGTTAAGCCAGAGGTTGGCAAACTATGGCTCACTGTCTATTTTTCGATAACACAAGAAAAGATTTTTTCATTTTTAAATGGTTGGAAAAAATCAAAATAATAATAAAAATATTTTGGGACATATAAAAAGCTTTATTAAGAAATTAAATTTTTAGTGCCTATACTTAAAAAGCACTTTATTTTTAAATTTTTATTGGACTCAGCCATGTTTATCCTTTATATATTTTCAATGACTGCTTTTGAACTTGCCATAGTCTAAATGTTTGTGCCCCCCTCCAATTAGCATGTTAAAATTCCAAACCCCAAAACGATGGTATTAGGAGATAGGGCCTTTAGAAGGTGATTAGGACATGAGGGTGGAGGCCTTACAGATAAAATTAGTGGCCTTATGAAACAGATCCGAGTGAGACCTTTGTTATTTCCACTTGTAAGAATACAAGGAGAAGGTGTCATCCAGGAACCAGAAAGCAAGCCTTTCCTGTACACCAACCCTACCTTGACCTTGGACTTTCCGGTCTCCAGAATCCAGTTTCTACTATTTTTAATAGTTTATCTTGAGCTCAAATTAATTTACAAATTCTGTAGTCATTGGGAAATTTATTTCTCCAGTGAGAAATAAATTTGTTTGTTTATAATGTACCCAGTTTATGGTATTTTGTTATGATAGACAGCCCAAATGGACTAACACAGCACTGCTACAGCAAAGTTGAGTACAGGCATGCATCACTTAACAATGTTTCAGTCAACAATGAATTGTCTACAACTTGAGTATCCCTTACCTAAAATGTTTGAGACCAGAAGTGTTTCAGATTTTGAATTTTAAAAATACTCATACTTACGTACAATACATGTGTATTAGTGATGATGCATGTGTTTCAATGATCATTTCCCACTCATTATCTCTTATTTTGTATATTTGTGCTTGCTCTCTCTCTCATTTTTTTTTTTTTTTTTTTTTTTCCAAATTAAGTTAGCTAGTTGTTTACTTTGCTGGATATTTTTATGAGCCATCACTATTTTTATTGTTTTACTAATTCCTACCTGATTAATTTCTGCTTTTATCGTATAATTTTGCTTTGTCCTTTCTTTTGCTTAAAGTTCATTTTCAAACTTTTGTGTTAGAAAATATCATCATTTTAATAAAAATAATTATGTAAGGCTGTATATTTTCTTTAAATCATTCCTTTATATTATATATTTTGATATGTAGTATTTTCATAAAAAGTATGTTCTAAAAATTCTGTAACTTCATGGCTCTTTTCTCTTTTTCTCTAGGTGCTGTCTCACAGAGAGTTTTTAAATTGTAGAGTTTTTGGGTGAGGATTTGAGTATTTTGTTTTAGTTTCTATTTCCTTGCATTGTGATCAGAGAATATTATTAATCTTGTTTTTATGTTATCAAGACCTGAAATTGTGGAACAGAAGATAAAAGCCATGTTCTCTATGCCATGTTTAAATTACCTTGCCCACAGAATTCGCAAGTATAATAAAATTATTGTTTTACATCAATACGTTTTGGTGTCATTTGTTACTCTTTATTGATAACTGGAACATGGTAAGACATAAGGAAAATTTACTTTATGATTTTAAAGAATAAAATAAACTCAGCATTGGATATCACACTACAGGTCATAAAACCCAATCAGCCTTCTGATGTTTGAATCCCCTCTAAACAAAGTTGCCAGTCATCATCATCCATACCCTATTCATATACGTTCAGTTACTGAGAGTTTACTAATTATACAAGCTTTCATAATCAGGCTAAATTTATTTTTTCCTTCGGGCATTATGTCATAGGACATGATAAAAAAGAAAAAAAGAAAAAAGGTGGGAAGACTGAGAACTCACTTGTTGATACAGACCAAAACCCATTCCAGCTTTTCCAGAAGAGATAGTGTATGTTATTGTTTCTCTTGTTCAGTTTTTCCAACATGTAATAGAGCTGAGTAGCTGTAACAGCTTTTATAATTTCTGCTTTTAGCTTCTGTTCTGTATAAAATAAATTTAAAAATGGTACTTTGTTTAGTATTCAATTTATCAGATATTTGGCAGTCAAAAATGGCTAATCAGAACTTTTTTGTTGTTTTGTTCTTTACTAATACGAAAGCATTTCTTTAACTAATGAAAAAATATGTGACAACTGTCCTTTTTCCTTTAATGTTGTGCAAAAGTGTCATCTGTCTCTATAATATGTGCCCGTTGCTGGCTATTTACCTCAACGTTCAGAATCACTAATTTGTGAGCCATAGTTGTGCTTCTTCAGTTTATAATTTTTTTACAATTTTTTTTTTTTTTGAGATGGAGTCTTGCTCTGTTGTCCAGGCTGGAGCACAGTAGCACGATCTTGGCTCACTGCGACCTCTGCCTCCTGGGTTTAGGATCACTCCTAAAGTGATCCTCCTGTCTCAGCCTCCCAAGTAAGCTGGGACTACAGGGGTGTGCCACCATGCCCAGCTAATTTTTTAATTTTTAGTAGAGATGGGGTTTCAACATGTTGGCCAGGCTGATCTTGAACTCCTGACCTCAAGTGAGGCCTCCTAAAGTGCCGGGATTACAGGAGTGAGCCACCACGCCCAGCCCGTAATTATTTTTCTCTTTGCCATCTGACCTCAGGATAAGAAACTGTTTTCAAATGTCCATCATTTACAAATCTTGGAGTTGTGTTGTGGGTTTTGATAGTTTTCAATATCCTGAAAAGCTTTGAGCTCAGTCTCTGAATTCATCTCAGCTCTCCATCTTTACATCAGTAATAGTAGTCATTAGATTAAACCCCCCAAAACTTTCTGAACCTAAAGCCTTTTGGATCAATCTCCAGTTCTCCTAGAATTGACCCGAATATTGTGACTGAATGAAATCTGATCCTATGAACAGAGATGACTCATTGTTATGCCAGAATTCTTGGTGCTATTTTGCACCAGAGAATTCTGTGAATCTGTATCTTCTGAGGACTGAACAAAACTGAAATGACATCCTGGATTTGGAAGCACTCATATTATCTGATATTGATTTTTTAAATTTTGGAGAACATATTTTTTTAAAATACAATTGTCAGGATCATTATTATTTAATGATGTGTTGAAAATGTTGCCAGCATAAAAAGAAAAGAAGTAGAAGTAAGAGACACCATTGGGAAAATGGGAAAAAAATACAAATTATACATAGAAAATCCAAGAAAAACAATTAAAAACTTCTAAAATAAATGACTTGAGATTTAAAAAGTATTTTTAAATCTATTCTATTCATAACCTATGAGTAGACACAGTGGGAAAATAAGTTTTCATTTACAATATACGTTTTAAATATTCAGAAAAAGACTTTGGATTTAACCTGTTTGTGCAGGACTTATGTATCCACAATTAAAATTTTATTGTCAGAGAAATATTGGAGAAATTTAAATAATATAGAAAAATGAACACGATATAATTTTGACTGAGAAACTGGTAAATACAATGTGATCTGAACTATGTTTCCATTATGTCTATGAATAGAAACATGACCAAAAGGAAGCATAGAAAAATTTAATGTTGGTTTTCTCTATGTTTTAAGTTATTGCCATTTTTCCCTAAAAGAGTACTCTTTTGTCAAAAAAGTTATTTATAACTTGAATAAAATTTTACATATATTTCTATATACATACATATATATATATATCCATTTGGTAAAGGTGATTAAAAGTGAACAAAGTTGTGACAATCTTCCAAATATGAATTTTAAAAATTAGAAATGCCTGATCCCGTTCCTCAAGCCCTGTATTATTTTGAAACAAATTCCAGACATCATAATATTTCAGCCTCAATTATTTCAGAATATGTTTCCAAAGTAAAATAAATCTTTTTCTTAAAAAAAAAATCTCAATAATATTATCATAGAAAAAATTTAACAATATTTCTTAATATTATCAAATATTCACTCGGTTCTCAAATTCTCTAGTTGTCTCATAATTTTTCCTTGCAATGTTTAAATCATAATTCAGGTAAAATATATGCATTGTAATGGTTGACATGTATCTTCAGTCTGCTTTAATCTTTAAAATATTGAGGCTTTTCCTGAATCTTTTTCGACTTGAATTTTATTTGTTGGATAAACTTGGTCTTTGAACTTTTAGATTTTCCCAACACCTGGATCAATTGGATTTTGCTCATTAACCCCTGTGTATTATTTAGTATAATCTCTGTATTCTCTATAAATTTCTGGTTAGAACTAGAGGTTTTATCACATTCACATGTATTTTCTTCATTTTTTGATGTCATTGGCCATTTGCAGGTATTTTAAAACATGTTCAACCTTTTTTGACACTCCACTACTAAGAGATTCTCCTCAAATCTCAATTTACTCTAGTAATTTTCTTGTAACCAGTAGAATACAGTGGAAATAATGCTGTAAGACTTTTGAAGCTAGATCAGAGAAAAATTATGCAGGTCCCCTGGCTCTTTTTGGATGCTCACTAGGGCAATTATTTCCTTTCTGGGGCGATTTAATCCTCCCTCCCATTTCGGGGACATTTAGTCAAGTCTGGACACAATGGGAAGGGTGGTGCTACTGCCATCTAGTGGGTAGAGGCAGGGATACTGTTAAACATCCTGCAAGGCACAGGACACACTCCCTACAAGACGTCAATAGTTCCAGGGTTGAGAACCCTGGTCTAAGGGAAGCCAACTGCGATATGACAAGTCTAATTACTCTGAGACTGCTATGCTGGATAATCCACTTGTAGATATTCCAGTCAATCCCATTAGAGCTCTCAGTTGAGAGCCAGCATCAACTTTCAGCCATGAGAACCAACCATCCTGGATATTCAGTCCAGTTAAGTCTTCAGATCACTGTAGCCTTGGCTGACCTTTACTTGCAATTGCCTGAGAGACCCCAAGAGAGAAATACCCAGTCAAGTTCTTCCTGAATTTCCAACACAAAATTGTGAGCAAAATAAAAGATTGTTTAAATCTACCAAGGACTGGGATCAACTGTTAAATAACAATATTAACAGGAACTAGTCAGTGTTTAAATCTATTCACAGATTAGAAGTTACAAAATGGATATATTCTATTATTATTTCCTATGCATTAATTGGAATCTTTTTATAAGGAGACACTTTTCCTATTGACTATTTGATTACTGTAAAGTACAGTTTAAATAAGAAAATCAGTGTGAATGCTTGACTTTACAATTTAGTAAAACTGCAAAATCTCTTAAAAAATGGAATAAAAGAGGTGAGAAAAATCTTAAGAAAACATTGTGAAAGCAAGAACTGTGGTTTATAGATTACTTTGAATTGTTACATTGACAGCTGACTGCTCAATGTTCACAATGGAAGGCAGGTATCAGCAGACTATGGTTTTAATTTGCTGAAAGGAAAGAACTACCATTCTAGAATTTTATACACAGTGAAAATATTCATCAAGATTGTGAAATAATAATCACATTCAAAGACATGATTACGATAAAAATGAGTGTTTGTACCAGCTACAAGTCTGACTGAAAGTAAATAGAACTAAGTTTTTGAAATAATTGTATTGTTGAAGAAATTATAAGCCTCTACTCAAATTATTTTAACTTTTTGGGACTTACAACTATATTTGCCACTCTTGTGTTATCATAAAATGGACTGTAAATAAGGTATATTTTCCAACATCCATTACGAATACATCCAACGAAGATAACAGAAAATGGAGACTATCACAGGAGGCAAGACAAGGGCCATAATGGATATTGGTCAAGGACCCTGAGAGCAGACTCAGATCTAATCTTGTAAATTCTCATCCCTAAGAAAGTGAATCTTCACAATGCCTGGTTCTGGAGAATTTCTGCATTGCCACATACCACTTACTGCTCTGTTTCTTCCATTGTTTCTTTTTCTAAATGATAATCCTCATTGCAATGATCTTATCCCCGTTATAGCATAGTATATTCAATATCCGAAAAGACCAGAAGATAACTATTCTTTCAGACCATAGGTTTAAGAAACAAGAAAATCTACATCAGAGCCTTATAGAAAAAGCTGTGAATTATCCATACCAGAAAAACTTTCATCATCAATGTCCACCTTGGGTGTGGGATTAAAGTGTGGCACTCTCTGTGCAGTCCTCGGCTAGACATATTTCCTCATTTTACAGATGAGGACATTGATTTAATAAGTAACTTATTGATTTTTAAAAATACCTCTTTTATCACACATAGAGTATTTTAGTTGAATAATGGAAAAATTTGAGGATAGATATGTTGATGCTGTTTGACATAAATATAAATTAAATGAGTTAGCATAAAAAGAAATTAGAATAAATTGAGTTTAATTATCACTAAGAAAGTTGAAGTTTTTCTGTTTCCACTTTTCAGCCTTTTGTGTTATCACTAGACTATTGTCAATGAGTCATTATAAGCAAAGGGAAGTAGGCTGCAGGTGTTGCTAATGATCACTTATATATTTTCACAGTGTTCCAAAGCTGTACTTTATTACTTATTCCAGATTGAACTATTTTTATTTTAATTGGTACTTTTAGAGATTTGGTTCCCAACCAGCTGGCATGGTCCAGTGGGTGAGGCAGAGAAATAGCACTTTTGTTACGGTAAAAGTGAATGCAAATTGACTAATATCTACCAATCATAATTTGAAATAGGACACTGCTCCTATGTTGACTCAGATTTTCATAGGATAATGACTGAGTGTATTGTCCTCTGAGAGGACTTGTACTCTTACCACACAAAGATATATTGAACACCCACAAAATAGCATTAGAAGCAAATAAGAAACCCTAGCATAGTTTGGTACTTCTTGATTTTGATGTTTTATACATCACTAGTGAAACTAAGTTATTGTTCACATCAATAAAGCAATATTTGAGACACACATGAAAACATAGAAATAATGTACAAATTTGCTGATCACTGAAGTAATGTGCACATATTACTTTATATCTCCCCCTTTCTACATATACAAGTTCTTAACGCAGGTTATATACTTTAAAAATTAGTATAATGTTTTACATAAGAACTTAGTATGTGGAACTTGTAAATGATCTGTGCTCCATAAATGTTTGTGGATGATGCAGAATCTTTAATTTATAAATAACTAATTTGTTATCTTATACTATACACACATATGCTCTACTCCAAAATGTATTTTAGGTCATTTAGCCATGCTTTGCAGTAGTCCTGCTTCCCAGTTGTTTCACATTTCTTTTGGGTGTACTACAGTGGCTCCCTGAATTGTTAGTTTACTGCAAAATTTTGACATGTTACTGCAGGTTAGATTTTATGCTTTGTTCCCTCTTTAATTAATACCAAACACCTGATTTTTTTTTAAACTAGAAATTGCCACAAATTATGAGGAGGTAGATTTTACTAATCTAAAAGAGTTCCATACTATTTTTGTTTATTATAATTTAGAAGTTGTACTGACAGATTGTTATTGTTAAGGCACTTTTTTGTTACTATTAGAATAAGAAAATTGGGGCCTTTCTGCTAACTGCCTTTCACTAGGTTAATCAGTCAGAATTACAGTAGCTTCAATTCAAACAAAGGGAGCAATGTTATATATAATAGAATTAAGGGAAGTAAGTCAGAGTTCAACAAATGGTTGTCAAAGTTTGATATGGTGGGAAGATAAAATTACAAATATGCATATAACCATATCTCTCTGTGTGTGTTTGTGGGTATGTTTTGATATATAAAGACACACATAAGTTGAAAAAAACATGATTATATATAACATTCAATATTGAATTCAATATATAATTGATGGCAGCATATGCCTAAAGTTGTGGGTTGAATTACTGTATGTCTCACAAAAAGATATGTTAAAGTCCTAACCTTTAGTATTTGTGAACTTATGTGGAAATAATGCCTTTGCAGGGTGGGAGTGTAAATTAGTTCAACCATTGTGGAAGACACTGTGGTGATTCCTCAAGGATCTAGAACTAGAAATACAATTTGACCCAGAAATCCCATTACTGGTATATACCCAGAGGATTATAAATCATTCTACTATAAAGAAACAGGCACATGTATGTTTATTGTGGCAGTATTCACAATAGCAAAGACTTGGAACCAACTCAAATGCCCATTAATGATAGACTGGATAAAGAAAATGTGGCACATATACACCATGGAATGCTATGCAGTCATAAAAAGGATGAGTTCATTCCCTTTGCAGGGACATGGATGAAGCTGGAAACCATCATTCTCAGCAAACTAACATAAGAACAGAAAATCAAACACCACATGTTCTCACTCATAAGTGGGAGTTGAACAATGAGAACACATGGACACAGGGAGGGAAACATCAAACACCAGGGCCTGTTGGAGGGTGGGCGGCTAGGGGAGGGATGGCATTAGGAGAAGTACCTAATGCCTAATGTAGATGACGGGTTGATGGGTGCAGCAAACCACCATGGCACGTGTATACCTATGTGACAAACCTGCACATTCTGCACATATACCCCAGAACTTTAATAATAATAATAATAATAATAATTTAAAATGAAGTCAGTAGGTGGACCCATAATCCAATATGATTGACATCCTCATAAGAGGAGAGAGACACAGAGAGAACATCACGTGACAACAGGCAGAGATTGAAGTGCTGCAGATGCAAACCAATGAATGCCAAGGAACACTAAAGATTACCCGCAAATTACCAAAAGCTAGAAAAGGGCAAAGAAGCATTCTTTTCTGAAAGCTTCAGAGGGAGCATGATCATTCGGACAATCTGATTTTGGACTTCGAGACTTCATAATTGTGAGATAATACGTTTTTGTCATTTTAAACTGTTCAGTTTGTACTTTATTGTAGCAGTTCTAGGAAATGAATACGTCTAGCTATCAAATATTTGAAAAAGAAAACTAAGTTTTACAGGGGCTTAATTAAAACTATGACAAAATTTCATACTTTGATAACACCCTTTGTTCCAAACACTTACCAAAGATGGGTAAAATATAAAATAAGGAAATCAGAAGGACATGGCCTTTCTCAAATGCAAAGGCAAAACGTTTTTTTGGCCGGTAACAGAAAAGAAATGAAAAGTTGTGAGCAGATGATGATATGGCCTTCCTAACTTCCTAACTTTCAGTTCTCAGTAGGCAGAAGTTTCCAGGATCTAAAATATACCCTCAAGAAAGGGGACCAAAGTGAGGTTTGCTACTTGAAGTTCTAGAGTGGCTTATAGCTCCCGCTGAGATACAGAATAGGCATAGTCACAACCTTATGACTAGAAGGTGAACAAAACAACCCCAAAAGAAACTAAACTGAGAAGATAAGTTTTACCAAGCTTTCAAGGGAGCCAAACATGCTTATTTTAACCTACCATTTTGGAGAACAGTAAAAGCACAGACACTACCAGACTAATGTTTAGATATACTATAGTAATTAGGAGAATATTTTAAAAATAGACATATTGATACAAATGCATACAAAAAATCTGAAGATACTATCTTACTAAACTACTATCAAATCAAATTTATCTATCAATTAATCAACACACCATAACTAATTATAATATTGGAACACAAAATAGTTTAACTTCAGAAAATCTATTACTCCAAAATATCATATTAATAAGTCAAAGAAAATACACCATGTGAAGATAAATGTGGAAAACTCCTTTAGCAAATTATCAAATTCACTCATGATATTTTTCTAAAAAAAATTTGCAAGAAAACTATCAATGAAAAATCATTTTCCTAGTTTTATTGAAGTACCTGTCAAAAAGCTAAAAGAAAACGATGGGCATTTCCATTAAGTCAGTGATGTGGTTAGGCTTTATGTCCCCACCCAAATCTCATCTTGAATTGTAATCCCCATATTCTCCATATGTCAAGGGAGAGACCAGGTAGAGGTAATTGAATCATGGGGGCAGTTTCTATGCTGTTCTCATGATAGTGAGTGAGTTCTCACAAGATCTGATTGTTTTTAGAAGAGGCTCTTCCCCTTTCACTTGGCACTTCTTTCTGCCGCCTTGTGATGAAGGTGCCTTAACTCTCCTTCGTCTTCTGTCACAATTGTAAGTTTCCTGAGATCTCCTCAGCCATGCAGAACTGTGAGTCAGTTAAATCTTTTTCTTTTATAAATCACCCAGTCTCAGGCAGTTTTTTAATAGCAGTGTGAGAACGGACTAACATAGTCTACAATAAGAAAAAGATGCCTAATCTCACGGTTTCTAATAGGTAATGGTCAACACAATGTTCAAAAATGATTATGGTAAGAAAGAAAAAGAAATAAATCTGGGAAATAATAATAATCACAAAGGAAGAGAGAAAACTCTCCTTATTCGTTAATTATGTGATTACCTACGTTGGAAATTTAGGGGATTCTGTGGACAGATTATTAAAACTCACCAGCATACAAAAATCAGTATCATTCCTAATAATGAATACACCAACAATTAACAAAAATCAATCAATAAAAATATGTTCTATAAAACATAAAAAGTTATACAGAATCTTAGACTGTAGGTGAAAAATTATTGGAGATGATTTTTAAAAGCCTGAATAAATGGAAAGTTATGTTCATATGATTGTTTCTCGGGAAAACTTTGATGATGTACCACAGATTAATCTCAAAATCTAATATAATTTAAATAAAGAAATTTTGGGGGGGTTTTCATGGAACTCGAAAACTACAAATGCAAAATCACATGGCCAAAAACCACTATGACGATTTGAACAACTGTGATAATAAACTCGACCTCACATATAACAAAAATTTTAATAAATGAATAATACAGATATTAGTACAGGATGAATAAATAGACCAACAGAATATAACAAGCCTAGAAAGTGATTCATTCATATATGACAATAATGTATGACAGACATAGTATTACAAATAAACGAGGAAAAAAGATGACCTGTTAGATAAATGGTGTTGGGATAATTGTTTATCCATATGGAAAAAGTTAAATTAAGTCCTTTAAAACTTTTTGAGTAAAACAAAGAGTAACATTTTTATGACCTTCAGGGAAGAAAGGATTTAATTACTTCAGACACAAAAAGAACACAAATTATAAAAGAAAACCCAGCACTTTGGGAGGCCGAGGCGGGTGGATCACAAAGTCAGGAGATGGAGACCACCCTGACTGACACAGTGAAACCCTATCTCTACTAAAAATACAAAAAATAGCCGGATGTGGTGACAGGTGCCTGTAGTCCCAGCCACTTGGGAGGCTGAGGCAGAAGAATGGCGTGAACCCATGCGGTGGAGCTTGCAGTGAGCCCAGATCACGCCACTACACTTCAGCCTGGGGGACAGAGCAAGACTCCATCTCAAAAATAAAGTAAAATAAAATAAAATAATAAAAACAAAAAAGAAAATTGTGATATATTTGCAACACAATAAGTTAAACTTTTTGCACAAAATAAACTATAGACAAAGTGAAAAACTAGTCATATACAGAGAGAAGACATTTGCAGCCCGTGTGAGTGACAAACAGAAGTATCAACTGCCAATGAAAATGTCGAAAGGCTACGAATAGGTAATTCACAGGAGAAAAAACTAAAAATGGCCAATAAATGAGCAAAAACATGATCAACTATATTAGTAATCAAGGGAAGCAAATTAAAACCAAAAAAGAACTTTTATACCTGTCGTTGGCAAAACTGAAAAATGATCTGACAATAATGAGTGTTAGAGAAACGGAAACTCTCAGATACTCCTGCCAGGAGTGTTAAATAGTTCAGATTCTCTGGAGATTAGTTTGGTATATAGTAAAGCTGATGTATCTCAGGACACAGAAATTTTACCCCTGGATGTTCCCCATGAAAAAAAATTCATATAAATTAGTAAGGAGAGTTGTAGTATAATTTAAAATCATAGAAAATGTAGCAGGTAAAATGTACATCAAATAGAAAACAGATAAATATTGTACATTCATCTAACAGACTAATACTTGGATTTCAAAATAAATAAAGTGTGTGTGTTAACATGGATAAATGTTTTCAAAAATCAAGTAAAAGAGTGAATTATAGAATGTGAAGAATTATACACCACTTATATGCATTTTAAATCCTTCGATGTGGTCCATAATTTTAAAATGTATTGTTATTACAAAATAAAAAATACCATGCAAAATAAGATGTTTTAAAGTATCATTAATTTGCTTTTAGATAAATGTCTTCATAGAATTTGAAATATATTTGAGTTGGCCTTTTAGAGTTACTATTTGTCAGTAAGGGAAATCAAATATTATTAATTAAATGAGATAAGGAAGAACACAAATATAATTAAATATAGAAATCTACAAATAACCCATGCTGAATTCTTCCAAATTATCTCTCACGAACCTTTGTCGGGATTGCTAAGTCATGATATAGCACGTTTTGTGTTTCTTTTTTACTTTATCTATTCACCATTCAGCAGGGAGGATAATTGACAGTGAAATGACCAAAACTTAGGAGATGGAGGGAGTAAGAGAGATCCTAAAAAATCCCCAGATAATTTACAAACTAGATAATCAATTCTTGACTAATCAGGATTTGACTCTAATAAATATCAATCACATAATGAAATTAAGTTAAACATGCAAAACTCCTCTAGGATTGCTCTTTTGAATTGATTTTACCTTTTTGAGTACCCAGGATCACTACTGCTGTCATTATCAGGACATAGGACAGGAACACAGCTATTATTTTCCTACCTTTCAGCTTTTCAACACAACAAATATATATTGGCATCCATTTCTATGATTTTAATTTGGGTACTTATTGCCCCCTTATTGGGGACTCAGGGCAATATAACTGTGGTTTTCCACACAAAACAAGGGTTAGGTATGTGTTTGGCCTCTTTTCTTTAGGATCCTAGAAAACTACCTTCTTATTTTTAACATTATCTTTTTCTGTCTTGAACTAAAAAAACACAGCAAAGTAAGTCACATCAACTATTTTTCATTACCTTTACCAATTATTTCATTAAGAAATTTTGGAATGAGTCATTTTAATCATTAAACATTATAAACAAGTTTTTCTATAGAAAGTAATCATGAATTCCAAGAAAAACAATTACCTATTATTACTGCCAAAGTTAAAACTATCTTCCTGCATAGAAGTGTGCATTTCTCAGGGGAGAATGAGTTTATATTGAGGTTGGTGTGGGACATTTAGAAGGAAGCAGCTGACATATTATTGCAGATTTATGCCTGATAATTACAGGGCACTGTACAGTTTTTTAAATGCTTTCATATTTGTTATGTCATTGGGTTCTTAAAATAATTCTGTAAGGTCACAAATGCAGTGTTTCTCATTTTACAGATGAGGAGATTGAAGTCTCAAATGGCTACGTGACTTGACAAGATCATCTAGCCAGTAGGTAGCAGGGCCCATTCAAATGTAGGTCTTCTGATTCTAATTGCAGGGCTCCTTTTATATGCTTGAATGCCCTATTTTATTACAGAAAGTCTAGCATTTTATACTCATTTTAAATATATATATCTTTGGTAGACTTCGCCATTACATTAAGAAAAGAAGAATTGAAGTATTATGGTACTCCTGAGTTTCAGAGGATGCTAGTAAAATAATGCATGTGGGAAAATCTAGTAGAAACTTAGCAGAAACTATATGTAGTACAAAAATATAATGTTTGTGAAAATATCTAATAGAAATCTAATAGAGATTCAATAAATATTTGGCAATAAATATGTTCCTTCAGAATTATCCTGGTGCAGGCAAGGCTTTCCTTGTGTGGCACTACCTTCTCACTCCAAGTTTTCATCATTCTCTTAGGAGGATTATACAAAAGTCCTAGTTTGGTGCGTGTGTTTGTCAATATTGGGGTTGGGGTGTAGACCAGGGACCTAGATGGAATCTCAAAGAACAGGTAAGCATTTGGCCAAATTGGGTCATTCCCAGAAATGAGCTGACTTTGGATTTCAGACTGCCCTGGCTTGTATCTTTCTCTCAGGGACACACGGTGGGAGGTGCTTGCTCTGGCACTTTCATATTCCCATGCTCCTTGCATGATTACCAACTCTACACTTGTTCTTCTGTGCCTGGCATCTTTTGATCTAGTCATTGGGAATGGTTAAAACTATAAGTAGTTCAATCTGTTTAGATAGTTGCATCAATGAATTTTGAGCATAGTAACAACTGATAACAATGAAGGACATTTAATGCTTACTGTGTAGCAGGCACTATTCTAAGCAATGTATGCATATAAACTCACATAAGCCATACAACAATCTTATTTTATCTTTGAGGAAACTGAGGCATGGAAAGATTAAATAACTTGCTCAAATTATTTGATCATCAATGTACAAAGCTGGCGTTTGAACTCAAAGTGTCTGGCTCAAGAGTGCATTTTTAACCATTTATCCATACTTCTTTCAATAATATGGCTTAACTATGCTGTATCCTTCAAGTATAACTGCTATGGATGATAGTGGAGGGTAAAAGATTCTTTTAGAATAAACAAAAAAGAGTCTGTGAGTATAGAATGGGGAAAGCATATCAGTTAATATCTCAACATAGTGTCTCCCTGCATTAGTCCAGTCTCAGGCTAATAAAGACATACCTGAGACTGGGTAATTTATAAAAGAAAGACATTTAATTGGATCACAGTTCAGCATGGGTGGGGAGGCCCCAGAAGACTTACAATCATGGTGGAAGGGAAAACAAACACGTCTTTCTTCACATGGCAGCAGGAAAGAGAAGAATTAGTGCCCAGAGAAGGAGGAAGCCCCTTTTAAAAGTATCAGATCTTGTGAGAACTCACTCACTATCACCAGAAAAGGATAGGAGAAACCATCCCATGATTCAATTATCTCCACCTGGTCCCTTCCTCGACACGTGCAGATTAAGGAAACTACGATTCAAGATGAGATTTGGGTGAAGACAGAGCCAAACCATATCACTCCCCACAAATGTATATTAGCACTAAATATAATGGACCATATAGAGAGTAATATCTCATATTATATAGGATATCCTTACTAGTTTATTGAACAGATAAATACAGTTTTTTTTTTTTTTTTTTCCAGATTGTCATTTTTAAGAGCCTTGTATTCAAACTACATCTGTGAATTTTCCATCTTGGAGTATTTGAAGAACAAAATCTTTAATTTAATAATGGCAAAATCAACTAACAAATTTTAGAAAAATAGTCCCATCTTAGTTTATTTAATTTGAGTTGTATATTAGCTCATGTGAGTGCCCAAAGTCAGAGCACAGCTATTTATTTATTTATTTATTTATTTACTTATTTTCTTGTGATATCCCTTGCAGCAATTTAGTAACATTATATTTGGGGTAGGGTAAATATTCAATTAACTGTGGTTTTCTCTGTTAAACATTTTCCTATTTTTCAAATGTTAACTTGCAATGATGTTTGTAATTGAGATGTCCTTTCTCAGCTAAATTTTGAGTTCTCGGTTGAATTTTGTATGATACTCATGTGATAGGCTATGAATTTAAAAGCATCCTAGAGATGGCACATAAATCAATTTGGTAATAGTCTATTGCTTTGGGGATAATTACATTACTGTTTTAGTGTCAAGAGTTGCCCTGATGAACAAGACCTATCTCAGGCGTCTATATATTTCAAGCATTAGTGAATGAATGGCACAGTGCAGAGTGTAAATTAAAAATGGATGAACTGGTTGCACCAAATTAGTATTCTACTTTTACTACCCTGTCATATGAAATACTATTTTATAATTCAGAGTCACTCTTCAGAACACTTTTCCTTGTCATTCTTGTTTCTCACTTTTATTCCTTTAAATGAGTACTAAATATAGATTTTTTTTTTTTTTGAGAGGGAGTCTCTCGCTCTGTCGCTCAGGCTGGAGTGCAGTGGCCGGATCTCAGCTCACTGCAAGCTCCGCCTCCCGGGTTCCCACCATTCTCTTGCCTCAGCCTCCTGAGTAGCTGGGACAACAGGCGCCCGCCACCTTGCCCGGCTAGGTTTTTTTTTTTTTTTTTTTTTTTTTTTCCTAGTAGAGACGGGGCGATAATTGAATCATGGAGATAATTGAATCATGGGATGGTTTCTCCTATCCTTTTCTGGTGATAGTGAGTGAGTTCTCACAAGATCTGATACTTTTAAAAGGGGCTTCCTCCTTCTCTGGGCACTAATTCTTCTCTTTCCTGCTGCCATGTGAAGAAAGATGTGTTTGTTTTCCCTTCCACCATGATTGTAAGTCTTCTGGGGCCTCCCCACCCATGCTGAACTGTGATCCAATTAAATGTCTTTCTTTTATAAATTACCCAGTCTCAGGTATGTTTTTATTAGCCTATTTTTTAGTAGAGACGGGGTTTCACCGTGTGAGCCAGGATGGTCTCTATCTCCTGACCTCGTGATCCGCCCATCTCGGCCTCCCAAAGTGCTGGGATTACAGGCTTGAGCCACCGCGCCTGGCCTAATTTTTTTTTTTTTTTTTTTTCCTATAGCATACCCCCTGAGGTCATTTTTATGTGTTATTTGCCTTTTCAAGACGTCCAACTTGTTGATATTTTAAAATTATTTCTTCTTTTTTTTCCCACTTTACATTTACTCATTATTGCTGGGCAAGGGATTCTAGTAATTGTAGTTTAGATGGTGAGGATAAACAAATTTTCCAATGCACTCCTGAGTAAATGCAATTTGAAGTTTAATACAGTTTTTTAAATCATGTGTCTATCTCGAATTATGTCATTAATTTTGAATTATTTCTTAAGTATTTTCTACGGCTTTTACTGATTTACCAGACCATTCTATAGCTTATTAAATTAGATCATAACTTAAGTTTCAAACACTTTCAGAATATTGGATTTACTTATTGAATATTACTTCATTTTTCTTCCAATCTTATAATCACAGAGCATTAAAACATGTCCCAACCTTGATGGTCTTATGAACATAATGAGAACCTTGTATATCAGTTAGACCTCTTAGTTGCAAGCACCAGAATCTACACTGGCAGATTTAAACAAAAACCAATAGTTTATTAAAAAATATTAGGTTGCTTCAGAATGGCTAGAAAGATGAAGATTTAAAACTAATTGCCAGGAGCAATGCTCATAGCCAGGCTGTCATGGCCTGATGAAGGAACCTCCCTGGTGCCATAGCCACCACAGAGAAGCAAAGGCCAGGTATGTGATTCTTCTGAAACTATGACTACCACAGCATGGATGTCACTTCTTTTCTAGGAACGCTACTTTGCAGGACACTTTTGTTCCAACTACACCAATAAAATAGAAAGTCTGTGTTGTGTCTGGCATCATGTTGATAACATCAAAAATAGTCTTTGGGTTATTCTGACTGGTGTAGCTGGGGTCATATTTCTGGGCAGTAATTGCTGGAGAATCAGAGAATTTCGGCTCTGCTTTCTATACTGGGGAGAAGGCACTCAATGTGAGAATTTTCCCACATCTAGAAAGACTATTCAAAATATGAATGGCAGGTATGAATATGATCAGTTTACATAAAGGTATACGGTAGAATAAAGTATGTAACTATAATTATTTTTCCTCTTACTTAAATGAATTAAATATGTGATAATCATAAGTTATCCAAAACATAAATTTGAAAGCAAGTTGTAACTTAGATAACATGTTATTGTCAACCTGTAAAGCATGGCTTAGTTAATTAAAAAATTCCCATAATTTTAAGTTAGCCT
Source organism: Chlorocebus sabaeus (assembly GCF_047675955.1). Lineage (NCBI taxonomy): Eukaryota > Metazoa > Chordata > Mammalia > Primates > Cercopithecidae > Chlorocebus > Chlorocebus sabaeus. Next base: position 42,773,153 of record NC_132918.1, read on the forward strand.
CTATAGTAAAAGAAATATGCTTATGTTTAAAATAAAAGGATGTATCAGAGACTAACACTTTCTGATAACTTGGATTTACTAGAAAAACCATGTGGTCTGAAAAATCATGATAATATGGTGAATGGCTACCAATAATGCTGACTTAAAAATAGTGATATAGTTTTATTACATATCTGAACTTTAGGCCATTTATTTCAACATAAACTCAATTCTTATAGGATTATTCATATTTAAAGCATTTTAAACTTTATTCAGTATTCACCCTGGGCTCATATTTCATGAACAGGTACATAGTAGAAAAGTAATGAGATAAACTTTGATGCCTACATTATTATTTTAAAAATTGTAACATGAATGAGAACCGCTTCTGGGGGTTTCTGAACATTGAATGAAATAAAATCTCCTCTATCTTAAGAGAGTTATGTCATATTGGGACATTCAATACAATGTATTTGAGGCAGGACTGGAGGCACTTCCATGAAAGAAACAATTATAGTTAAAATCCCAAAGGATGGGCTGATGCCCTAATGGGTCCTTTTTTATATCACTAATTGCAGCAGTTTTGTGGGTGAAAGGAACAACACACAAAGCAGCAAGAAGGAAAACTTGAAGTACTTATGTTTTTAAAAACATCATTTAATAAATTATAAGAAGACTTAAAGGAAGTCAAACAACTGAGTGGGAAAATGTGGGTTTATTCCCCAGATACTCCTTAAAAGATGGGAAGGAGAAGAAGCTGAATATAGACTGTGGATAAAATATTTACAAAATAAACCCCACAGGAAATAATAATTGAATATTTTATATTTTGACTTATTCAACTTTTATGATTTAATTTTTTTTCTTCATTGAGTTTAATTAAGCTTTCCCCAGGGTCACAGCCTTGAAAAACTTAAAAAGATAAGACTTTTGTTTACCAGTCAGGTTTTTCACAGTTCTCTTTAAACTGAAGTATCTATTTTGTTAAAATTGTTTTACAAGGGCTGCTGTTCAGCATTTTTAAGGTGTCAGTCACTCCACTAGAAAAAAAAATCCTTAATAGTTTGCCAAAGGCAATGCCTTTTGCACTGAATTTTTAAAAGTTTTCTGTGCTATGCTATTTTTATCTTATCAAATATTTAATAACATCTTCAATACCTATATATAGAAATATATATAATATTCTTATAAATATTTTCCATTGCAAGGTAATTAAGTTTATGTGCTTAATATAGGAAATGTATTATGGGACAGTATTCGAACTATTTATTCACTCATTTGTTTACTCTATTATTGTTTAATTTATTCATCTGTATATTCATTCATTCATTCATTCAAATACAACCTGCCACATACCACTTATAATGCTAGGAGATGCTAGTGAAAGACAGACAGAAAGAAAGAGACAAAGAAAGAAAGGATTAAAAGGAAATAAAGAAAGGAAAAGGAAAGAAAGAAAGAAGAAAGAAAGAAAGAAAGAAAGAAAGAAAGAAAGAAAGAAAGAAAGAAAGAGCAGATTAAAAAAAGAACACAAAAAGCAAAAAACAAAAAGCAAAATGGTGCTAGAGCTTTCACCGTAGAATGGAGTTAACTCCTTTCTGCTTCCACATGGCATGGTGGAATGGGCTTTACAGTGTGAACAGGTTTTAGAATTTTTAAAGGCTGATTTGTGATTGGATCTGGGTTTGATATGAGTACAAAGGGAGAAGTGGAGCCAAAGGACACCGTGCTTCAACTCTTCCAATCTCTTCCCCCTTCTTTTCACCACATCCAAAATTCTAGGTATAGAAAGTCAGTGACTGTCTCAGGCCATTTTTGTTTTCACTGGGAAGAAATGTAGCTATGATGGGATACAGCAGAGTAGGTAAAAAAAGAAACTTGCTAATTTTAAATAATATAGGTCATAATTATACCATCTGTATAAGAAACTATAATAATTTATTTGAAACCAAGTGCATGGATGAAAAGGAGATTATTGAAAGGTCAGCAGTTAAGGGTTTACTTCATTTCCTTGTTAGGAAAAATCACTTCCACCAAGAACAATATCTTCCTTGTCACCTTGGTGACGTCCAAAATTGTGTTAAAAAAAGGTGATATCTACATTTATTTTAATGATACTGATGAATTTTATTATCAATAACTGGAGTGATAAAAACTGGCTTTTGAAAAATGAGTCATAGAGACATTGATAGAAATAAGATCTAGCTATGCTGAGCAATTTAAACATCATAATTCTACAAGTTATATAAATAATTTGGGTGTTTCTTTTTTAAAACTTTTATGTTAGGTTCAGGGATACATGTGTAGGTTTGTTATACAGGGGAGTTGCTGCACAGATTATTTCATCACCCAGGTACTAAGCCTGGTACCCCATAGTTATTTTTTCTGCTCCTTTCCCTCCTCCTACTCTCCACCCTCAAGGAGGCCCCAGTGTCTATTGTTCCCTTGTGTTCATGAGTTTTCATCTTTTAGCTCCTACTTTGGATTTTTCTATATGCACAAAACATCAAGTAATAAGAAATTTGCTTAATTCAACTGGATTGATTTTTTTTAACTGAGCTGACTACATAGTTTTTTTCTTTTATAACTTCTGTGAGAAACTCAGGGCCTTCCTACGTGGAGTCAAAAGTCTTGAATATACAGAAATAGAATTCTGTTTTCTGTGTAGTTTAAAATATCTATTAAACACTTCTATTTATTACATCTCCGGCATCTTTTTTCTGAATATTCATCTAACTAATAGTTACTAACTAGGAGTTCCATTTAAGATTGTGTGCCATTTACTGAAGGGGCCACAGCAGTGATGAGAAAGGTAACTTAGTGATGCCTTCACGATTATTCATATATATTCATGTATCTGACTAAATAATTCCAATTTGGTTATATGTTTGTTGTTTTAGAGACAGTCCAAAGTATATTTGCTTTTGGTGAATGCTGGTATTTTTTCCCGATGAAATGACGTATAAAGAAGTAGCATAAGAAAGTAGCATTGGCAGGAGCAAGTGGCAAGCTTTGATGGTTTAGCAATCAAAAAGTTATCTACTGTGCAGATATTTTATACATATACATAATATGTACACAAATACATATACACAAACTTGTGTATATATTTTTGGGCATATGTATTTTCAAAACATTTTTAAAACTGTTATCTTGACTTTTTTTTTTTTTTTTACCACCAATACATGGTAGGAAATGCTAAATGTTCACAGCAAGCTGCTTATTTTGTTTTCCTTTATTTGGATGAAATGCCTTCAGACTAATCCATATTCTCACTCCCACCCCATCCATGAATGTCTTCTTATTAAAAAAAAGAAACAACAACAAGAAATTAACTGTTAAAAGTGTACACAATAATTTCTGAACAAAGGCAATTCCCTGGGAAAAGGTAAGTTTTAACACACTGAAGTTGTAAGATTTATCACAAGAGTTATTCATCTTTTACACACACACACTAAACATGCACATATACAGAAAATACTTGTATGTGAAATATACATATATTGCACACAAGCATTTGCTATTTTTCTCCTGACATGCCTGACATATCTTGTAACTTTTTCAATGGACTCTGAAAATAAACAACTGTAGATAAAACAACATAGAAGACTTGAGACTTGATTTCTTTTTTTTTTTTTACTTGTGAGACAGGCAGCCTTTCTCTATGGAAGCTGTTCTAAGGTCTTACACTGTAGTTCTGTTGAAAAATTGCACTGGCTTGCCAAATATCTTAATGACTTTTCTCTCAGCAGTTGGTAATGGTGAAATGTTATTCTAGTAACCATAATGTCTCTCATAAAACAATTGCATACAATATGTACTGTACTTCTATTTTAGTGAGCTCTTCTGTCAGAATAGCAGTGCCAGTAACCATTTAGCATTTCATAGCAAACTGCTTACCAGTCCTTCAAGTGTAATATTGCAGAAAGAGTGAAGAAATGCGTGATTAAAAACATTCACTGAGAGTGGACCATTTAACGCAACCCGACACTGCAAAATAAACCAGCCTTCACATATGTAGGCGCTCATCATATAAATGACAGTTCTATGTGGTCATTTAATTTTACGATCTCAATTCTCGCATATATTGCTCACATAAATATAGTGTTCTCCTGCAGGGAGGTCTGCTGGGTGTTATAAAATCAGTGAGACCTCAATGGGTTCAAATGGACATCTTTTATAATTATTGCTATAAAATTTCTTGACAATGCATTTTGTTGTCCAATGGCTAAAGAAAATGATTTTCCAAAAGAATGGGTTTCAACAAAGCCTGGGAATTTGTTCCTGTATTCACCCATATTCAAATTACCTTAGTTACACTCACCTATTGGAGGCTTTCCAGTTCTTCACAATAAGTTCTTAAAATGTGGCTTTCAGTTAGAAGCAGGCCAGGTTTGAATTGTTTTCTGGTTTGATGAGGCAATGTGGATTATCTAGAGGGAAGGATTAATTTGCTGTTAGTTGCAGTTAAAATCTATTTACAGAGAATACTTTCATGCACTTGGACAGATAAAGAAAGATAGGGAAAAAAGTTCCATAAACGAAGGATTAAATATGATTTGAACAGAAAACACAGCAACTTTGAAAAATTGTACCCAAAGCACCATGTATTATTTGAAGAATTGTATTACTCTTTCTGACTTTTTCAGGGTCATATATTTGGCATTATGGAGAATTTAATGTGGTAGATTTTCCCTACCATGTATTGGGACATTTTAATTACCTTTTAGTTTTTATATTTTCTCTAGGATAATAAGTTTGATTAGTATTGTTGCCATGTGTGCCAAGTGTTTAGTGGCACACTAATTGGATTTGGGTATTTGTGTCCTATGGTTATCCTGTAACTACTATAGCAACATATTTTTTACATTGTCCATTTAGAAATGCAATAAAATATTTGCTATTTAGTGTCGAAAAGAAAATGAATGTTAAATACATTTTCAAGTGTTAAAATATTAATGTGTAATCACATTTGTTGAAGTAGAAAGAAGGAAAGTGAACTATGGGCCATCGCTTAGCTCTGTGGTGAAAGTAACAGTGCAGAGTGTGGCATAGATGGGGAGAGCAGGTCCTGAGGGCATTCGAGCTCTTGGATTATTTGTCCCTAGTTCATTTCTATCATCTCCTGTAGGGATCATTTGTCCTTTGCCTCTGCTGCTTTTGGTGCTAATCTAGCAGAAGCATCAATGTTAGGATGGAGATTTAGCTTTCTCCCACTCTTGATTTTGCAGTTTGATCATGGCTTCACCTCCATATGCAGGAATGAGTATGTAACATAAGTTTAGGCCAAAAAGGGAATTACATTCTGCACGTCACAGTGATTGGTTTGGAGAGCACACGTGACTTAGTTCAGTTACCTCATAGTGGGTTTCAGAACTTTTATATACACCACTAGAAAACAATAACAACAAAGTCTGCTCTGCAAGTTGATCTGGGAGAAGTTGGGAGGAGGGGAAGCTCCATTCCCCTCATCTTACCACCCAATGGGGCTTGAGATTGAGACTTTCACACAGAAGAGAACAGTGAAAAACTGGAGATAATGAGAGACCAGATTATGAATCAGCACTTGGACTCTTCATTTAAGTTTCACCTAAAGCTAAATCTAGCCCAGAAAGTTTTAGCTAAAGTTGAGTTTCCTGAATTTGAGAGAGCCTTAAGTAATTCACATGTCCCTTACCTTAATTTTCTTATGAGATCAGTAGCCATCACCTTTTACTGCCTAAAGTAGTTCAGTTCAGTTTTCGATACTTGTAACCAAACTAATACTAATAAACTGTTCTTTGCTGATGGCAGATTCAATATTTTGATCTCTGCTTCTCCTGTGTCTAAGCAATCAACTCATTCTTTCATTCCATTAATACAGTTGTACAGATACAATTGATATTGAGTGTCTTCTATGTGATAGATACTATTGATGCAACAATAAAAAGCACATAGTCTCTGTCTTCTTAAAGTAGAGAGTCTCATAATAGAGAAGATTATTAAAGAAGCAGTTACAATGAGAGGAAAAATACAAAAAGTTTTTAAAAGAACTTAAAAGAACATCAAGCCCTTAAATGCTGGGTCACAAAAAGTCTCCTGGATGAGGGAGCATCAAACCTGAGGCCTGAGAGATAAGTAAAACCAGAAAGGCTGAGGCAAGGCAAGGAGACAGAGTTGAAAAGTCTACATTCCAAAGAAAACATAAATTAAGTAACTGAGAAGACATACAGAAGGGCTTGATAAAGGGAAATAGCAAAGGAGGTGGTTTAGGAGTGGGAAGAGACAGGATTAAAGGTAAACAGGCATGGGATAAACTAGTCCATGAAGGGCCTGGGAAACAAAGGAATTTGGACTTTATCTTAAAAACAGTAAAAAGACAATCAGGTTTTAAGTAGGGAGATGGAATGATCAGGTTTTGATGTGTCTAATCCAGATTAAGGTAATCAGATACCTTATTCAAAAAGATTATTATAATAAGAGAAGGCAGACTATTTCAATAAGAGCAGAGAGATTATTGCAATAAGAAAGATGCTCCAACAATGACATCTGCAAATGTTTCAAAGTTCAGGCAGAAAAAAACACTTTTCTTTTTTTCTTTCTTTTTTTTTTTTTTTTTTTTTTTTTTTTTTTTTTTTTTTGAGACAGAGTGTCACTCTGTCACCCAGGCTGGAGTGCACCGGTTCACGCCATTCTCCTGCCTAAGCCTCCCAAGTAGCTGGGACTGCAGGTGCCCGCCACCATGCCTGGATAATTTTGTGTGTGTGTGTGTGTGTTTTTGTTTGTTTGTTTTTTTGGTATTTTTAGTAGAGTCAGGGTTTCACCATGTTAACCAGGATGGTCTTGATCTCCTGACCTCATGATCTGCCCTCCTTGGCCTCCCAAAGTGCTGGGATTACAGGAATGAGCCACCGTGCCCAGCAAAAAACACTTTTCTTTTATACAGGGTAGTGAACAAGGCTAGAAAAAAAACAGGTGTCCGAAAATGAGATGAATGGATGGAAAGGGCATGATTGGATAGCAGACGAGAGAATGTTTTACCCTGAGGTCAGTCTACTACTGGGAGGGACGATTACGGACAGTTTCTGTGCTGGCTTATGCTAATGAAGGGTCAAAACTTATGGACCTGCAGGAAGGAGAGAAGCTTAACTAGAGATGTTAGGAAGCATTTTGTTCAGATTAGTAAGTACAAAAATTTCAACTAATCACATATGAGGAAAAGAATGGGAATTTGAAGACTAAATATCTGTGTGTCCTATTGTCATAGGTAAACAAATGGAGCAGCTGTGAGTTGTGCCTAAGTTACATGGGAAAGGGTAATTCTTTGCAGTAAACTAAATTCTGGAATACAAAAGCGTGGGAGGGCTCCTTAATTGTTTCTATTTTCTAGGAGCACAGGGCTCAGGTAAACTTTAACATGGTCATGTTTCAGAAACATTTTGATTTACCACGGAAAAGATTTTGAAAGGGCATGAGGCCAAAGAAGAAAGTGTGCAGTAATTCAAGTGCAGTTACTCTGTATCAAGGTAAAGACACTATGGTCATAAAGCAGCAGCAGATTACAAAGGTTTTAAAAATATTAAAAAAAAAAAACAAAACAAAACAGATTTTAGTGCTTGATTGGACCTGGAATGTGAGCAAAACATTTAAGTCACGAGTGTGTCAAGAAGTTAATTCTTTAGCTGAAATTTTCCCTCTTAAATTCCCCCAATGGCCTCTTTTTGATTATCAGTCTGCAAGAGGTCCTCCAAATCACTGCTTTCCAAAGATGTTTTAATCTTTCAAGGACTCAGGTTTCCTCTGTTGTGGCTCCTTTCTCCCATATCCTCTGTCCTCAATAGCTTTAGCCTTATGTCTTGTCTTTACATATTAACAAAAAATAGACTGTAATATCTCTTGTTTTAATCAATGTCTGGTCTCCAAAAGCAACTATTATGGAGTATATCCCTTAACCCAATATCTCTTTCAGACTCAAAATGGAGTTTAACATGATTACTACCAATCTTATGTAACTAAGTTTTACCGATCCTTGCCTGGTTTTTGGCTGTTAAAAATTTTATTTGCTATGCACTGAACAGGTGTTTTAAGGCCAATGTCTGGTCTCCAAAAGCAACTATTATGGAGTATATCCCTTAACCCGATATCTCCTTCAGACTCAAAAACGGGGTTTAACATGATTACTACCAGTCTTATGTAACTAAGTTTTAGCGACCCTTGCCTGGTTTTTGGCTGCTAAAAAATTTGTTTGCTATGCACTGAACAGGTGTCTTAAGGTTGCCTTTAGTAATATAATTTCTTTGAACTTTTCTGAAGTGTAGCATAGATATATAAAAGTACACAGATCTAGAGTGTATAGATCAATGACTTTGCAGAAAGAGTGCACACATGTAACCAGCATCTAGAAAAAAAAAAAAGAACCAGTACCCCAGAAACCCCACACTGTGTCTACTTTTTAAAATACAACATCCTATATTGATCTCTAACACATACATTAATTTTACCTATTTTTAAATTTTATATAAATCAAATAAGATACTATGCAACCTTTTGTGAATGGCTTTTCTCTTATTATTTGTGAGATTTACCTATATTGTTACTTACAGTAACCTATTCTCATTGCTATGTTGTATTCCATTGTTTGAATACATTAAACTTATTTGGTTATTGCCATTAAGAGGCATTTGGATACTTTTTAGTTACGGATACATGGTTAGTGCTATTATAAGAATTATTGTACATGAGTAAATTTGGGGGAACTAATTTAATTTGAAGGAGAATTTGTCACTGAATTCCTTTCTAAGCCTTAAATATATGGTAAACAATTATTTAACCACTTTGGAGCTTCTTATACATTCTAGTTTGTAGTTATAATCCTAACAGTTATTTAAATGTAGTTCTTTACCTATGTGACTATGTATGTCTTTACATGTCTGTGGATTTTAACTATGATTTTCCATTGGTTTCTCAGGTGGAATTCATTCTTAAATTTTGTTTTTAAGAGGACTCAGGAAAAATATTTACCTCAGTTTACACAAGTTAAAAAGGTCTTAAAAGTTCTTTGAAAACAACTTGCCTACTTCTAAAATATTGATAACATCCTTCTTATTTTTTTGTTTTGCTTTACTCAAATGCCTCATTGAGTGTTACTGCAGCAATGTGAAGCAAACCTACTGTCACCTTCTCATAGAAAATTGGATACCTTTCCTGACTGCCTTTTGTGAACTGAATTATGTCCACTTCAAAATTCATATGTTAAAGCTCTAACCCACAATGTCATTGTTAAGGAGGAAATGAAGGTTAAATGAGGTCATATAGGTGGAGCCCTTAATTCAATAAGGCGGTGTCCTTATAAGAAGAAAACACCAAGGATGCATACTCACAGAATACAGCCCTCAGGAAGACACAGAGAGAAGATGGCCATCAGCAAGCCGAGGAGAGAGGTATCAGGAGAAACCAAACCTGCTGACACTTTGATCTTAGACTTCCAGCCTCCATACTATGAGACACATTTCTGTTAGTTAAGTCACATAGTCTGTGGTATTTTGCTATTGCAACCCTAGCAAACTAATACACAGTCTTTCCCATGACTTTTTTTTTTTTTTTTTTTTTTTTTTTTGGACAAAATCCAGATCCTGCACAACCGTTTCATGACTTTTGATTTCAGGGTATGTCTTGGTGTTAATACTTCTATATCAAATTTTTCTGAGATCTACTTTTTTTTTAAAATAGACAAATGTAATTATTATTATTTTCAGAAAAATTGCCTTCTATGTTATCTTGAAATATTTTTGTCCTTTCTCCAATGTAAAAATAATATGCAGCCCTAAAAAAAGAATGAAATTATGTCCTTTGCAGCAACATGGATGCAGCTGGAGGCCATTATCCTAAGTGAATTAATGCAGAAACAGAAAAGCAAATATCATATGTTCTCACTGACAAGGAGATGCTAAACCTTGGGTACTCATAGACATAAAGATGGCAACAATAGACACTGGGGACTACTACAGCAAGGGTGGAGGGAGGGGGGCAAGGACTATAAAACTATCAAGTACTGTGCTTACCACCTGAAGAATGGAATCATTCGTACCCCAAACCTCAGCATCACACATTATACCCACATAACAAACCTGTACATGTACCCCCTGAATCTAAAATAAAAGGTGAAAGTATTTTAAAAGATTACATCTACAAGTGATCACCTTTGTCTGCTTCCAGTAATGTTATCTCAAATATTTGCTAATGTCACCCTTTTTTATCCTTACAGATCCTTTTTGTTTGTTTGTTTGTTTCATCTTACATGTGTACTTCAACAGGTGCATCCTTTCCGACTTAGCTTCAGGGTGATGGTAAGATCTGTATTTGAGGTTAGGGTATGAGGACTACTTTTTAGAACCTGAGCCTAGAGCAGATGCTACAAATGCTACAAACCAGCTTTATAGACTAGAAGAACATTAGTCTCCAGAAAGAAACACTTTGCGTGTATAGGTCCCCAAAAAATATCATGAATGAGGAGTGATTAATAGTGAGTTTTCTATCCAGGCACTATCTCATAGGGTCTAATTCACAGTATTGTTTTATGTCCAACATATTGGTTGCTAGTAACACAGAAAAATGCTTTATAAGGAATTTTAGAAGCATATTATGTCAATGATTAATGCCAATAATTTCTACTTTATCAACAATTATCCAAATCATTAATTTTCCTGATTTGACAAAAGAATAAGATGCAAAGCAGATATCTAACTATAACATGCATTTTCTTCCATAAAATAACTCTCCTATTATGAACACATTTAATATTTCTCTTTGTTTAGATCCTTTCAATAAAGAATATGTTAACCTCTTCTCTTAATATGTCTTTAAATTTCTTTAAATACTGAAAATTAACTCATATAATTAATATAACATTTTGATTCATTTTGATTCATTCATTATACTTAATAGTCCAATTAATAGAAAAATATTTTTTAATTTCTCTAAGAAAAACAAAACCTTTTCTGATCCATATCTTTCAATTACCTTTTATGTGGATTGATAGTCCTCCTAATGCTTCCTCAAGACTTTCTCCAGTTGGCTTCCCCAGAAACAGATCCCAAGACAAGGATTTGAGTAAAATTATTTTGTTTGACATATTATTCAAGAAAACATTGGTAGGAGAGTAGGAAAGTGAGTCAGCAAGGGGAAGAAAAAAAATGAATGTGCATTAGTGAGCAGATAACTGCTTTTGTCTACTAAAGTTCAATCCTGATGGGGGCCTCTGAAAGACTGTAATTCATCCCTGAGAGTTGCCCCAGCAGAGGGACTAGAAAGCTGGGACATTTATCCTTCAACTCTGATCCATCATTGGTTGAGGAATGTTCTTGAGAGAATTGATTCTCCAGCACCCCAGCGTTTCCCATATTGTGGCTGAGTATGTTCCTCAAAACTGTTAATGGCTTTGGAGTGTTGCCTTAAGAAGTTGACTGAGAGCGTAAGTGCCAAGGGGAAACTGGCAGTACCATGACAGGGTCTACCGTGGTCCATCCTTTGTGTCCTTTTGATTCACTTATGCTCCACTTTAATTTCACTATGTTTGGTCATTGACTCTTCAAGATGAATGTCCAGTTATTTCTTTTTCTTCCTCTCTCACTCTTGTTTTTAAATTCTCTCACAGGTCTGGATACTTGTTGTTTCAAAAATTAAAAATTCTTAAAAATAATAGGAAACAAACATAAAAGTGAAGTTGTGGTTTTGCCTACATCTTCAGTCAGCCCCTAGGCCAGAATTTGTAAACTCTGTTAATTATCTCACTCCTTTACAACCCAATCTTTATTTCTCTCACCCTCAGATAGCACTTCTACTAGTCTAGGTTGCTTGACCAATGGGTAAACCAGGTCTTCATCCCTTAGGAGTCTAAGCCTCTAAACATATACCTTTACTTTTTTGTTGTTTTATTTATTTATTTTTTTGAGATGGCGGAGTCTTGCCTTGTTGCCCAGTGGAGTGCAATGATGTGATCTCTCAGCTTCCTGCAACCTCCGCCTCCTGGATTCAAATGATTATCCTGCCTCAGCCTCCCATGTAGCTGGGATTACAGGCTCCTGCCACTATGCCCAGCTAATTTTTGTAATTTTAGTAGAGACGGGGTTTCACCATGTTAGCCAGGCTGGTCTCGAACTCCTGACTTCGTGATCTGCCCGCTGTGGCCTCCCACCAGCCATGAGCCACCACGCCCAGCCCAAACATATACCTTCTTGACTCCTTTATGAGGTATCAATCCATATTTTTCATGATAATCAGGATCAATTACATTGCCTGTACAGTACAATGTTTGTCTGCTGGTCTACTAGCATCGGAAACTAAAATGGCCAGGTGATATCCTGAGCTTTATATTTACTAAAATCCAGACTGCATCTCCTGAAAGAAACATTCCTATTCTGGGAACTAGATCTTCTAATGTAGTAGTATCTAAAATTTTAGGAACAGAGAGCTCACCTTACCCAAAATGGTCACAAGGAGTGATAGTAAGAGGGACCACTACTATGTTAACTCTTTGGTTTTCTTTCTTTCTTTTTTTCTTTTTTTTCTGCCCTATACGATCTGCAGAATTCGACACCCTTTGGTTTTCAGATCATTGCATTCTAATTACCTGGGACACAGCATCATATAATGGCCAGTAGTTGGAATTTTACCTCACATTTTGAAAGATGGTGCCCCAACCTTGCAGTTGCCCAAGCTGAGACTTTAAGAGGCTACCATGATGTGGTATATGGTTGAATTAGTACATCCTGTGGTTACTTGCTCATTTCTCCACTCTTAATCCAAGGCTATCTCATTGGGAATCTAATGCCTTTTATGCCTTTTACTCAGATATGGTGTTAAAAAGACAGAGAAGGCAAACCTATAGCCAAACACACATCTGTCCTAGTAAGGTTGAAACACTAGTTGGACTAATAAGACCACATTTGTACTGTTGGTTGGTCTCTTCATGGGATATCCCTATATTGGGGGTGGTGGTTGGGAGGTGGGCTCCATGCTTAGTGTTGGTAACTGTTGTTTGAAGATCAGATATTCAGCAACAGCAGCAGCTACATGAGCCACAGTGAAGGAAGGGAAGGATATGGAGCTGGTGCATAGCTTCCTTTCCTGTCATTATTGCTACTCTATTCCTGAGTCCCTTGAATGAGCATTGGAGTATCCAAGTGCTAAATCTGGCTGGTATCTGATATAAGTCATTTGTTCTCCTGGTTTTTGCCAGGATATTAAATCCCGAGGCATAATAGAGTGTCTTCATATCAATAAACTCAAATCAATATCTACAAGTTTAATAATCTTCCCTCCTTGCTTCTGCATCCTCAATATCTACTCCTAGACTTTTTTCTCTTGTTAGCTTTTATAACAAATTAGTCAATTCTTACAGATCTTTTGGTGAATAATTCATTTCTTCTCATAGCAATATAGTACTTTTTCACTTAGGCCATGCTGTGACTTAACCCAGGTAACCCTGCCACTGTTCTTCTGAAAATATGCCACTTCTACATACCCCCATATGCTCTAGCTGACCCTGAGAAATTCAGTTACTGCAGGTGTGTGGGCCCAAAACCATGAACACTCCTATTGTCACACAGAAACTCTTCATGCCATCTCTCTCTCTCTCTCTCTGTCTCTCTCTCTCTCTCTCTCTCTCTACTACTTGAGTACTGCCTAGCTGCCTACAGCAGAAAAGCTGTCTTCCTGGGTTGCATCAAGGCAAGTTTCTTTCTTCCCACCCTCCTGGCATTTACCTTACTCTCTTCTGTCCCCTCTTATAGAGAATATAGACCTGAGGTCCAAGTTTGTAAGCAGAATGCTATGGGCTCAGGAAGGGAGAGAGTAGCTGAAATTGGGCAGCCTCGTCGTCATCCCCAAGAGAGTTACAGGGACTCAGCCCTCTCTTCTCCCATTAAGACAGCCAGTCCTCCTGGATGGCATTACAGTGAACCCTTAGCCCTAGTTCTCTAGACTAGGGGAAAGGGATGGAAGGAAGGATGCATGGGCAGAGTCCCTGCTGCACTCTTCCTTGTGTGCAAGAACAGTTTGTGTCTGTATTTTCTGTGTTGAGGTGTTGTTTTCCCACAATCTCTTCTGCTTAAGGTCATTTTATTTGATAAACATTTATATTTATATTAATAGAAACAATATTATGAAGTAGAGTGTGAGAGCTTTAGCAATTTCAGTTTATGGTGGTATTCATATATTATCATTATCCTTTTACATTAGTATGGATATTTTAAAGGGAAAAATCTTTATATTTAAATATATGTAATGGCATATTTTTCCTGCTTTTTGAACAAGGGACCTCTCATTTTCATTTTGTGTTGGACCCTGCAAATTAGAAGTAAGAACTTTTTGATGAAATTCACAGAACAAGAGAGAGAGGGAGGAGATGAGGAAGAAAAATAGAAGGAGGAGGAAGAGGAAGACAGTGAGAGAGAAAATCTACCTAACACAACTGTAAAAATGCTCGAATATGAAGATATTTCCGTGACATATATGTAAAACAAAAGTTAATTGCAATGTCAGAGTTAATCATTGCTAATAATGGAACTCATCATATTGTGATTTTTGAGATTAATTCTATTAAATATTAAATACACTCTGTGTGTTTGTCCATTTGTATTCAACTGAGGCTTGATTTTGATATCATTTATCTGACACTTGTATTAATTGCTTAACTTTGCAGATGTTGAAGCCAAGTGTATTTGCCTTGGAAGCAATTGTAACAAAGAGTTGGCTAACCATAGAAAATATGCACCATGCTCTGCTTCATACTGAGGGCTACCAAGAAAAGCTTTATTTATGCAAGAATGTAGTTGGAAGAAAAGTGAGTCATTTGCCTTGTCTTTTTTGTAATGGAAACAAGCCAAGTGTAATCAATTATACTTGGGCATTTTGTAAAAGTAATGCTTTCTGTTGATATTAATAATATGCGTGCCGTAGAAGGATTGCAAGTCAGGGAGGAACTTGCAAGTGAGTTGGACAACCTAAAGGAGAATTGTGAGTTGCAGTGTGGATAAATGGGGGCAGCGTGGGTGTTCACTCTAGGAACAACAGCTGAAGAGGCGGAGGAAAGGTGGTGAAGAATAAAGCTAATCTGTGGCCTTTAAAATGCCAGTAAGTTAGAATATCCTGGTTTTAACTCTTTTGGGAACAAGATAGAGTTCGTATTTCTTTCATATTTTCTATCAAGTAGGGCTCTCCTGCCAGCATGTCTCTTAGTCTTCACATAGTTTATAGTCTTGTTTCTTATGCCCAACTAGCTTCTGTATTTCATTTTGAAACTACTTTCTTTATAGTGGCATTTGATCTGTTTTCACTACTGTTGAGAGAAAAACTTTCCCTCTACCATCTAAGGCTAGCGTGGTTGGGGACCTGTGAATGAACTAACAATGGACAGATTAATAGGAGAAAAGACAAAGCTTACTCATATGCATGTGGTAATGTACAAAAGAAGTGGCTCACTGAATAGCTAGAAATAGGGGTTTGTTTCTATCCCAACTTAATAAGAAAAAAGGAAGAAAGTAGAAAAGGCTTCTATGGGAAGAACAAATAAGCTTAATAAGGGAAAAATAAATGGCCTTTTATGGAAACAAATGGGAGGTATGACAATTTTTCATCGTCTTTGTTTATGCAATTTTTCATTCTACTATTAGTGATTCCTCTCTCTCCTAACTGTGAAACATGTAGTGTCTGATTTTTCATCTCTGATTTTATTTATTTGGGTCTTCTCTCTTTTTTTTCTTAGTTAGTCTGGCTAAAGGTTGTCAGTTTTGCTCATCTTTTCAAAAGACCAACTTATTGTTTCATTGATCTTTTATGTTTTCTTCATTTCAATTTCACTTATTTCTGCTCTGTTCTTTATTATTTGTTTCCTTCTACTAACTTTGGGGTTGGTTTTTATCTTATTCTTGCTTTTCTTATTTGTTAAGATGCATCTTTAGGTTGTTCATTTGTAATTTTTCTACTTTTTGGTAGAGGCACCTACACCTGTAAGTAGTGCTTTCCTCTTAGGAGTGCTTTTGCTGTATCCCATGGATTTCAGTATATTGTGTTTTCATTTTCATTTGTTTCAAGAAATTTTTCAATTTTCTTCTTAATTTCCTTATTTACTTACTGTTCATTCAGGAGCACATTGTTATTTTCCATGTGTTTTTATAGTTTCTAAAATTCCTTTCATTATTTATTTCTAGTTTTATTCCATTGTAGTAAAATAATACACTTGATATGATATCAGTGTGTTTGGATGTTTCAATACTTGTTTTGTGGCCTAACATATGGTCTATCCTTGAGAAGAATCCAAGTGCTGAGGACAATGTGTGTTCTGTAGCGGTTGGATGAAATGTTTTGTAACTATGTACTAGGTTCATTTGGTCTATAGTACAGATTAAGTCTGACATTTATTTGTTGATTTTCTGTCTGGATGATATGTCTAATGCTGAAAGTAGGTTGTTGAAGTCTTCAGTTATTCTTGTATTGAGGTCTATCTTTCCTTTTAGCTCAAATAATATTTGCTTGATATATCTGGGTGTTCCAGTGTTGGGTGCATATATATGTATAACTATTATATCCTCTAGCTAAATTGACCCCTTTATCATTATACAATGACTTTCTTTACCTCATTTTATATTTTTTGTCTTGAAATGTATTTTCTCTATCATCAGTATAGCTACTCCTGCTCTTTTTTGTTTGCTTGCTTGTTTATCAGCTATACTATTCTAGAGTAAAAGATTTTTCTTTCAGCACTTTAACAATGTTATGCCATGCTCTCTTGGTCTGTAAAGTTTCCACTGAAAAGCCTACTGCCGGACATATTGAAGACCCATTGCATGCTATTTGTTTCTTTTCTCTTGCCACTTTTAGGATTCTTTCTCTATCTTTGGCCTTGGGGAATTTGATTATTACATGCCTTGATGTAGTCTTCTTGGGGTTAAATATGCTTAGGGTTCTATATCAGTCTTATATTTGAATATTGATATCTTTCTCAAAGTTTGGGAAGTTCTCTGTTATCCCTTTGATTAAACATTTTACACCAATCTCTCTTTATCTCTTCTTTAAGGCTAAAAACTTAGATTTGCCCTTTTGAGGCTATTTTCTAGATCTTGTAGGTGTGTGTCATTCTTTTTTATTCTTTTTTTGTGTGCTTCCTCTGACTGTGTGTTTTCAAATAGCCTGTCTTCAAGTTCACTAATTCTTTCTGTTTTCTAATTTTGACGCATTGGAGGGCTGCTAAAAGACAAATTTATTTCAGCGATTTTCCACTATTTTTTACAAAAGATTGTTTAAAAACTAACAGTGAGCAGCAGTAACAGCTATCACTTACTGACTGCTAGAGGCTGGATACTTTACCAGGAGAAACTTTGTAACATTTGATTGATTTAAACCTCAAAGCCACCCAGTGAGGTATATATTATTCTCTTCATTTAATCTATAAAGTAACTGAGGTTCAGAGAATTTAAGTAACCAGCCCTAATGTCCTAACATTGTAAATGACAGAGCTAGCATCCAAGCTATATTTTTAAGTAAGCTTATTAATTGAAGCTTAACATACATAAAGAAAAGTGAACAAATGTAAATGTATGGCTCAATAAAGTCTCACAAAGTTGACATACCTGTTTATATGTAACATTACTTGTGCTGAAATAGCCTCTTTTGTCTAAACCAATGACTTAGTGTTTTATAGAGGCTAAGGCTGTCTCTATTTTTTGTATGTGAAATGAAACTTTCACCAGACCAGTTAAACTGGCAAGGAAGACTTTATTCAAGACTATTTCAATAGGGGAGAGAGATTGAACTTAACCTCACTAAAACAAAAGGTAGGAGATTTTTTTTAAGCATTGGAGTCTACTAGTGAAAAAATAAAGGAGAATGTTGAGGGGAGACTAGTCAATGTAATTAGGCCGTCTATGTTTTCCAATAGGCACTTGTTGAAGTTAGACTCCTGACCCCCAATAAACTCTGAAAAATGGGGGCCCTCTCTCTCCTGATTACATTTCCAAAGGGATGGCTCCCAGGTCCTTGTGAAAGGTAGTCCTAGGTTGAAGATTTGCAACTCAAAGGGGCCAATAAATAAATTATAATTGCAAGTTTTTCTAAAGCTAGTGCTCTACGAAAAGGGAAATCAGGGGCCTACTGCCTTGAAGAAATCTGTTAATTAGTCAAACTAAGGGAAATGTTAAGGTCATTGTGATCACCATTAATAATATCACATTAGTAGATTCATTTTCATTTTGAGATGACTAAACTTAGGGTGTAGCTTTCCACAATGCCAGAAAGGAAACACTATATCACTACTTGGGCATTTTAAAATGCAAAGTCATTCTAGTTCTTCAGAGGGCTAGAATCTAGATTGTAGTAATAAGGATAACAGGGGATTTGCAGAGCATGGTCTTTTCAGTGAGGTTAAGGGAACATTATTTATTTACCCAATTCTGTTTAGAGAATAGGCTGTACAAGTGGCCATGATAGAGCATAGACACTTGGGAGGTGATAACACCCAACAGGAAGAAGAATTTGCTAAAGTTGTTAAAGGTAGTATAACGAGGTATAACAGCCTGAAACTAGACCATTAGGTTAGACATTAGAAAAGTATTTCCAAATGTAGGGTTGATTAGGTTTTGGAATAATTTGCTGTGAAAAGGTCACTAAGGTGCTATCACTAGGAATACTCAAGAGTAGATTAGATGAAATACATATTACTATTTATGGCTGCAAGGACAAGGTCAAACCCACAGTAATGTAAAGGAGCAAACTGTGTGACCCTGGATGTGTTTTCTCCCTCTATGATAAGATCCACTTGATTTTACAAAACAACAAAAACAAAAGCATAATTATTTGTAATGGTAAGTCTCGACCAAGGATTCACACAACAAAAATGCATTTCTCCTTACCCTATTTTCTTTTACACTAGCATTTAGAGGGTAGATGTTTGTATCAGTGAAGAAAATGAAACCAGGGCCCATTTTACATTATAAGGAATTAATTTGCAGCCAATGTGCTTATATTAACAAATTGTTATTTGGTTAGAAAATAGCCTAAGTGGTACTTTGTCTCCTTAATGAGCCTATTTAACAATTCAGTTTAGATGTTTTTGCTTAATTTTCATGCTAATTTTAAATGATTTTCATCCTTTTAAGTTTTAACAGTATTTTAAATTTAACAATATATTGATGTTTGCATTTAATTTCTATTTGATTTAGTTTATTTTATTCAAAATGGCCTATTTGGCACTTGATTGTTTTGTGAAGGATGCAAATAAAACAATGAAATTTGTATAGAGGATGGAACTTCTATTTTAAATGAATGCCAAGGTAAGTCCTCTCTGTTGAAGGGTAAGATGTAAATTCTCTGTAGTAATTCTGAATAAGCAGAGTTATCATCATTTTTGCACAAATAGAAGAGATTCAGTAGATAAGAATTAATTGCAGGTTTTTGTCAGAAAAGTTGATTTGCCTTGCTGCCCAACCCCTTCCAGCTCCTTCCTCATGTAATGCATTTAGTCATTTAACAAATTTTTAACAAACAGTAAAGAGCACTCCTTTATGCTACAAACTGCTACAAACTGTTCTACAAGCTGAGCCATACAGCAGTCAGTAAGAGAAATAGCAATAATGTCTATGTCTTTACAAGATTTAATTCCAGTAGGGGAGACAGACAATAAATAGACAAACAAATAAGTGTGTCAAATTGTCAGAGGTATTTGAACCAGAGCAACTCCATTTTGAATAGGGGCTGGGCAAAATGAAGCTGAGACCTACTGGGCTAGATTCCTAGATGGCTAGGGCATTCTAAGTCACAGGATGCAATAGGAGGTCAGCACAAGATACAGGTCATAAAGACCTTGCTGATAAAACAGGTTGTAACAAAGAAGCCAGGTAAAACCCACCAAAACCAAGATGGCAAGGAGTGACCTCTGGTCATCTTCACAAATACACTCCTGCAAGCACCATGACAGTTTACAAATGCCATGGCAACATCAGGAAGTTACCCTCTATGGTCTAAAAAGGGGAGGCATAAATAATCCACCTCTTCTTTAGGATAGCATCAAGAAATAACCATAAAAATGGGTAACCAGCAGCACTCAGGGCTGCTCTGCCTGTGGAGTAGATATTATTTATTCCTTTACTTTCCTAATAAATTTGTTTTCACTTTACTCTACAGACTCTCCCTGAATTCTTTCTTGTGTGAGGTCAAAGAACACTCTCTTGGGGTCTAAAATGGAACTCCTTTTCGGTAACAAAATAATGTCAAAAATTGCCAAGGGTTGTTGAGAAACATTAAGCAAAGAAAGAGACTGAATTATTGCATATTAGGTAGGTGTAGGGGCCTCTCTGGAAAGGAGATAATTGAGCAGAAAACTGCATCCCTGAAGAAGCAACCCATGCAGACATCTGAAGGAATAGATTCCAGGTGGGGGAAATTATAAGTGTAGGGCAGGAAACTGGCCTGTTTTAGGATCTACAAGTTAATACAGTGTTGTCGATGTGAAGAGACCAGAAGAGCCCATGGGAGGAGATTATGGTGCTTAGTGTCCCTCTTGCAAGGGTACTCTTTAAGTTGATTAACCAAATATGGGCATAGGCCACACAGATCCTGTTCAATATACATAAATGAACAGTTTTCTTTACTTGAAAATCTTATTTTTTACTTAATTCTCACCAGGGAACAATTCAAACTGTTCTAATCTATACTGGGTGGAGAGCAGGAGGAGGGAGAGGATCAGGAAAAATAATTAATAGGTACTAGG
Source organism: Chlorocebus sabaeus (assembly GCF_047675955.1). NCBI lineage: Eukaryota > Metazoa > Chordata > Mammalia > Primates > Cercopithecidae > Chlorocebus > Chlorocebus sabaeus. The sequence goes on from NC_132918.1 coordinate 42,793,872, forward strand.
CCTCATTGCTGAGTGACAAAATAATCTGTATAACAATCCCCCATGACACAAGTTTACCTATGTAACAAACCTGCACTCATACCCCTGAACTTAAAATAAAAGTAAAAAAAGAAGGAGGTCTATTGACATCATTCATTCATTCATTCTATAAATATTTCACAAATAGCTATTGACTGCCCACTATGTGAGAAGCACTACTTGAGGTCTTTAAATAAAGTTTCAAAACCAGAGAATTTATTCTTTCTATGTAAATTTAATTCTATATAATATAAATAGGTTTTAAATTAAACATAGTAAACACATATAAGTCATGCTACAACATCATTTATTATCACAATTTGCCAGTGACTTGGACTTGGGAAACTCTCTCTAGATCTCAGACTTCTCATATAAGGAGGCAATCTGCAATGATCACTGTTTCTTTTGGTTCTAAGATGTGGAAATAATCACAATGTGCATGGAGCAAAATTTTAAAATGAAAATTATGTATTGATTAATTTAAATAAAGGATAAAAATTGTGTTTCCTTTTCCCACAGATAAGGATATTGCCATCTTACGAGTAGCACATTCCTTAAAAATACTTTTTATACAGTAATACAGTCACCATGTTAGTCCATTTGCTGCTGCTATAACAGAATACCAGAAGCTGGGAAACTTTTAAAGAAAAAAAGTGATCTGACTCACAGTTCTGGAAGTTAGGAAGTCTGAAATTGAGGGGCTGCATCTGACAACGGCCCTTTTGTATGTTTTCTCATGGTGGAAGGCAAGGGAGCGTGAAAGACAATGAGAAAATCAGGGTAGGACTTATTCTTTCTATAACTAACCCACTTCCATAATAACTAACTCACTCTCATGATAATGATGTTAATCCATTCTTGAGGGTGGTGATGCCATGACCTAATCACCTCTTAAAGCTTGCACCTTTTAACATCATCACAATGACAATTAAATTTCAACATGAGTTTTGCAGGGGAAGGGGTATTCAAACAATAGCATTCACCCATATACTGAGTGAAGTACTCATTATATAAATCTACCTTTTCAATAGTCAAAATAACTTTATGAAGAACGTAGGAACTTATCTCATAGATGGCCACCACCAAATTTTTCTCTTCATGTATGTTCATGGCATTCCTTCTTTAGAAGAAGAGTCTGTTTTCCCTTCACCTTGAATCTGGACCTATCTGGATGAATTCATTGAGCAACAGAATGTGGTGGAAGAGACATTCGGAAACTTTCCAGACCAAGTCATAAGAAGCCTTGCAACTTTCACCAGCAGCTCATGGAAGGCTTCCCCTGGAGTGAGTCAGTCACCATTGAATAAATGTTACTGCCTCCTTGAGACTGCCATACTGTGAGGAATCCAAGAAAACCACGTGGAAAGGAAATGGTGGCCCAGCCATAACTATTCTAGCTATCCTAGCACCAGACGTAAGCCATCTTGGATCCATTCCCAGCAGATGTAACATGAAGAAGTACAAAGGACCCCAGTGAACAGCAAGAGCAAAAGTCCTTTGTCATGGTCCCTGCCACATGATCCAAGCTGTTCAAGCTTCTATGGCTATGAGCCTAGTCATTGTGGACTAAAGAAGAGCCATCCCCACTGTACTCTGCCTAAATTCCTAAATCACAAAATAGAGAGAACAAGAAAATGGTTGTTGTTTTATACCACTAAGCTTTAGGTTGGTTTTTTACAAAGAAATACATAACCAATATAGGCTGACATGCAAGTTTGTGCTTACACCTTTATTAATAAGAACCCTCATAAATGGAATTGGTGCCATCATAAAAGGCTTGAAATAAACTCTCTTGCCTCATCTACCATGTGAGAACATAGCAAAAAGGCACTGTCTATGAGCCAGAAAATGGACCTTCACCACACACCGAATATGCTTTTATCTCAGAATTCCCAGCCTCCAGAACTATGAGAAATAAATTTCTGTTTTCTATAAGTTACCTAGCTTATGGTATTATATTCTAGCAATGTGAATGAACTAAGACTGAAAAGAATACTGAGAAGTGAGAGTGCTGCTATAATAAATACCTAAAAATGCAGAAAGAGATTTGGAACTGGGGAATGGGTTGAAGCTAGAGATTTTTGAGGTGCATGCTACCAAAATTCTATATTGCCATGAACAGACTATAAAGGGCAATTCTGGTGAGGACCCAGAAGGAGAGGAGGATGGCTATAGAGACAGCCTCACGCTTCTTAGAGAATAGTGATCATGCACAGAATGGTGGTAGAAATATGGAGGGTAATGGTTCTACTGATGAAGTCTCAGAAGGAAATGAAGAACATGTCATGGGACAATGTTGGCTGAATTGTGTTCATGTCATTGTGTTTTGTGGAAGGTAGAACTTGTGAGGAACGAAATTGACTATTTGGCTGCGTAAATTTTTAAGCAAAATATTGAAAGTGCTTCTTTTGACTTGCTCTAGTAAAATGTGGGACAAGAGAAATAATTTAAAAATGGAACTATTAATTTGAAAACAGAAAAAGCAGAACATAAATATTTGGAAAATTTTCAACCTATCTGTTTTACAAAGAATGAGAAAGGGTATTCAGACGAGAACATCAAGAGTGTGGCCAAATGACTATTTGATACTAGTCAGCCATCTGAAAGGAAGCCAGGACCTATTGTCCAAAACTACAGAAGAGTAATTCTGAAGGCAATTCAGAAATACTCAGAGGTACCACCTCCATTACAAGCTCAGAGTGCAAAAGCCCCAGTGAGCATGTCACCACTGTGGTGAGCCTACATGAGGGCAATGTCTAGAGAAGCTGTGGGAGTGGCATTGCCCCTGTGACCCCAGACTGATAGAGCCACCAGCATGCAATTCCTGCCAGGGTAAACATAGCAGGAATACCCCATCTATGAGCCAGAAAGTAAAGCCCTCATCAGCCATTGGATTTGCCTTATCTTGAACTTCCTTCTCTCCCAAACTGTGAGAAATAAATATCCATTGTTTATAAGACATGATATTTTGCTATAGCAGCCCGAATGGACTAAGACAATGAAACTTCAATGTTGAATACGTCTGTAATGGTGAATGAGATTTTGAATAACTAGAGAGTGTAAAGAGCAAAAAGAACAGTGAATCGATATGTAAGAGAGACAGAAATTTAAAACACCACAGGCGAAATTGCAAAACAGGTATTTTGCAAAATATAGCTAATTTCTTACCATATTGATATAAAGTTACTTTTAAACTTGTACTATTCTGGATAGTGAAAGTTGATGCAGAGGTAGAGGCATGAAAAAGACAAACACGTTAAATATTTTCAGTAGTTATTAACATTTTGTAGGCAAAAATATGGAAAAATAAAAAACGAATAAATTTTGACTATAATGGAAGAAGTGTATGAGAAGTTGACAGGAAATGAATTTCAATAAATAGATGCTTTCTAATCACAGAAGTCTCTGAAAACCAAAGTCAAGAGCTTAGCTTAATAAAATAGAAAATAGGGAATTAATAGAGTAAAAGAACCAACAGGATGTGTATACACACACACTCACACACACACACACACACAGAGAGAGAGAGAGAGAGAAACAGACAGACAGACAGAGGGACAGAAAGAATCTGATGAGGTATGCCGGCAGACTGGAGACTCAGGGAAGAGCTGCAGTTGCAATTCAAGGAAGTTTGCTGGTGGGATTCCTTCTTGTTGGGGAGGAAATCAGTCTCTATTCTATTAATGCTTTTAACTGATTGGAGATCCACCCACATTATGGAGGGCAATATGCTCTACTCAAAGTCTACTAATTTAAATGCTAATATCATCGAAAAGCCATCTTCATTGAAATGTCCAGAATAATGTTTGACCAAATATCTGGATACCATGGCCCAACCAAGTGAACATAAAAAATTAACTATCATTGGCAGCAATTGAAAATTTTTAAGGGGGGTGATAATGTGGTGAAAAACTGTTTGAGGAAGACTCTTATAAAATATTTTGCATGTTGGCTTAAAAGAGGGAGGCATTAACATAAAATAAAATAAACAATCAGTAAGGATAAGGAGTTTTTAAGAAAGTGGCTGAGAAGAGTGATGAAGAGGGTTAGATAACATGACCTAGATAACCGCTTTTTATTTAATGGAGATATTTAAAGTAGCATGCTAAAAATTATCAAATAATCTAGTCAGATCCCACTCTATTATTTATTTTATGATTGTAGTAATACTTTAAATACATCCCAACATTTCTAGGTGTTCAGGGTAGTATAATATAAAGGACACAGGCTTTGGAGTAGAGTTGGTTTGAATTCAAGCTTTGTCACTTATCTGCAAGTTTCATAAGTTCTCTTAGCCTGTTTCCTCCTCTAAAAATGAAAGTGTTAATGCCTATCACAAATATTGTCATAAAGATAAAGAAAAATAATGTAGTTAAATATTCAGAATAGCATAGTCAGTTTCAGGATACTGCAATAGCATTATACTCTTTTAAATTCTATGAATTCAATTTTGCGGGCTTTGCAAAAACAGAAAAGCAAAGAGAGAGAGAGAGAAAGAGAAAGACTGATTGATTCAAGGATAGTGTCTGGTTCGAATTAGATCCTGACCTCTGCTATCCCAGAGGAGGTCACAACTAAAATGCAAAGGAAAAAAGGAGATGACTCCCGGATTTTGACTATACAGGGAGCTAAATCCTGGAGGTTTAGGGACAGCACAACAGCTTTTCAATGGTGATTTTGAGTCTACTAAATTTTTTGTTTGACTTGCCGATTTTAGAACCCAATTCCTGTTTAAATTGAACTCCACCATAAATGTGTTGTCGAGATTTAATTTCAAATCTTTCACAGAGCACCCACTCAAGAAAAGAGGTTAAATCCTATTACGGCCAGTATCAATACAGTCTCTGGATATGCCTACATCTGACAATCAGCATACTGTATTCTGACATGTCTCAATGTTGGTGACGGAGATGTGACCTCAACTGAGATCCTTGCAGTCATCTAATTAGACAGAAGCCATCTTGCAGATGAGCATGGTAATGTTTCCCCTGATCTGCACTAACATTTGCAACATCCGTAGTTCTTTTGTTACAAAGGCTATGATCATTAGGTGACTTATTATATTGAATTGAACTAGGAAATTTTTTTCAAAGGTGAATAAATATGTAACATTTGCCAGTCAATTCTTTATGATTAGGAATAAAATAGGCCCTGTCTGGGCAGACACACTGCTATATCATCTGATGCAGTCATTTTATTTCTCTTCAGACTTTTATTGTGTTCTATACACAGATAATATATGTATCTCTTGATTTGCTTTGTTAGAGACTGTAAATGAAACTTCACAAAACCATCTTCAAAATCATGTAGTGAAACAAGAGTTGGAAACATTTTTTTTCTCCTTATCATCATTGTTGCTTTCAGTTGAATAAATGTACATTTCTTGCTGACTGCAAGAAAAGCCATTAAAAAGCTGTTCCCAGCTAAAAGGTTTCAACACACAGGGAATTATATCACCAGCTTTATTTTCCCCCCTTAGCAGAGACAGACGTGGTTATAATAGCCAAATCAAAGAACATTTGTTTGAATGATCTGTAATCAGCACTGCTGTTGTCCATTGAAGTTGTGAACAGTTCTGCATCCATAAAATCTTGTACCTGGAAAACTGCATTTGTTACTTTCAATTTAAGCACAATTACTATAATGCTAAAATTTTCTTAAAATAAAATAATGGAAAACTATCATATTAACAAGTCTGTCAACTGTGAATGCAGTATGATGATCAAAAATGCAATCTGAATAACAAATATGAAATACATACAGTAGAAGAGAAACAAACAAAAGAAACCCAGTAAGTTCAGTGGTGGACTGGAACAACTAGGCATAGTATGATCAAAGAATACTAGAAATTTGTCACATTACTACATGATTTTTCCCTCTAAGCTACACAATTTCATTATAGAAAATTCAGGTAATGCCTCTTTATCATCTTATTTGTAACACATTGCTTGAGTTCTCATTTTAAAATAATGAGAAAAATATACAAATCAGTGTATTTCTAATTGTGACCAATTTAATCAGCGAAAGTAAACATTTAACTTGGGTTGCCAGGAAACTTGACTATTTTTATGCTGTGCCAGAAACTGTACTAACGCAAATTATTTGGGAAGAAGAAGAATATTTGCATAGCACTTTAAAATTTACAAAATGCTTTTACCTAAATTCTCATTTTATCTTCACAATAATCCCGTGAAGTCACTATTTTCCAGGGGATAATATATAATTGATTTATCATCATCTACTCTCTTTCTTTGTCAACTTGACTCCTTTGAGCCATTATTTTCCCTAAAAGATACAGACTTTCCCGAAGATGAACATTCATCCTATTGGGACAGTTTCCCCCTTAGGTTACTTCTCAGTGGGCAGTAACATTGATATATACATTGCTCTTGAAGTATAATATATATTTAAAAAAGAAACCTCTGTAAGCTAGTTCTCTAGGAAGAATTGAATAGCACAAGAACAGAAAATATCTCAATTGTGTAGATTTGCAAGAAGTGGGATATGTTTCCATGTAGGGAATTTTCTAAATTAATACCTTCTAACTGGCTACTAGCTATTATGGTCCCATTGAATTTAGAAATTGAAGGGGGAGAAGGACTCAATATCTTTGATCCTTTACCAAATGGGTTTGTTATATTATTTTTTGAACACGTTTTAAAAATTAAAGTGAATTTTTGCAGTAAGAAAATCATCAGTGATTTAAATGAAAATAAGAGCGATATTGCTCTGGCTGAATGTCATTTTTTTTTTTTTTCATGAAGTCAGAATGCTGACCACAATATTTTCCACTCTAGAAAAATAAAATCAAATAAGATTAACTGGTTGTGTTACATTGAGATTAATGTGGGTGGAAACGAATGGTTTGAAATTCAATTTGGTTTTGGTAAGCAAAATTGATTATCTTAAATCTCAGGAGTTGACTAAATTTGGTTTTCTTCACTTCACTTCCAATTCCATTAAGAATCAGAAAATGTAGAAATACATGTTTGTATAATCACACATATACCTGAATTTAAATAAATTATAAAAGAAAGGCAATGTTTTATAAACCTGAAACATGGGAATTACAAGTTTCAAATGATCCTAGCTTTATACAAAACTGCTTTCATAGAACTATGAAAAAAAATGATTCAAATACAAATGGTTTACAATCAATTATTTTTTCAAGTGTAAATAGTATGATCTTATTATAAAATAATATATTATTTTGTGAATATTTTAGGGAATATTAAAGAAGCGTGAGGAAGGTGAATATATAGAAGTATAAAAAAGAAAGTCACCAATAATCTTACTACATAGTAACAATTTCTTTTAACATTTTGTTATAATCCTTCCAAGATTTCTATAACTTCTACAGTTTGCAATTGTGTCATTAAAGCTTTAATATTCACTAAGCAGTGCAGGGTAGTAAGAAATAGAAACTAAAGAAGCAGAAGGATGGGCAGAAGAAGTAGAAGCATTTAATGCCAAGACAAGTTTCATGTTATAAATCAAGCAAGAGTTTAAAAGCAGTTGATGGTATGCTACCATCTGCTCCTATTCCAGATGTGTACAGGTAAGAAACAAGAAGCTTTATCTTGTGACTATGAAATGTCTGAGTTCGTATAAAACTTATGTTAAAAAAGAGCACACAATCTCCTAACATTTTAAAGAGATAAGGAATGGAAGCATATTATTTTATTACTAAGTACTTTTAAATTTACAAACCACAGGTCTAGTAAATTGTTACTTTCTTAGTCAATTATTTTCTTTCAAAATACCTAGACCTAGAGTTTATCAACTTATGCAGGTGAAAGCACATCTCTTATGAAAACTGATAATAGTCTCCAACTATTATGATAGACCTTATGATGAACTCCTACGCAAGTATTTAAATAGATGGTTTTTTAATCAGAAGTTTATTTTCTCTATTATAGTCCTCTAGCTCTTTCTTTATATTTATTAGGTTCTATCATGTTCTGTGTTTTACACAGGGCATCATCTTGTTTGTCAACTCCAAATCCCTAGAATGCCCCAGAGAGGAATCTGCCTTCCTTGTTAGTGTTGCACTTGCCTTCATTCACTCCTTTAGTCATCTCGGCAAGTGAACTAACTCTTCCCACTGAATGGGGGTGCAATATTTATTTGAGTTGAAATAGTTACCTGGCATTTCCCTTCACTTCCACAAAGTGTAGTATTTTGTGTATACTAGAGGAGAGCAATAGCATAGTGTGGTCACGTAGCTATTCCCATCTTTGGTTTCATAACAAGGTAGATCATTAACTGATACAGAGTAAGAGGTCAAATATTGATCCTTTAGGATTACAGGTTACAACAAAGGATGGATGGACTACCACGAAAGAAAGAGCCTCAGGGGGCAGCAGGATATGGTGGCTTGTTTTGTAATCAGAGGCAATTTACAATGTAGGAAGCCATAGGACTCTATTAGTCACTGGTGAAAGTTTTTTTCAGAGCCTGCCGTAAAGCCATTTGGATTGGTTTATACCCTGGAATTGTAGAAGGAGATATACTGAGTTATTCACTAGCCCTTGGCTCAGATACCTAGCAAAATTAATATTATTACAAATGCAAATAGTACCAACAGAAAGGAAAAATCACCATTCTCTTATCTGGAAGGTACCTTTTACCACTAAGACTTTTCAAAACAACTGTTTACTTACTGACATATCTGAGAAGATGATTGACCAATTATAGTCTCAGTCTTAAATTCCACAGGTTGTAGTTCAGTTGATCTTTTCCACACATTAAAAATAATGTTAGCTCTATTTGTGAAGGTTACTTTTTCAAAAAAACAGTTCTCTGTTCCCTGAATAAAATGCACCCTTCCTACTTTTGGATTATTTCTTCATCTGTACATTTTCTCCTATACCCTCTATACCCTTAAAGGCTTTGTTTTATTCATTAGAGTTTTCCTTTGTATCTTTAACTTTTCTCTCTTCGCAGGCCCCATTTACTGTACCTATAAGAATGTCAGATTTCCTTTTCTCTAAAGAAGCTTCTTCCCAACTCTGTTGAGGTACTGTCTTAACATCTACTGGTATTTTCATGACCATATCTACAGTTAGAATGCTTGGCTGTCATTGCCTGCTTTTTTTTTTTTTTTTTTGTGGCTGATGAATACTTTATGGCTTCAGGACCTGTAACTACACTAGATTTTGTCTCAGGGTCACTGATGCCCCTTATGCACTGGATTCAATACTGTTCTCCAACTTGTCAGTTGGTCATGGCATTTGATCCTTTTGACCAAATTGTGCTTCTCATCTCCATCTCCCTTGGGTTTCATGTTCCCACACCATTGAGTTCTCTTCCTCTCACTCTTATTGGTTACCTTCCTTTTCACTGTCTTTTTCTCTGCAGTTTCTTTACCTGTAAACCTGTAAGAAGTTGCTATCTTAACTCTCTTTCATTTACTTGCTTTATCTTCTCTTTCTGAATGATTGTTCCCATGGGAGCCTTACCTTTGGCTCTATGCAAATGATTCCCAAATTCATGTATTTATTTATTTTTGAAAAAGAGTCTGACTGTGTCACCCAGGCTGGAGTTCAGTGGCACCATCTCAGCTCACTGAAACCTCTACCTACTGGGTTCAAGTGATTCTCTTGCTTCAGCCACCCGAGTGGCTGGGACTACAGGCACACGTCAATATGTCCAGCTCATTTTTGTATTTTTAGCAGAGACAGGGTTTGCCATTTTGGCCAGGCTGGTCTCAAACTCCTGGCCTCAAGTAATCTGCCTGCCTCGGCCTCCCAAACTGCTGGGATTACAGGCATGAGACACCGCACCCAGCCCAAATTCATGTCTTTACTTCTACTCTGAGCTAGAAAGACAGACAGACAGACACATACACACACACACACACACACACACACAAAGGAAAAAAAACCACACTTCCAGTTTCTGACTACATGTAAAACATTTTATTTTTCAGCTCTTCAGATTGGACTACTCTTGCCCTGGATTTCTAACCCATTTGTATTAATGGCTCCACTGTCTTGTCAATAGCTCAAGCTAAAAATGTAGGGGCCATTCCCTGTTCTTTAGGCTACTAAATCTGACCAATGCTAAATCCTGACAAGTTTACCTGCATCTCATCTCCCACCTTTTAATCTCTGTTGTTAATTCACTGATTCAACCCATCACTGCTTCTTTACCTGGCCTAAATATTCCATTAACCACTTGATCTGTCTTGAGGCTACTTTCTTGGCCTTTCTCAATCCATTCTAAATACACTGACTGATCAAGATCATTTAAATGTGATTCGAATAATTTTGTTTCCCTGCTCAGAATTTTTCAGCTGTCCTTCACTTCTTATTGAATTCTTTAAAACTCTTTCACTTTATGTTACAGTCTTGTGTGCTTGGTAATGTGCAATACATCCTGAAAAATGCATTGCTTGGCGATTCTGACATTTTGCAAACATCATAGAGTGTACTTACACAAACCTAGATGGTTTAGCCTACAGAACACCCAGGATATATGGTATAGCCTATTGCTCCTAGGCAATATAACTCTATAGCATGTTCCTGTAGTGAATGCTATAGGTAATTGTAACACAGTGGTATTTGTGTATCTAAACATAGAAAAGTTACAGTAAAAATGTGGTATTATAGTCTTATGGGATCACCATCATACATACATCCAAAGCTGACAGAAGTATTCTTATATGGTATATGACTGTATTTACCTCTTTTAACACTCTATAGAATTTACTAATGAGACTCCTATGGCAAATATCAGTTTCTACCATCTGTTATAACTACTTATGTCTATCTCTAATTTTTCCTGTTAGAAGTTTCTTAAGACCAAGGATCATGATTCTTAGAGTTTTGATCCCTGACTATACCTAGTATCATGACTTACACAAAGCAGAAACTTAATACATTGAAAATACAAGTTAAAAATCCTTTGTGCATTTAGAGAATGGAAATTGGGTGTAAGCAATAGAGCATTTAAACATGTTAACTGCCTTATTTAATATCATAATAAAATTCTGACAAATAAAAAGTTAATATATTTTCTGATTTACTTTATACATTACACTCATTTTATAACTGATACCTAAAAATAAATTCAATTTTTTAATAATAAAAAAGCAGCTTAAAAGGAGATACCTTTAATAGTATCAAATTATAAAAATTAAAAATAGATAAGCTTAGATATTGGTAGAAATCCCCAAAAATCACATTTTGATACACTCTTGTTGGGAAAACATTATGGTATACATTTTAACAATATATTTGAAAAGTCTTAAAATAGAATACTCTCTGACCCAAAAACCGCCTTCTATGAGTGTGTTCTATAAAAATAATGTGGATTATGCTCAAAAATTTAGCCTTCAGGGTGCTTATTACAGCAATGTCAGTAATGTAACACTGGAAAGGATAAAAGAAAGACATAAGAATTAAAAGGGAAGAGATAAGACTGTCATTACTGGTGATTTGATCAACTATGTAGATAACCCAAGAGGTCAACAGGTAAGCTATTAGTGTTAATGAGAAAATTGACCAAGTTTGCTGAATAGAAGCTCAACTAACAAAAATTAATAGCTTTCTTCTATGGCAATAACAATGACGATAACTAGCTAGAAAATATAGTAAACAACACATCATTTGCAATAGCAATCTAATGTACCACAAAATAATAAATCAGTCTTCATGGGAGAATGAGTTGAAGAAATATAAATATATCATGACTGACTTTCAGATAATAAAACATACTAAAATTATAGTATAGGCACAATACTGACCAGAATAGACCAAAAGATGAAATCGTATTAGTCTGTTCTCATGCTGCTATAAAGAACTGCCCAAGACTGGGTAATTTATAAAGAAAGGAGGTTTAATTTAAGAGGTTTAACTCACAGTTCTACAGGGCTGGGGAGGTCTCAGGAAAGTTACAGTCACTGTGGAAGGGGAAGCGAACACATTCTTCACATGGCGACAGGAGAGAGAAGTGAAGAGTGAAATGGGGAAAAGCCCCTTATAAAACCATCAGACCTCATGAGAACTCAATCACTATCATGAGAACAGCATGGGGGAACCAACCTTATGATCTAATCACCTCCCACAAGGTCCTGCCCCCAACACGTGGAGATTACAATAGGGATTACAATTCAAGTTGAGATTTTGGGTGGAAACACTGCCAAACTATATCATTCTGCCCCTGCCCCCTCCCAAATTTTATATCCTCAGATTTCAAAACACAATCATGTCTTTCTAACAGTCCCCCAAATTCTTAACTCATTCCAGCATTATCTCAAAAGTCCAAGTCCAAAGTCTCATCTGAGACAAGGCACGGCCCTTCCACCTATGAGCCTGTAAAATCAAAAGCATGTTATTTACTTTCTAGGTACAATGGGGGTACAGGCATTGGGTAGCACCTGTTCCAAATGGGAGAAATTGGTCAAAATGAAGGGGCTACAGGCAGGCCCCATACAAGACCAAAATCCATCAGGGCAGTCATTAAGACTTAAAGTTCCGAAATGATCTCCTCTGGCTCCATGTCTCACATCCAGCTCACGCTGATGCAAGAGGAGGGCTCCTACAGCCTTGGGCAGCTCTGCCCTTGTGGCTTTTGAGGCCCCAGCCCCACTCCAGGCTGCTTTCATGGGCTGGCATTGAGCTTCTGTGGCTTTTCGAAGTGTGTGGTACAAGCTGTTGCTGAATCTACTGTTCTGGGGCCTGGAGGATGGTGGCCATCTTCTCACAGCTCTACTAGGCAGTGTCCCAGTGAGGACTCTGTTTGGGGGCTCTGACCCCAGATTTCCCTCTCACATTGCCCTAGCAGATGTTCTCCATGAGGGCTTTATCCCTGCCCCAAACGTTTGCCTGGACATCCAGGCATTTCCATACAACCCCTGGAATCTAGGCAGAGGTTTCCAAACGTCAATTCTTGACTTCTGTAAACTCACAGGCTCAACACCATGTGAAAGGCACCAAGACTTGGGTCCTGCACCCTCTGAAGCAATAGTCTGAGCTTTCTTTTGTCCCTTTTACCCACAGCTGGAGTTGAAGCCCTGGGATTCAGAGCACTATGTCCCAAGGCTGCACAAAGAAGGGGGACCCTGGGCCCAGCCCAGGAAACCATGTTTCCCTCCTAGACCTCCAGGCCTATGATGGGAGGGGCTGCTGTGAAGGTCTCTGACATGCCCTGGAGACACTTCCCCATTGTCTTGGTGATTAACATTTGGCTCCTTGTTAGTTATACAAATTTATGCAGAGGGTTGAATTTCTCCCCAGAAAATGGAATTTTCTTTTCTATCACATCGTCAGGCTGCAAATTTTCCAAACTTTTATGCCCTGCTTCCTCTTGAAAGCTTTGCCACCTAGAAATTTCTTCCACCAGATAGCCTAAATAATCTCTCTCAAGTTTAACATTCCACAGATCTCTAGAGCAGGGCAAAATGCTGCTAGTCTCTTTGTTAAAGCATAGCAAGAGTGACCTTTACTCCAGTTCCCAACAAGTTCTTCATCTCCATCTGAGACCACTTCAGCCTGGACTTCATTGTCCATATCACTATCAACATTTTTGTCAAAGCCATTCAACAAGTCTCTAGGAAGTTCCAAACTTTCCCACATTTTCCTGTCTTCTTCTGAGTCCTACAAACTTTTCCAGCCTCTGCCTGTTAACCAGTTCCAAAGCCACTTCCACATTTTCGAGTATCCTTATAGCAACATCCCACTACCTCAGTACCAATTTACTGTATTAGTTCATTCTTACTCTGCTATAAATAACTGCCCAAGACTGGGTGATTTATAAAGAAAAGAGGTTTTAATTGACTCAGTTCCACAGGGCTGGGGAGGACTCAGGAAACTTGCAATCATGGCACAAGGGGAAGCAAACACAACCTTCTTCATATGGTGACAGGACAGGGAAGTGCAGAGTGAAGAGGGGAAAAGCCTCCTATAAAATCATCAGATCTCATGAGAACTCACTCACTATCATGAAAACAGCATGGGAGGAAATGCCCCCATGGTCTAATCACCTCCCACAAGGTCCTGCCTCCAACATGTTGGGATTACAATTTGGATTACAATTCAAGATGAAATTTTGGGTGGAGACACAGCCAAACCACATCAGAAATAGAAGACTTAAAATGAGAATTGGCATGTAAGGGTAGTAACACAAACTGATGGAGAAAGAATAAATCATTTGGATGTTAGTATTGGAAAAACTGGTATACAATGTGATTGGGAAAGTTTGAATCTCTTTCTTACAACATATTCAAAGGTTCACTCCATATGGATTGAAGACCTAAGGGTGAAAAAAGAAAATTATAAAATTAGTAGAAGAAAATATAGAATACCCTTGCAATCTTGAAGAAAGAAAAGACTTCCTACAGACAGCTGCAAAAGTGCAAATCTTACGGAGAAAGAATTCATTTAACTATATCAGATTAAAGATCTCTGTTCATTGAAAGACACTTTAAAAAAAACAAAAGTGGTTAAAGCAAAAGTATTAGTAATGTCTAAAAACAAGAGATAAATACTTAAAATATACAAAAGAACATCCGATAATCCAGAATAGTCAAAAAATGGGCAAGGATATAAACCTGCAATTCAAAGGAGGAAACTAAATGGTTAACAAGGTATGAAGAGATGTTTCCACTCACTAGTAATCAAAATATACAAAGAACAATCATGGTGAAATATCATTTTGCACCTATCAGATTGTGAAATGACTCGGGATGGGGCTGACTACATCAGAAAGACAAACCATGAAATTAAAGGATTGAGATTTTGAGCCACATGGTATCAGCCTGACATCCTGTGATGGAAGTGGGGACTAGAAATTGAGTTTAACTGTATGGTCAATTATTCAAGCAATTATACCTAGTAATGAAACCTCAATAAACTCTGACACTGAAGCTTAGGTGAGCTTAGGTGATCAGCAGCACTCTGTATTATTCCACGTTGATATGCAGGGAGGGTAATGCATTCCTGGGGACAATGAAAGCTTTGTGTTTGGAATCCTACTGGACTTTGCCTTATGCCTCTCTTTGGTTGGTACCAATTTGTGTTCTTTTGCTATAATAAAACTATAATACGAAGTATAATGCTTTCCTGAGTTCTGTGAATCATTCTAGAGAATTGTGGAACCTGAGGG
The DNA here is from genome assembly GCF_047675955.1 of Chlorocebus sabaeus. Classification (NCBI taxonomy): domain Eukaryota; kingdom Metazoa; phylum Chordata; class Mammalia; order Primates; family Cercopithecidae; genus Chlorocebus; species Chlorocebus sabaeus. The sequence continues at coordinate 42,808,998 of NC_132918.1, forward strand.
GAGAGTGAGAACTTCCAAATTGTAGCCAGCTGGTTAAAAGGAAAGTGATCTGGAGGCCCCCAAATTTGTGGCTCGTGGTGTCTGAGTAAGGGCAGTCTTGTGAAGACCTGTGTCCTTAACCAGTGAAATTTGACCTCTCCAGGGAGTTTGTGTCAGAAACTATTGCAGATGCATATGAAACAATGAAATCACCCAAACATTTAACAATAGAGTGTTAATGAAATAGACTGAATACTTTGATTTATTCAGCATTAAGGTAATGCATAATATGTTAAAGGATGAATAATACTTTAAAATGGGATTCTAGATATATTAAGTGACAAAACCAAGATCAAGCATTGTTATTAAATAACTCCGGTATTTTAGGAAAATATGTATGTATCTCCTGGCAGGGTATTAAATTATTTTTCCTTCTGTTTGCCATTTCTAATTTTACTTCAAAAAACATTATTTTTCTAAGAAGAATAAAATGCAGTTCTGAATATTTTCAGGAGTACATTATTATAAGTATACTTTTTACTAATTTTCACATTTTAGAATGTGTTTCTTTTTCCATATGCTGAATATTGCTAACCTAAAGTTTGTCAAGACCCTTTGGTGAGCCCTAGTCTAGGCTTCATGTAAATGCGGTTATAGCTCAGCCTCAGATCCTTGCTTTCTTGTTTGCTCAAGCATTCAGGGCTCATGACATGGTCTTCAGCATTTGGCCTTTAGTCTTTTTGCATTTTCAGAGACTTGGCTCTCATCTCACAGAGCTTGTCCTCTAGAGGAACTCAGCAGAGCGGGGGGATCATATCTTGCAATGGTTTGTGAGAAAGGGCCCTTGAAAAATTGCCATCTATGCAATTCACCTTGACCTACATCTCTGAGGCAAAATTTGAACCTAGAGAGTCTCCAAAAGTGAGACTTTCCATGTAACTCAGAGAAAGGATAGGGAGGCGTATGGGACTGAGCACACTGTGTGACATCATCACTCCATGTCATATGAATCCACCTGGGAAAGAACTGGGCCACTGCACTAGCTTGTTTGTTCTAATATTAATACACTATTCCTAGTTAGACAATACTGCTCTGTAGAAATAATAAAGGCAAGCTAAAATTCAGAACATCAGATGTGGAATTTTTGTTTCCCTCCACATTTTTTAACTTAAAGATAAACTTTCAAAACTACATTAGTGATGCTTAAAAAAAAAAGAAAAGAAAAATAAACTTGTCTCTTAAAAATTCATCTTTACATACAACCCTGTGTAGGCTAATTCTGCCTTTGATTTTGTAAATATTTTTATTGACTGATACTCTAGTAAACTTCTAATGGTGATATTATGGGTTTTTTAAATTATCAGGTTTAAAACATTAGCCAGCAGGTAATTTTGTGTATAGCAATGTTGAAAAAATTCTGTGGAACTACTGTACCTAGGTCTCACATTATTTAATTTAATAATGTAAATATATGCACCTCATTTTCTTATCTCTAAAATATCACTTTCTAAAGAAATTATGTGAGAATGCAGAATTTAGAAGATGGATCTTGCCCTGTAATTGGAAATTCTACACCCTATTTCTGGCCCTTACTTTAACAAACTGGAGCAGGAGTACAATTTTTTAAAAAAGAAAATGACCTTGGCAAACGTTTTTCCCATTGTATTCTGCCCTTGTTGGTTAATAATCTATTAAAGATAATGAGCACTGTACTAGGTGCTGTGGGGAGTCACAGGAAAGACAGTCTCACTGCCCACCCAGAAGGGGCAATGGTCATGACTTAAATGCTGCTTGAGGTAAATCGCTCTTCTTATGCCCCAATGGATGATCTGTTTTATTCTGAGCCCGTAGGGTCTCAGGAACTCCTTTAAATTGGAGATTTTCTTCCCTTTCTTTAGTTTCTTTTTTTTTTTTTTTTTTTTCCTTCATGCACCCGTCTCTACACTTCCGCACATATTTCCTTTCCTATTCAGTTAGCTCTGCTTTAGGAAGAGATGAATGGGCTGGGCACGGTGGCTCACGTCTGTAATCCCTACACTTTGGGAGGCTGAGGCGGGCAGATCACTTGAGGTTAGGAGTTTGAGATGAGCCTGGCCAACATGGTGAAACCTGTCTCTACTTAAAATACAAAAATTATCCAGGGCTGGTGGTGGGCACCTGTAATCCCAGCTACTCGGGAAACTGAGACAGGAGAATTCCTTGAACCCGGAAGCCGGAGGCTGCAGTGAGCTGAGATGGCACCACTGCACTCCAGCCTGGATGACAGAGAAAGACCCTGTCTCAAAAAAAGAGAAGAGATAAATGGAAAAAGTTTTGCCAAAATGAAAAAAAAGCACACAAAGCTGTACTCTATTTTTTTACAGTCCTAAGTCAGTATCTGACTACAAATATTGACTTAATATTGTAGCCATATTTTCTTTTTGCTTGATAAGGTTTTTATTCTTTCACACCACCAGGACCTCTAGTCCATTATCTCTATGACCTTTTTACTGTCACTATCTTTTTACCAACCTTGGATTCTATAGTCTACCTTCAGCAACACCTCTCTGAAGGAATTCCTTTGCTAGTTTCTTACCAAATAATATCTTCCCAATGCAATCCCAACTCTAGTTACATCCAATTCTTAAACTACATGGTGCTCGTATGTATTTAGCTGAGTGTTGCCAGAGGAAAGTACAACATCATTAACCATCTCACATTAAATTCTTGACCACGAAACTCGAAGTGGGACCTTTAGGGCTACCGAATATACAATCCTGCTTGATATTTCCGTGGACTTTTCATTTCCCGTTTCCCCTTAGACAATGATTTCACACCTCTTCCTTTCATTTCAAATCTCTGATGCCTCCTCATTCTCCACAGTATCAGACAATGACTTATTTTTTGTTTCACTGACAAAACAGAAGCAATCAGAAGAACTTTCCAATTGTTGCTATTATTTAATTTGCCAAATGACCTAGACCCTTGTGTTTTACCTTCCCTCTAGTTATGTATATTAACTACTAGTCCTTTTATCTGAAGCCAACTCCACTTGAGTTTTCCTCTAACCTACTCAAGAAGTTCATCCTGCACTGTTTTCCCTCTCTATGTGATCATTGTCTCTGGTTCGCAAACATGTGGCACTGTCTCCCACTGAACTCACATCTTTTTCCAGCCATTGCTCTGTTTTCCTAAATCAGGGTGGGGTGGGAGTTTATTAAACAGAAAATCAGAGAATGCTTTTCTTGTAAAGTAACCTCTAGCCTGATAACTTGACTTGCCTATTGAATGACTCCAGTATAAAAATGTAAATGGCTGGGCTAGGCGCAGTGGCTCATGCCTGTAATCCCAGTACTTTGGGAGGCTGAGGTGGGCAGATCACTTGAGGTCAGGAGTTCCAGACCAGCCTGACGAACATGGTGAAACCCCGTCTCTACTAAAAATACAAAATTAGTTGGGCGTGGTGGCGCATGCCTATAATCCCAGCTACTAGGGAGGCTGAGGCAGAAGAATTGCTTGAACCCGGGAGGCGGAGGTTGCAGTGAGCCAAGATCATGCCACTGCACTTCAGCCTGGGTATCAGAGCAAGACTCTGTCCAAAAAAAAAAAAAAAAAAAAAAAAAATCAAGCTCTCCATTCTCATCCTCTACCCCATCCTGCTCCATAAGCATTCTTTCCAACTATCTTCTTTTGAATGCTCAGACAATAACCATGGTGTCATTCTTGACTCTTTTCTTTCTCTCACTCACATTAAAGTATAATTTTCCAAAGAAGAAAGCATAGCTGTCATGCAATAAAATAAAATATAAACATATGTTAAAGACACATTAAAGAGGGAATATTTATAAACTTGCTAACTAAGAAATAAATATTAGAAAAAGATTGCTATGATAGATGTAAAATTGGTTAGTATCCCATAGAGTAATAAAGTATAATTTGGGGGTTATCTTTTTCACTAGACAATGATTATTTGAACATCTATTGGACAGACATCTCCAAATTGTCCTGCAACTTTACTAAATGTGACACCTTTAATCCAAACAAAGTTCTTACACTGAGGTAACATTTAAATGGGCCTTCGTTCTCATAAGACATTGAAAGGATATGACATCCACCTCTTGCCTTATTTGCCAAGTCTCACATAATTTTAACTAACACCCAACATGCAATCCATCAATAAATTCTGTTGGTTCTAACATAAAAATATTTTCAGGATTCAAATATTTCTCTCCGTTTTTGGTACCATCCTGATTCAGGTCATTTCTTGCCGGATATTTGTAAGTTTTCCCTATCTAGTCTCTCTGCTTTTTTCCTTGCTTTTCTAATTTATTCCCTATAGCAAGGGCAGAGTGATCCTGATCCATCAAAAACATTTGAATCGTTTGCTGTTTCACTCAGAATAAAATTTGAAGTCCTTACCTTGGTCTACAAGATATGATCCTCTTATTCTGGCTAATTTCCCAATTTTATCTCCTCCATTCTACCTTAGTCTTCTTTCTTATTCTCTAAGAGGCAATTATCCTGCCTTAGGGATGTTCTTACTAGAAAGCTCTTATTCCTAGCAAGTTAGAAAACTTCTATTCCTAGCTTTCTGTATGGCTCACTTCCTCACTTCATTTGGGTCTCTCTCAAATGTTACTTTACAAGAGAAGCATTCTCTGATTTCCCATTTAATAGACTCTCTCACTCCTTGCCCTGATTTATTTTTCTTTATAGCACTTATTACCACCAACATACTATAAATTTATGTTCATGTATTACCAGTTTCTCCCTTCTAGAATGTACATTTCATGGGAGTAAGAACTATATTTTGTTAATATCATAAGCCCACTACATAATAGGTATCAATACATATATGTTGAATGAATGAATAAATATAGAGTTCTTTCTTGGAAATGATCTCATAGAGAGGCTTTCACATTTTCCATAACCTAACCTACTGATTACCTGTTTCCTCCTTTCTATAAACACACAAACCCATTCTTGTATGAGTGTGCTCCTTTATCATAATTATAAAAGCTACCCCTTTACAAATAAGTCATCTCATAAAAGCCATGATTTTGATTTGGCTGTAACTCTTAGAACAGGCATTAAAGTCTGAGAAGTCAAAGCAGTAGTGTCTAGGAGGCAGGGGAGATTGACTTTTCCATTTTGAAGACTCCCCAGTACGAATGAAGGTCTCATTAGTCCAGGTATCAACAGGTTAAATGTGTTTAAGGAAATTCAAAATTCCATGATGATGAACTTCTGTTTCCTCTTCTGCTACATTACCATAGGCCAGTGACTCTCAAAGCCTTGTTTCAGGACCAGCATCATCTACATCACCTGGGACAAACAAAGTTCTTATACTGACAACAATTGGAAAGTTATTCTGATTGCTTCAATTTTGTCAGTGAAACAAAAAATAAGTCATTGTCTGATACTGTGGAGAAGGAGGAGGCATCAGAGATTTGAAATGAAAGGAAGAGATGTGAAATCATTGCCTAAGGGGAAATGGGAAATGAAATGTCCAAGGAAATATCAAGCAGGATTGTCTATTCAGTGGCCCTAAAGGTCCCACTTCAAGTTTTGTGGTCAAGAATTTAATGTGAGATGGTTAATGATGTTATGCTTTCCTCCGGCAACACTCAGCTAAATAGATACGAGCACCATATAGTTAGAAAATACAGATTTTTCAGCCTCAACTCAGACCTGCTGATCAGAAACTCTGGGATATTCAGCTCTTCCATCTGTGTTTTAGCAAGCCTTCCAGGTGATTCTGATGCTCATGTAAAGTTTAGAACCACTATCCTAGGCAGTTGGCCTCCATACCTGAAGAGGCAGTGGTGAAGTTAACTGTGCTTGAGTCAAGTGCCTCAAATCGAATCTTAGCTTTGTTGCTTTCTAGCTGTGTGACTTTAACTAAGTTACTTAACTTCTCTGTGTCTCATTTTCTTTGCATATGAACTGGAGATATTAATAGCACCAATTATGTAGCTGTATTATGAAGATTAAATTAATTAATACACCTAAGTGAAACACTTAGGACAATGCCTGGCATATAATAAGAAACAACTGCAAAGTAGATAAGCATTGGCATTACTTACAAAAATTACATTATTGAAAGTTTTCGGTATGCTTTCTATACTAGCTTATACATTCTTTGAGGGAAAAATACATTTTATATTTCTCCATCCCCATATAACTGAGCATATTATTATTAAAATAACAATCATTAACTGAGTGCTTACTATGTGCCAGGGAATGTGTTAAGAGCTGTAATATTTTGCTGTTGCTTCAAACTGAAAGAGAAGTCTACATTAATTGGCCCATTGCAATTGTTTTTACATTATTTTAGAAACTTCTTAAATGTCATAACCGATGAGTCTCAATCATTACTCATACAAAAATAAGTAAGTCACACAAATTGTAGGTCTTTTGTAGCCTATTTGAATTGTATAGAATTTCTGTGCAACTATATATTTATATATCTCATTAATTTGTTATAAAGAGCAAAAAAATGTTAATGTCAAGTCAAATTGCCTGTAAATGACTTAAGGAATATGTTAATGATCTTGCTCCAAATGAATAATTATAAAGCAGGTGCACTGGAAATATGATCATTTAAATGAAAGAAAACAGCTTCTAATGGCTTCAATAACCAAGATAATGGTGATATCAGAGAAGCTTGTTAAACTCATCGTTCATGCCATTCATTTAATACACAAGAGAACTTCAGATGGAATCTCTCTGTGGACCCATTGTCCTGCTTATTTAAATAGCAGTTAATTTAAACACACACCCAAGTCAAAACTGCATTATTTCTAACACACCTCTTTCTAATAAACTATATTCTCCAGTAACAGAACCCCTGTCTGGAGAAACATGCCTGTATATTTATATAGGCCCCATACTTTTGCTGTTGAAATGTATCCCCCACTATTGTCAAAGGCACAGGAAATGCAGAAGACTGGCAGCACAACTTTTTGACCAAGGCCCTAAGAGGTAGCTGCCACCATGTTCCCCGGAGCCCAAAAGGAATAGAAACTAGTGGATTTTAAGCAAAGTTGACAAAATTTTGATTTGCTGTGTTGAGGACCCTTAGTTGAAATGAACACAACCCACACTTCTAAAAACAAACTACATTTAACACCAGTGGTTACAAACATATATAGAGCAGAAAAATGGATGTGGGTGTCTAGGTCATTTCATTTGAATTTTGAACTTTTTCTTCTCATCAGGACTCTGGTTATAAGTAAGAGGAATCAAACCCCAACTGGCCTAAGCAGAAAAGGGAATTTATTGCCTCAAATATCTGAAAAGTCCAGGGTTAAACTGATTTCAGCCATGGCTAGACCCAGGTGCTCAAGACTTTCCTCTGACAACTGCTTGTCTTCCAGACAAGCTTTTTGCAATGGAATGAGAGAGTCACAACATATAGTGCCTCTCATTCTAAGGATCCACATGAAGTCAGCTTAATTTCAGCTGAAAAATGATGTCTTCCCCACTTGATTGATTGGGCAGAGAATTTCTGATGAAGAATCTGAGTTGTCTAAATTAGGTTGTACGCCTGCCTCTAGGCAGGGGTGCAAGGAAACAGGGCTATCTTTTCTGCAATGAAACATGGAATCAGTACCCCACATAAAAGCAGCATTTTGTTTACGAAAAGAAGTGGAAAGAGATTCTGGGATCCTTAACATATTCCTTTGCATTTCATGGTGGATTTTCCCATATATATGTACCCCCTTCTTCTTTCTTACATACATACTTTATTTCATTTTAATTTAGTTTTGAAACGGGGCCTCACTTTGTCACTCAGGCTGGAGGGCAGTGCTGCAATCTCCGCTTACTGCAGCTTCCACCTCCTGGGCTCAAGTAATCCTCCCTCCTAAACCTCTCGAGTAGCTGGGACTACAGGTGCACACCACCACGCCAGGCTAGTTTTCGTGTTTTTAGTAGACATGATTTCACCATCTGTGATCTCGAGGTGAGTCTGGCCTCAAGTGAACCTGCCTGAGCCTCCCAAATTGCTGGCATTACAGGCATGTGCCACCATGCCCAGCCACATATATACTTTTAGATGTATAATATACAGCAACTTCATCATATAGACTCTGAAATATGAGCTCCCCCTTAGCTGATGTGCTGTTTGAATTCTGGACTTGTTTTTAAGTTTAGGAGTTCTCTAGTTTATGTGCATCCCATGTCTTCTAGTCAGGACATGGCTCCTCATAGCATGGCCAAACATGGCTAACAACTCTATTTTAGGGATTATTACTTGCACACAATGTTCATGACATTATGATTCCTAATTGCAAATGACAAATCTAGTTCAGAAGTAGGTTGTCTTTGTCCTTAAGTAATGTCCTCAGAGCTCCATCTTTTTGACAGATTCTCCCTATATGGTCACTATCCAGCTATTGATAGCTCAGGTCCCACCTCCTAATAGCTTTTCAGTCTCAGCGTAAATGGAGTTGAGGATTAAATGAGATTAATGCACACAAGAGCTGATCACAGTGTCCAACATATAGAAAGTTCCCAATAAATGATGGCTCTTTATATTGCAGCTCTTGTTATTCTGTTGTCATCATCATCATCGTCGTCATCAACATCATTATTATCATCATTTCTTGATAGTTTGTGCCAGGCAAGTCCTAGAATTGGTTTGACCTAGGTCATGTGATCATCTTATGGTAGGAGGGAAGGGAATTAAAGCCTATTCCTACTCAATCAAACCTAGAGAATGGATTACCCCCAGGCTAAATGGGAGTAATCTATTTCTAAAAGCAGAAATGACAAATGTCAGGCAAGCAAGAACAACACATATCACTACATCTCCCTAATCAACTACTTGGCCCATTGATTATTTGTTTTTGCTAAAGATTCTTTTTTTTTGAGATGGAGTCTGGCTCTGTTGCCAGACTGGAGTGGGGTGGCGGAATCTCGGCTCACTGCAACCTCCGCCTCCCGAGTTCAAGCGATTCCCCTGTTTCAGTCTCCCGAGTAGCTGGGACTACAGGCACATGCCACCACACCTAGCTAATCTTTTATATTTTAGTAGAGACGAGGTGTCACCAAGTTGGCCAGGATGGTCTCGATCTCCTGACCTTGTGATCTGCACACCTCAGCCTCCCAAGGTGCTGGGATTACAAGCGTGAGCCACTGCACCCGGTCTGCTAAAGATTCTTAAAATTTGCAAATTTGCAAAAGTTTTCTAAAATCAAAGTTTGAAGCTCTGGAAAACTAACCTCAGTTGGGTTAATTAGACATGACTATTTAAAGATGTTATTGATATTGGTTAAAAAAAGACTTGGTAGGATTAAAGTGTGTGTTTCCTAGTTTGCAAGCTTCAGCTAAATTGTATATCAATGTATTTTTCTTTAGAAGTCATTTTCAGATAGAGGTATTGGTTTAACTTATTCCAATGTAATACAGCTTTTTACAGGTAAGATTAATATAGATAATATGACCTATACATATATTCTTCTATCTGTTTCCAGCATTTTCTTTTATGAGTTACTTAAACTATGATACTACAAGGAAGAGGGGAACAAACAACAGTATTGTGAATATATCTGCTCTGAAGCATAATAAAACAGGTGTACCTTAATAGGTCTACCAGGAATGTTTTAGCTGTTAGCATCTTTTAAATGCTTCTGCTGAGAAACCATGTTTTCATAACAAGGTTGGTGAGTATTAAACCTGTGATAGTTCTTTCTGGGATTACTATAATTTACAAAAACAATAAAAACCTGCTAAAAACATTTATGTATTTTTAAATGTTGTAATCTAGGGATCCCACTGATATTTGTGGTGAAAGATTTGCCCAAGGCTACATAACCCTGCTTGTACATTGCCAGGACTGCAATCTGTTTTATGACAAAACAGATTCATTTATCTCCAAATAAATAAATTACTTTTGTGAACATTTAGAAACATTTGCATAATTAGGCTGTAAGATCTTAGCAGTCTTTTTCATAATAATTAAACTAATCTAATCTTGGACAGGGTAAACAGACTTACTAGGATGAGAGCAGCCTTCAGGCAAGGAACTTACCGCATTCTACAGGAACTGTAAGGCTGATGATGTTTGTTAATTATGCAGAGCTTTTACTCCCCAGTAATAGCAGCGTTTGTATTGCCTGAAGCTTAGATAGCTACTCCCAGGCACATAAAATTAGACTCTGCTTTTTTGACATTCTCCTAAAAAAAAAAAAAAAAAAGGAAGATACTTCAAAATGAGTATAGCTTCCAACAAGGAGGGCATTAGCTTTCCACTGATGGAATCTTTATTTGCCTACAGTTGGCCCATTCTTCAGTCAGGTGATCTTGATTATCTTTAGATCTGGAGTTTTTCAGACTGTAAATAGATACATAGAGCTGAGGCTGAATACAAAAGCAGCAAAATGAATGACTACATTTTAATCTTTGGAACTTCCTGGAATCCCAAGTTTGAAAAATAGGCACTCTAGCCAATGTCATTTCGAAGATGCTCATTTTATTTACAATTATTAAATGGGAATGTTGTAATAATTAAATTAATGCAAATTAATGTTTTGCAAAATTTCAGTGATTTATAAAAATATCTCTTCATCAGACAGGTTGGCTCATGTATTGGTTTTAATCATGACTTAGCTGGAGGGAACCACTGTCTGTCTTTCTGCCTATAGCTAGTATATTTACCTTAAAGATGTAAAACTGAAAAATGAGTTGTCAAACAGGTAAGATGAAATTCACCAAATTAATTGACAAAAATTTTATGTAATACTTATTTTATATCTTACCGTTATAGAAATGTACTCCAACATATATATTCTTTTTTAAAGCGAATCTAAATAACTGATGATTCAGGAAATAAGTCCTGGGAACATCAGTGAATTAGGAATTTATAACTGGAGTAAATGTTCACTGGGGACACATATGACACAGCAATATTTAATGTATTTATTCTTGTTCATATGAAATGTTGAATAAATGTGGTTGCACTAATTGTCAGAAAAGTGATGGTATTATCTGTTCTTTACATGTTATCTCTTGGTTTTGCCTATAATTTATTCACTTATGCACAGTATATTTTATTTTCACTTGTATTTACATGGGATCCCAGGATGATTATTTATTCTAGAAATGTTCAAACCTCACAGTGCATTTAATTAAGACATCACAAGTCGCTCTCTCCATGGGAAGAGATTTGTGATGTCACAAGCATAGGTCATACGAAATTGACAATCAGAAACTACAAATTAAGGATGAAAAAAAGAGTGCCATGTAAATTCAAATGTTGGGGGAGGAGAGTGGGAAAGATAAGGCAAAAGGAAGCAATTCATCATTTTTTCTCAAAGAAGGTATCCTACAATAAAAGTGGAAGCAATGTTCTCTACTCAGTCTTTTACAAATTGCATTTTTGATAACTTAGAAGTTCATTAAAATACTTATTAAACATTTTGTACCAAACTCACCCATTTAGCCATGAACTGTTTTTTGGATTTTTTTGTTTGTTCATTGGTTTATTTTTGAGATGGAGTCTCGCTCTGTTGCCCAGGCTGGAGTCAGCAGCGCGATCTCTGCTCACCACAACCTCTGCCTCCCGGGTTCAAGCCATTCTCTTGCCTCAGCCTCCCAAGTAGCTGGGACTACAGACATGCACCACAACACCTGGCTAATTTTTGTGTATTTTTAGTAGAGATGGGGTTTCACCATATTGGCTAGAGTGATCTCGAACTCCTGACCTTGTGATCTGCCCACCTCAGCCTCCCAAAGTGCTGGGATTACAGGTGTGAGCCACCACGCCTGACCAGCCATGAACTATTTTAACTAAAATATCTTTCTTCTTTTATGTTTAAATATCTTAAATCTTCACATTTTATTAAGATTATATTTTTCTTTTTTTAAAAAAATTATTTATTTATTTATTTATTATTATTATACTTTAAGTTGTAGGGTACATGTGCATAATGTGCAGGTTTGTTACATATGTATACTTGTGCCATGTTGGTGTGCTGCACCCATCAACTCGTCATTTACATCAGGTATAACTCCCAGTGCAATCCCTCCCCCCTCCCCCCTCCCCATGATAGGCCCCGGTGTGTAATGTTCCCCTTCCTGAGTCCAAGTGATCTCATTGTTCAGTTCCCACCTATGAGTGAGAACATGCGGTGTTTGGTTTTCTGTGATTATATTTTTCTTTTGCTACTTTTAGAATTTCCCTTTCACTACTTTTAGAAATCACAAACATAACCATATATGATCTCTATTCTTTCTTTCCTTTAATTAAATGAGTATTTACTTAATATCAAGATTAAAATCACTATTAATTTTTTTCTAATACCTTTGCTCTTTGCTTAGAATCACAATTTTTATGTTATTCAAAATACTAATTTTTTCTATGTTTTAAGAGTAATTGCAGATAATTTTTGCAAAAAAGAAATCAAGTTTTTCTTTTTAAGAAATAATTTGTTTTTCTTTTAAAGTTAAGGTAGCTGGGCCATAGAGACATTCATTTACCAGTCTTATTACACAGGAAGACTGAAAGTGAGATCTAGACCTACTTAATTCCAAAGTCTAGGTTTCCTGTCTTACCGCCCTTCTCATTGATAAGTACTTTAGCCATTTCTTCTGAATCATTTTTCAGCCTCCTACTTGGTTATAATAACAGCTATCTCCAAATTTTGTTGATCTTACACTTCTATTAACACATTTTCTGTGGGGTAATGCATCCTGAATATGTATTTGTATATTTATTTTAAAATTATGTATATTCCTTACTATCATTAGTATATGATGAATATTAAATACTGAATTTCAACAATGTGACTGGTAGGAATTATTTCAACAAAAGGAGAAACACGGACTTAATCTCATACCCTTTGCCCTCACACCCAATTAGGACAAAGTTTGGTTTTGGGTTCTTTTCAAGAATGTTTGCAGAGTGCATTATCTTGGAAGATAGAAATATATTTCTTTCTGGAGCATAGGGAGGGATTGTTTGCTGTCCGGTAAAATAATGTCTATCTCTAGAGCAAAGGTCAGGCAGTTTTGCTTATAGCTCATTATAAAAGATGGATGTTTCCCAACTTGGGGCTGTTCATCTGTGATACAAATGCACTGATGATGCAGCCACTCCCTGGACTGCTCTGGATAGCCCCTGTGGAACCTGGGGAGTGAGTGGGAACTGATGCGAACATGAACTTCGTGCTGCCTCCTGTGCCATAATTACTAAACACTTTTTTCTGTGAACCAAAAGTCTCTTTGTCTTCTGCCAGTCTCTATAAAACCATGGCAAGCTACTTTTTTAGCCTGAAAGCAGGGTAAAACCTTAGACTCTGAGGTTTTTCACATCGACAAAAAGACAAATAAAGTTTGCATTGCAAATTCATTAGGCTTTAAGATTGATAGTTACAGTCTACAGGAAATAACTTTAAACTTTGGAGTCCAAGTGTATACATAAAATTCTTATAAATAATTCCAAGACATTTAAATGAACATAGAAAGACAACTGGTAAGATATAAGACATGATGTGGGTATAATCTGAAAACTTGAGTCCCTACTCAAAAACAATGAGTGTGGATTTATTTTAAATTAAGTATCTTAATGTAAATTCTCAGCCTTTAGTTTCATCATATAAACTTTACAATTTTAGTACTGCTTAAAAATGAAATTTCTGAGTAAATAACCTTTATCATAAGATTAAAAAATCCACTTTTCACAAGTACTAGTAAACGTCAGTTCACAATCTCTCTTCAACCAGGAATTATTAGCCAAAGCATATATAAATATCAGAAACAAAATTTTAACAAAGAAAAAAATGCTTTGTAAGGATTACAATTTTTATAAAATAAATATGTACGAGTTATGATCGTCTGTATTTACAATACCATAATTTGTTAATGCTCAAAGTACCATATGCATGTAGGGCAAAGTTCATTTTTATGAATAATCGAAATAAATCCGTATTTCAAATAGTCTTTTTTATAATTTTCAATTTTTTAGCCAATTTCTTGGCCATTCTGATTAAATCCCAAATGTATACCTTTCGAAGACCTGATGTGTTACTAGAGACAGTTCTGCCATTTTCGTATTGCTTACCTGTGCTTGAGTTATTAATATAATTGTCAATCTTTTTAATTCAGCATTCACTTTGTGCGGGTTAGTAGAGTCAACATTAGCTTCTGCAACTCATATCCATGTATGGAGGTAAAACACACTGCAGAGTGGTGCAGTATGCTGAAAGGAGACAAAGAAGTAAGCTCTCCCAGTCCACGTCAATCTACCATGGGTGTTCAATTTTCCTCATGCTCATTTATCACATTATATAAAGGATATATGTCCATCTGACACAGACACAGTGACAGTGTCAGGGTCACTATAAATATTAAATAATGATAAAATTTTCTATCTTATATTAGATAAAAATGAATAATAAAGAAGTTTTCAGCCCTCACATATCAAAACTCCATCTCCACACACACACACACAAAAAAAAAAAAAAGAAAAAAGAAAAAAAGAAAAAATTTTAATTAGCCAAACATGCTGGTGCACCCCTATAGTCCTAGCTACACAGGAGAATCATTTGAAACCAGGAGTTCCAGGTTGTACTGCACTGTGATTGCAGCAGTGGACTTCAATTGGGCAGCAGGCTCTGTTTCTCTCTCTCTCTTTTTTTTCTTTTTGAGACAGAGTCTCACCCTGTTGCAAAGCTGGAGTGCAGTAGTGCCATCTCTGCTCACTACAACATCCACCTCTCAGGTTCAAGCAATTCTTCTGCCTCAGCCTCCCGAGTAGCTGGGATTACAGGCGCCCACCACCACGCCTAGCTAATTTTTTGTATTTTTAGTAGAGATGGGGTTTCACCATGTTGGCCAAGATGGTCTCGATCTGTTGACCTCATGATCTGTCCGCCTCAGCCTCTCAGAGTGCTGGGATTACAGGCGTGAGCCACCGCACCTGGACGAGACTCTATCTCTTTAAAAAAATAAAAATAAAAAAGGTGGTCTCACATTTTCTTCCTGCAACCCAGTGGATTACCTTTGATACTCTTTGGTCCTGCATCTTATTTGGAAACTGCTAAAATGCAAGTGTGCTAGTCATCAGTTCATTTATACTCAAATTCATTACCTGCCCTTTCCTTCTCTTCTTTATCACATTACAAAACATTTCTGAGGCCCCTCACTCCTTTCAAGACTCCAAGACTTACAAGATAGTCTTGATTATGGAAAAGTGGTAGTTGGAGAGAAGTCAAGATATTTATCTCCCTCTTTCTATTTCCTTTGGTGTCCCTGCAATGACTAAGTCTTCTCTGAACCTCTGTACTATTGAACAGCTCTTACCTCTTGGCAAAGAGGCCCCCTGTTTCAAGCTTCAACAGTCATTCAAATAGTCCACTTTGGGGATCTAGTAACACATTTCTTCCCATTGGCCTCTATCCCTAGAGGTTACAGTGACTTTTTGTTGTTCCTAGTTTCTGGTTGCTTTTCAGCTTATGTTAACTGCCCCTCATGTTAAAGTAATCCTTCTATCTAAGACACAGAGTGGTGTTTGTTTGCCTGACCTGTCCTCGAGTGATAAAACAAGGCATATTAATTAAAACCTCTTTCACATCAAACAGGTCTGTTTCTCGGGTCATGATGAGTCCATAGAGAGAACGTAGCTAGCTGAGTTGAAAATGAAAATGTTTAAGAATATTGAAATAGTAGATGAAACAAATTGGCCCCAACTCAGACAACCTAAATGAGAAGGTAGATTTAGGGATCTCCCCTTCAATTCCACTGTTACACAAAGCCAGGAAAGGTATCTGGAATCTCTCTACTACCGAACTATTTTCTCAAAGATGAAATAATGCCAAGACTCCATTCTACTTCCTACAACCCAAGAGAGCTTAAACTGAATGAAGCACTGATCAGCCACTTCCAGAACCACATGAGCCACCGCAGAAGCACCAGCATTCTTGAACAAAACACATTGACCATCTCATCTCATCTATTTCTTATCTCTTCTTTTTCTAAAAGAAAGTCATCACAAGTGAGGAAAGCTTAGAAAATATTTGAGAAACACACCACTGTAATACTGAATAAAAAAAGATTGTACTTTATAGATGAACCAAATATCTGTGTCTTATTTGTTTCAAAAGATAGAGAACAGCAACTTATCAATGAGACTTCCCTAGATGACTCCTTAAATGTAAAAAAACTACCTCAGTCAGAGAACCACTGAACATTACTGATGTCTTAAACAGAACTCTGCTGTTGAATCACACTCTTTAATTTCTTCTTAGGCATTTGGTCAAGGCAGTAAGCGGTTTGTGGCTGTCCAATGATGACTCTTGTGACCTTTATTAAAATCAGGATAAGGTTACGGCTTATTGCATGTCTGAGAAACAACTTTGCTCTAACACCAGGAAAATGGTCTCTAGTATGTTCGTCCTGACATTTTATCTGATAGTCTGCCATGTATAAGGCATTGTTCTATATGGTGGAAATAGGCAGAGGAAGGAAACAGAATCCTGATTCTTAAGCCTCCAGAACAATGAAAGACTCACAGTCTTAGGGAACACAGTCATAGTAAAGACACATTGCATGATTCAGTTAGTCACAAATTTATTTTTTGTGATTGTAATATTCTCCAATTACACGACTTAAGTGCCATAATAGATATGTTATATTTCATTTTCTTAAAAACATCATTCTAGCAGTGTGAAATTACCTTCTAATTTATGTATGTGCTGCTTTTAGATGGACGCTGTCTCTGAAAATGTTGAAGGTACAACATTATATCTTGTAGCTATTTGACAAATCCATTAGCATTATGGCTTGATACACTTTTGTTTCAGTATTGATTTTGATTCCAGAGCCTTTCTAGAAAGACTGGAGATATTTTGAAGTTATCCCTAGCTTCTACCAATATAAGAATTATTCCAAAAAAAATCTTATTCTACTCTATCTTGTGCTTAATTTTATAGGGGAATATTCTAGAAAATTTGCAGTCTGGCTCAATGCTCTCTATTCCCTCCATAAAATATGTTAGCCAATGCCTCTGCATTTTAATAGACTATGTCCAATAATTCGCCTGTATTGCTGCTTCTACTAATTGTGTGAGTCGTTGGTATGTTTCCAAACCTACGTATATCTGTTGTGCTTTTATGATTATTATAAAATGTAATGAAACATTACATGAAGGGAAATATATATATCAAAACTCTTTGTTTTTTTTTGTTTGTTTATTTGTTTTTGAGACAAAGTCTCGCTCAGTCGCCCAGGCTGGAGTGCAGTGGCCTGATCTCAGCTCACTGTAAGCTCCGCCTCCTGGGTTCACGCCATTCTCCTGCCTCAGCCTCCCGAGTAGCTGGGACTACAGGCGCCCGCCACCACGCCTGGCTAATATTTTTTTGTATTTTTAGTAGAGACAGGGTTTCACCGTGTTAGCCAGAATGGTCTCGATCTCCTGACCGCGTGATCCGCCCGTCTGGGTCTCCCAAAGTTCTGGTATTACAGGCGTGAGCCACCGCGCCCGGCCCAAAACGCTTTTTTTTTTTTTTAAATGAAAACTATTTAGAATGACCTGAAAAGCTTTTGTGAAGATGAAATGCTAAAAATTTTGCTTTCTAATAAAGTATATTAACAATATTATTTTGTGGAGGAAACTGTGGTGATTAAAAATCTAAAATGATTCTGTACTAAGATTTCTTTGTAAGTATTTTCAAGTATTAATCTTGAAAGCCTTTTAAAGAAAATGTTAGTGTGATCACAAAATTTATACTCAGAGGAAAGGCCTTTGTTGTACATAAAACATTGGTAAATAAAAGTTTATTTGGAACTTTTTATTTGAATTAACGTATGTAAGATTTATTTAACTGAACTTTCAAGTAACCAAGTAACCACAAAACTAAATTTTTGTGAAATAACTGAGATTCTTCTGAAGTTTCTTGGGTAAATGTGTTTGCTCCTTACTTCCACACAATTGCATGCTCTTTGAGAGTATATTTTCTTCATCTTTGAGTCCAGTATCTTGCATATAATGACCGTTTAATAAGTGTTTGCTGAATGAATGGACAAGTTGCAACCTATATCTTAGGAACTGGGTCACTGTAATTTTGGAGAGAACTAAAGAAAGTTCATTTTTGACAAGCTAATTTGCCATTGTTTCGTATAACGTTGCAATCATTAGTTTGTATGTCATTAACGGTCTTCAATTCTTTTCTCCTCTGTCAATCTCTTTAGATTTAACATCCTCATCTTTTTCCTAAATTAAAGGTTAAACTGAAAATGCAGTCATTGAAGATAAACATTGACAAGCATAATAATACAGCAGCATAAAAATATACTCACCTAAGATGTTCTTATGCAAAATCCGAGTGTGATTGCATTGATTCTAACACCTACTATTACCCTGTCATGAAATCAGCAAATGAACTTTCTAAAAAGTCTTGGTTTTTACAAAATTTTTCACGTATCAGTTTACTTAAAAGAAATAAAAGCTTTGCAAAGCAAGCCCATGAATGAACACAGCATACCAATCAAAATGCACTTCTTGGCACTTTTCCTGTGGTAACCCAGGGGAAAATATGTCTGCCACTCCACAGCAAGCATAAAATTTCATCCTGACTTTCAGGCAAAACACCAATGTAATTGACATGTACTACTAATCAGATGAGTATATCACATGATAATATCTTTTCCTCTGTGACTAAGAGTGATATGCTTCAGTGGTTATCACAGCATGCATGAGGCTACCCTCTTTACATGCACATAGGTGTTCAAGTAACGCATTTTGGAAACCTCAAAAGGCACTCTACCCATATGTGGTTAAATAATTGAAGCAATTGCCATGTGAGTTGCTGGTCACCACATCTGTATGTTTCTCTAGGCTGCAATCAGCACCAGATGTTCTACCATATGATAGTTTATGATGCCACAAGGTATTTCTGACAAGTGTAGTGGGGATGCAGGCCCCATGTGAAGTTTGCCTGCAGCAAAACAGTGAGAACTAAGAGGAGACAGCATGGTGACTGAAAAGACACTCATCTGAAGGACTCCACCAAACCTTGCCGAGTCAGTAGACCCACAGGGATAAGAAACACTTTTCCCTCCGTAATCATAGAAGTTGCTAGACCTAATAAAATCCCCTAATCTCACGCTAGTCTGCAAATTTCTTATGATTCATCTGCCCATTACATCAACCTTTTGTGAATATATTAAAAATGTTGCTTAAGCCTATTGGTTATTTTACTTAGGAGCTAACCTCTTCATGTTTTGATGGATATTTGATTAATTACAGAGGGTTACTGCATTTTTCTCTAGAAATGTACTCCCGTAATTGGACTAAATTTTTACATCTGTATATATTTTTAAAGTAAATGTGGGACCTACCTGTTGATATCGTTCCAAGTAACTCCTTTTTGAAAAATAGTTTATTTTAATCATTCATTCTATAAATATTTATTGTGTATTCTTATATGTCAGATACTGTTCTAGGTATTTAATATACAACAATAAATAAAATAGAAAAGACTTGCCTTGTCTCTGTCCTTATATATTTGAAATTAAAGCAAGAGAGATTGCATTCCACCAAAGGAGCTTATACTTTTCTTTCCCTCCCTCCCTCCCTCCCTCCCTCCCTCCCTGCCTCCCTCCCTTCCTTCCTCCCTTCTTTCCTGCCCTCCCTCCCTCCCTTCTCTCCCTTCCCTCACTCCGTCCCTCCCTCCGTCCCTCCCTACCTCTCTCTCTTTTTCTTTTCCTTCCTTCCTTCCTCTTTCTTTCTTTCTTTCTTTCTTTCTTTCTTTCTTTCTTTCTTTCTTTCTTTCTCTTTCTTTCTTTCTTTCTTTCTTTCTTTCTTTCTTTCTTTCTTTCTTTCTTTCTTTCTCTTTTCATCTTTCTTTCTTCTCTTTCTCTTTCTTTCTTTCTTCTCTTTCTCTCTCTGTTTCTTTCTCTTTCTTTCTTTTCATCTCTCTTCTCTTTCTCTCTTTATCTTTCCTTCCTTCTTTCTTTCCTTCCTGCCTGCCTTCCCTCCCTCCCTCCCTCCCTCCCTCCCTTCCTTCCTTCCTTCCTTCCTTCCTTCCTTCCTTCCTTCCTTCCTTCCTTCCTTCCTTCCTTCCTTCTTTTCTTCTTTCTCAAGTTCTGCCTCCATTGCCCAGCCTGGAGTGCAGTGGTATGATCACAACTCACTGTAACCTCAAATTGCCTGGCCTCAGGTGATTCCCCCATCTCAGCCTCCCTAATAGCTGAGACTACAGGCACACACCACCATGTCCAGCTAATTTTTGTACTTTTTGTAGAGTCTGGATTTGGCTATGTTGTCCAGGCTGGTCTTGAACTTCTGGGCTCAAGAGATCCACTCCCTTTGGCCTCCCAAAGTGCTGGGATTACAGGTGTGAGCCCTTGTGCCCATCCAGGAGCTTATATTCTTTTGAGGAAATGCATCCTAATGATTAATTTTACAATTAATACTTATATATTTTAGGAGATTACTACGAAAATGAGATGCAACTAAGGAAAGTGACAACGGTTCCTCCCTGCACAGAAGGATGACCTGGCTCTTCAATGCATTGGCTACAGAAGCCAGAATGAGGTTGGCAGCAGGTGTTGTTGGTTTGTTCCATTACTCTCTCAGTGCTGAGGTGAAGGCATAGTTGCCACAATTGTGGAAATATCGCTTGCCTGGGACTTCTCTTCAGAGAGTCTAAGCCCTCCACAGGAGCCAGAGTCCCTGAGGGCCAGAAACATGTGGGTTTTTTGTTATGTGACTGTGAGCAACCTCTGCCTTGGATGACTCCCATGGGTGAGCATACCCCGAACAATCTCCTACCTCCTTACATTAGAGCAAGAGCCTTCCTCCAGGCATCCCCTCTCTTGGGAGTTCAAATGAGATTGCCTAAGCTGGTTTAGACACTGGATGCATACCCTAGTTCTTCCTCTGACCAATTCTAATGGTTCCTTGGCTCTACATCCTCCATGCCCAGAATGATTGGCCCTCAAATGCCAGACTAAGGAATTCTCTGGCTGGCCAGAGGCCTCGAGTCTCCCTGGCTTATAGTGTCCAGTGAAAGCAAGGATGGCTAGAAGGCCCTAATGAGCTAGGCTTGGAATTTATTTAGTGCCTGGAGGTGCCAGGTGTATATTGGTTGGGTTGCTGGCTGTGAGCCTTCCAGTGATGAGTCCGAGCAGTCCTGCTGTGCTTTTTTTGAAGATCAGCCTCAGGAGACTATTTGAATGTTCCTTGAGGTTATAGAGTTGTGGGATTTGACTAGTTGAGAGCATTACCTGGGAAGTGACCAGGTCTGTATGTTAGAGGGGAAAGTCCTTCTGTAAATAGGAGAGGAATTCCAAAGGGTCTTGAAATAGATTAGTGGATTGATCCATTAATGGATTAATGACTGATAAAATGGGTCAGATGGTTTTAGGGTTAAGGTGGAATAAAATCACATGAGTTCAACCCTGACTATATCAGCAGAGAACCCCATTCCTAGACAAAAAAATGTATGATTCTCAGTTCTCTCAAACTTTACAATCTTCAACCTAAAGGGCACTCATAGGGACTAGATGACTTTCTGACATCTTTTATCCCTTTGGGTTTCTTCCTTTTTGAAATATTAATTAATTTATTTATATATTATTTTATTTCTGAGAACATATCATATAAGAAATGGAAATAGAAAAATAGGGACTGCTTCTACCTGTGACAGAGCCTGCAACGCCTGTGACCCAAGACCCAGGAGGTTGAGACATCTCTATGTCCCCAATCTGTGAAGCAAAGTAGCAGATAGATGAGGGATCTGTGCTGGGCTTGCAATTTAGTGATCCATCCAGTCTAGGGCTCAGTTAACGGTTACCCACCCAAGGTCACAGTGGAATGCCCCTAAGTCAGTAAGGAGCTACTGTATCCTCTTCCTTAGTCTCCTCTACTCTGCTCCATTACATAGAAAACTTCAAGTACTTTGTAGTACTCTAGTACTTCACACTGGACAGGAAACAAAAAGATCTCCATATTTATGAATAAATAACAATAAAATAGGATCAAGGATTTAGAAAATTATCTCCAATCTTAGCTCCTACAGTGTGTGTGTGTGTGTATGTGTGTAGATAGATAGATAGATAGAGAGATAGATAGATAGAGATATATATTTTTGAGACAAGGCCTCTGGCTCCAGGACTAAAGTGATCCTCCCACCTCAGTCTTCCAGGTAGCTGGGACTATAGGCATGTGCCACCACACCCCAAATTTATTTACTTATTTTTGTATCTTTTTTAGAGGCAGGGTTTCACCATGTTGCCCAGACTGATCTCTAACTCCTGGCCTCAAGCAATCCACCTGCCTCTCCCTCTCAAAGTGCTAGAATTACAAGCATGAGCAACCAGACCCAGCCATAATTTGTTTTTTAAACCTTAATAAATATATAACTTCGCAATCTACTTTGTTAACCTATCATTATCTCAGAAATATTTCCCCATGTTACTAAAAGTATTACATACTCAACATTTTAAAAATTGTATTATATTCCATGTACTTATTAATTTGCCCACTGTTGAAGATTTAGACTGTTTCCAATTTTTTTCTATTCTGAATATTGCAATAAGGATTTTTATATTTCAGATATTTCTAGACTACATATATTTTCAGAAGTGAATTATTACATGAGATAGTTCCCCAAGAATAGTGTATAATGATTCATTTTTCACTGAAGTCTTTCAAACTTTAGGCAATATTATTATAGACTAGCTGTGCCAAATATTAAAATGAAAAAGTCTATTTCATTTCAACGTACACTTGTTTGATTGCTAGTGAGAGTAAATCACTGGGAATTTCATTAGAAATTTGTATTTCCTTTTTTATTAACTGTCTGATTAGCTGTTATTTAAAAAATAAGAGAATGAACTGTGAGGCAAAATTGCCTGGAATTGCGTCTTAGCTCTTCTACCTACTACCTGTATAGCTTCTGTTTCCTCATCAGAAAATGGGGATGATTATGATACCAATAATACAACAAGTACAGCCTCATAAAGTCGTGAGTGTTAAATGGGTTAACATCTACAAAGTGTTCAGAATAGTACGAGACACATAGTGCATTCACATTTTGGCCTATTTGTATTGCTATTATGGTTTTCCTGGGCTTTTCTTTTCTTTCTTTTTTTTTTTTCCTCTTCAATGGTTTTATTTTTTCTCCCTTTAAATCATTTCTAGGTCAATTTGTTTGTTTGTTTATTAGCCTCATTGCTTTTTTTTTATGCCACTGGAAATAAAACTCCCTTTGTGATTTTAACTATATCATAATTTCAGCCACTACCTACAAAACAACAACAACAACAAAAACTTGTTTTTCGTAATCGATGCCTCTACTTTAGATCTCTCCCTTGAGCTCAGAGTTATTTTTCTCTTCTCAATCAATACCTAGTGAAGATACCACAGGCATATTTGGTCAACATGGCCCAAAATAAATTCATCATTTTCCACATAAACTTGGTCCCTCTTTATATATTCTCTTATTTCATTAGTGATGGCATTATCTACCAAGGACACTGGCAGTAGCCTGGTGAGGGGGATGACAATATGCCGCCCCCAAATATAACAATTTAGCATGAGAATTAGTTTGAGCTGAATGCAGTTGAAAAACACAGACACAGAAAGAGCTCTCTGCCCTCCCTCTTTCTGACTAAACAGCAGGGCATAAATTTCCCTGTAGTAAAAGAAGTTTCTATTGGTAATAGAAATTCTACTGGTAATCACAGCAGATGACTCTTACAATGTGAGATGACACTGAGATGAGGCTACATAAAAAACTTTACTAATCTCTTATCTACCATACATTTCCCATTTCTCACAATCTACCACCCCTTGGAGCTTACCCTTCTCACTTTCCCTTTTTTTAGTCACTTCTCTACAATTTATTGCACTTGGCTAAAATGCTAGGGAAACCCCCAGGATTAACTGTCTTTGTGGGTTTTTGTCTATTGCCGTGCACATCAATTTTAAATAAAATTTGAATGCCCTTTCTCCTTTTAATCTGCCTTTTGTCAGTTTAATTTTGCAGGCCCTAAGGGAAGAAGTTAAGAATGTAGAAATCTCCACTGTGGGAAGTATCTAGGATCCTACCACTCACTTTCTCCAATCAACTGATCTCTAAATTCTTCATCTTAAATTAGTTTATCTTAAATTGTTGCTCCTATCTAATACCTGAATAGCTCCTCATGACCTGAGGGCAAAGCTCACACCCTTAACTTGGTATACAGGACACACAACTCTGTCCCGCCCGTGTTTTTCTCTTATCTCATCTTGAGCTTCTTACTTTCCTTGAATTTGCTCTTCATTAATTCTATTCACCAATGAACAGCTCCTGCTCTTCTTCAGTTTGAAGTGCCTTTCTCCAGTCCCATTCCCACCTTCTTTGCCTACTCAACATTTAGTTATCCTTTAAGACATGACTATGATGTCATCTCCTCTAAGAAGACTTCCCTTAAGTCCCAAATTGTGTCAATGACCATTTCTTAGACTTTCATTTAAACTGTGCACATTTCTTTCATAGGTACTATTCATTGTATATATTTTGTGTGTAAACAAGCCTCCCAAACTAGATTGTGAATTCTTCAAGTTCACGGTCTGTGTCTGATTCATTTTTGTATCTCTAGTACCCATCATGCCGTCTTTTCGATAGTAGATCTCAGGAAACATTTGTTAAGTTGAAAAATGCAACTGATCTTGTAAAGAAGATATTAAATATGAAGGATTCCTGGGGTAAGGTTACTACTCACAAGATGTCATAACTTTGGGAGATGCATGAGCATCCAGATACAGTTTCTCGTTCTTGTAATACCAAAATGTTGCTTGGCAGATGTAATAGATGTGGCTGGTTGTCAAGCATCAGGTTTCCTTTTGTGAACTCCAAATATCTGAGACAGGTTCAGTTAATTTAGAAAGTTTATTTTGCTATGGTTGAGAATGCATTCCTGTGACACATTCTTAGGAGGCCCCGAAGACATGTGCCCAAGGTGGTGAGGACTAAACTATGATTTTTTTTTTTTTATCTTGCCCAGATTCCTATCTAAGCAGTCAAAGGAGTCATGCCCTACAAATCATAAATTCTCATCAAATGGGTTTTATTTAACACTATATATCGTGATTTACTTTCCAACCTGACTCTGGCATAACATTACGAGACAAAAAAGAAAAATCAAGATATTTTACTCCAAAAACATGTTTCTTTGCCGTATTTTGAAATGGCCCTGCAAAACTGTTCTTTGTGGAGGAAAATTTGTATCTGTAAAGAATCTCTATTGTGACTCATGACTATAACCCCAGCACTTTGGGGGGCTGAGGCGGATGGATTGCCTGAGCTCAGGAGTTCGAGACCAGCCTGGGTAACACGGTGAAACCCTGTGTCTACTAAAATACAAAAAAATTAGCCGGGTGTGGCAGCATTCACCTGTAATCCCAGCTACTCAGGAGGCTGAGGCAGGAGAATCGCTTGAACCTGGGAGGCAGAGGTTGCAGTGAGCCAAGATTGCACCACCGCACTCCAGCCTAGGTGACAGAGCAAGACTCCGTTCCAAAAAATAAAAATAAAAAAAAAATAAAAAATAAAGAATCTCTATTAATATAGCTAGATCCCGATGCCCCCAGTCCTAAGGAGATTAACTAAGATCTGAATAGGAAACATTGGTCATTTCTAAGGGCAGCTACTATAAGACTTCAAAAGAACTTTGGTCTCCACAATCTTTATCTTAACCTGAACATTCTCTTTCTATCTATCCCAGGACTTTAGACGAACTCAACCAATTGTCATCCAGAAAATGTTTAAAACTCACCTACAGTCTGAAAGCCCCCCGCCCCACCCCACCCACCCCACCCCATTTTGAGTTGTTCTGCCTTTCTGAACCAAACCAATGAATTTCTTAAATGTATTTGATTGATGTCTCATGCCTCTCTAAAATGTATAAAACCAAGCTGCACCCGACCACCTTGGGCACATGTTCTCAGGACTTCCTAAGCATTGTGTCATGGGCCATGGTCACTCATATTTAACTCAGAATAAATGTCTTCAAATATTTTACAGAGTTGGACTCTTTTTGTCGACAGTGGTTGAGGCATAGCTTGGTTTCATATATTTAGGGAGACATGAGACATTGGTTCTGTCCAGAAAGGCAGGGCAACTCAAAGCAGGGAGGGGGCTTCCAGGTCACAGATAGATGAGAACCAAAGGTTTCATCCTTTTGAGTTTCTGATTAGCCTTTGCAAAGGAGGCAATCAAATATACATTTATCTCAGTGAGCAGAGGGATATCATTGAATACAATGGGAGACATGTTTGGCCTAAGCAGTTCCCAGCTTGACTTTTCCCTTTAGCTTAGTCATTTTGGGGGCCCAAGATTTATTTTCCTTTAACACCTTTCTTCCTCTCTAATTAGGTCTTTACTCCTTATCTGTGCATCCTGATGCTTGGCACTGCTGGCTATAGGTATTGACTAAAATTAAGGTTATTGAGACAGAAATTATTTGATAAAGGCTTATTGAAAGCCAAATGTGAGGATTGACCATGGGAAAACACACTGATAAAATTAGGAGTGTTCCAGAGTCTGTTAAAGGTGGATGGCATTTACAGGAAAGTTTAGAAGGGAGGAAGACTATTCTCATGGAATTTGTCTTTTTAAAATTTAATTTAATGTTATTATTATATTATTATTTGTAAAGATAGGGGTCTTACACTGGGGGTTGCCAAACTTGGTCTTGAACTCCTGGCCCCAAGCTATCTTCCTGACTCAACCTTCCAAAGTGCTGGGATTACAGGCATGAGCCAACATGCCTAGCCATTATGGGAGGAGTTATACTTTTACACTGGTGGGTACAATGCAGAGGTTACAATCACTGGACACAGATTGCAAAATACAGACAATCAGTCTATATATAAGACAATGTATAAGACAATCAGTCAAACTTTATGATTCAGAAATAGATTAGCATCCTTTTCAGTGTCAGTAGGTTATGCATTAATCAGTACTTCAACAACTTGAAAGCTCATAAGATTATTTACTCAGGGACAGGATGTCACCATGAATCACAAGATGGGTTAACCCGAGGTGGGTTAACTTGGAAGTCTGTTTACTTTTAAAGTAAACTACCAAATGTGACCTGGATGGGCATAGTTATGGCATCACATCTCTCTTGCCAATGATTGATTCAGAAATGACCATGAGGCTCATTTGGGGCCACTGAGATTGGAGGAGACAATTTTTCTGTATTATTCTGTATGACTTCCAAAAATGAATTGCTTCACTCTCTCCTACGTATTGTCATAGGTGGATATAAGGCCATCTTTCTGTTAAAGCCATCTTAGTCTATTACATCAGCCTGGGGATAAAGCTAATACACAGAGGAAAAATTAGCATTGAAGGTCTCAAGGAAATTAAATAGAAATGAATTCTAACTCTGTACTTGAGACATACAAGCTAATTAGTTGTCTTATTGCTAAAATTTGAGATGAATTTTATGGCACTTGTAGTTGAAAATATAATTGGTTAAGCAAGCATAAAGTCGCCAAAGCAGAAGACTCGCCCACACCACTCTTGTGTCCCTGGCCTTCTTGCCAGTCCTCAAACACACCATTATGAGTTGAATTGTGGCTCTCCACAGTTCAAATGTCGAAGTCTTAATTCCCAACACCTTAGAATGTCATCTTATTTGGAAATAGGATCATCGCAGAAATAGTTAGTTAAGATGAAGTTATCAGGATGGCCCCCTAATCCAGTATGACTGGTGTCCTTATTAAAAAGAGGAAGGCTGGGTGCGGTGGCTAAAGCCTGTAATCCCAGCACGTTAGCAGGCCAAGGCAGGCAGATCATCTGAGGTCAGGAGTTCGAGACCAGCCTGGCCAACATGGTGAAACCTCGTCTCTACTAAAAATACAAAAATTAGCTGGGTGTGGTGGCGCGCACCTAAAGTCCCAGCTACTTGGGAGACTGAGGCAAGAGAATTGCTTGAACCCAGGAGGCAGAGGTTGCAGTGAGCTGAGATCGCGCCGTTGTACTCCTGGTTGGGCAACAAGAAACTCCATTTCAAAAAGAGAAAAAAAGGAAATTTGCACACAGGCAGGCAGGAAGAATATCATATAATGATGAAAGCAGAGATTGAAGTGATATTTTTTTCAGCCAAGAAATTTTAAAGATTGCCACCAAACCACCAGAAGCAGGAAGAGAGACAGGAGGAGATTTTCTCTAACAGCCCTCAGAATACACCATGATGGCACAACTTGATCTTGGACTTGCAGCCTCCAGAATGGTCAGAAATATGTTTTGTTAAACCGTCCAGTTTGTGGTACTTTGTGACAGCCGCTCCCGCAGACTCATCATTTCTGAGTTAGGGCTTTTGCACTAGCTGCTCCTATGCTTAGAATGCGCTTTTACTTAATCTTCCTATTGCTGGTCCCTTCCTCTTTTCAAATCTTAGACTGAGAGTTCCGTCCTCAGACGGGCCTTTTAGCACCACCTAATCCAGAGCAGCCTCACTAGTTACTTTCTATCATCATCCTGTTTTCATTTTCTGCTCAATATTCACCACTCTCTGATATTTTCCTCACATGTTTACCTCTATGTTTATTTTTCTGCCCCCCACCCCCAAACCTCACTAGAATGTGAGCTCCACTGGAGAACAGAGAGCTTTTGTATCTTGTGTTCACTGCTGAATTTTCAAGACCAGGAAACTTGCTGGGTATACATGAGATGCTCAACAAGTGTATGATAAAGAAATGTGGAGTAAATGAGTGTGAAGGGAAAAGCAAGAATAATTTGTCATTAACTTTTTGAATGTTTGATACATTTAACTGAATAAGGTGAACAGTAATATTCTGCTTCTACCTTTTAATATGTGAATTTAATTAACTTTCTCTGCTTCTATTACCTTATCTATAAAATAGAGAAATCCACAGTGCCTACCCATAGAGTTGTTTTGAGAATTAATGAGAGGATATATGAAAAACACTTAGAACTGTGCTAGGTAAATAGCAAATATGTAAAACATGTTAGCTCTTTTTGACACAGTGGCTCCTAAATTAAAAGAAAAAAAACAAATGAGTTTTTTTCTGCGTGATAAGTAAATACCTAGTTTCTACATTCCATATCTTAACCAAAATTATAAGTGTTCTATAATTGTTTAGCATTTTTATTGGCCACTTTAGAATAATCTGTCATCTTATTCCAGTTATGATTCTAATGATGAACAGTTACCAAGAACTCTTAACTTTATCTTATACCATACATTATCAGAGACAGCCAACTCTCCTAAAAGTTCTTTGAATTATACAAAATGCTCCATTTTTACACACCTCATTTTTGCTTAGACCCTCATTTCTTAAATCAAGTTCTTATTTACAAACATGGGGCTCCCAGGAGACCAAAAATAAATTGTCTAAGGTTAAAGAAAGTCTTTTGCTCTTTAAATCAGTAGACACAAGTAGAAAAGTGAATATGAGGTAATCATTGTGGATAATTATTGGCACAGCACCTACGGGACCTCTTTAAAACTATTAATATATTAGTAAATGCATCATGGAGAGGCTAAGTTGATTCTTTTAAAGAGAAAGCATGGTAAAATAGGAAGAGATGTCAGACTTAAGCTTAAAACCTTATTAACTATGAAACAAGGCAAATTTCCTTATTGCTAAAATGAAGGTAAAAATAACCATATTTTAGTTGAAACTTTAGAAATAGTACGCAAAGTTTTTAGAAAAAAGTGCCACATACATACCAGACACTCAGTTAGTATCATAACCAGTGATTTTTGGAGCTGTACGTATTAGTTTCAGCTGCATAATCAACTACCTAAATACTAAGTTGCTAAAACAATAAAAATATATTATTTCTTACGTTGTTGTGTGTTGGCTGGGAATTTCTTTGGGTCTGAGCTGGCTTGATTGGGACTAGATGATCTAAGACCTCAACTGGAATGTCCAGCATGCTGGAGTTTTTCTCTCCAGATGGTCTTGCATCTTCTGGAGGGCTAGCCTGGGCTTGTTGACTCCATAGGGGAAAGATTCCTAGCAGCAGGAAAGAGCAATCTAACAAGCAAACAGGATAACAAGCAGACACTATTCACATGCCTCCTAACCCTCCATTGACCAGAGCAAATTACATGGTCAAGTTCAAATTTCATGGAAATAAACTAACTCACTAATTCTAGACATAATCAGTATAAAATGATGAAGGATAACACACCCCCTCACATCCATATATTTTACTTATACAGAATATAAATTTCACACGATTCATATAAAAGTATATAAATCTCTATCATACAGTTCGTTCAGAAAAAATGACTACTTTAGAGAATAATCTAATTCATACGCATGAACATGGCTAATTCTAAAGTTAATAGGGCCCTTGTGTGTTCATCTAAGAGCTGAATTTGGCCCACTGTGTATGCCACTCACTGCCTTTATTTACATTATAAATAACCACACTTTATTTTGTCTACTCCCATACCATTTCTATTATAGTCTATTATTTTAATATAATATGTTAAAATGGAATTAGCAATTAAATTACTACACCATTATTCGTATAACCTAATGTGTTTGACCTCAGTCTCTAGAAGCAGGGGAATTTGTAATTGACTAAATCTCTATCCATGTAGTGTGATGTATAGACTGCTTTAATTGTACGTGATATTTTCTTAGTGTTGATGTGGTCAGAAATTCTGCTTTAATTCTACTCATTTTTCATGAGGGAGACTAAGATATATTTGGGACATCATTTGCGTGCTTATTTAGATTTATACATTTTAAGATGTATGCCCCATGGTGTCCTTATAATGCATTTAACTTCAAGTATTTCCAAAGTGTTTTTGTAATTTGTTAAGAAATTTAAGAAAAATTAAGAAATCAAGAAATTATATAACTATTTGTAATTTCTACCACATATTCACCAAAAAGTAATGTGTTATTCATTATTCTCAAGTTAATTTATAGACCTGTCTATTGAAAGCTCCTTTGAACCAGGTCCATACTTTTCATGTCATTGCATTTTTTTTGTAGTGTCAATCAAACAAGAGACTAGAATAGTGCCCGGTGTAGTAGATGTAATCGTTTCCCCGAGGTTACTGTAACAAAGTATCACAAACTGGATGGTTTGAAACAACTGCATTTTATTGTCTGACATTTCTGGAAGGTAGATGTCCAAAATCAAGGCGTGGGCAGGTCCACGCTCCTTCTGGGACTTGAGGAATTCGAACCTTGCATCCTCCTAGCTTCTGGTGGTTTGCTAGCAATTTTTGGTGTTCCTTGGCTTGCAGCTGCATAACTTCCAGTCTTTGCCTCTGTTGTCACATGATGTTCTCCCTGTGCATCTTTCTTTCTTCACATAGCTGTCTTCTGTAAAGGACAACAGTCATATTAATTAGAGGCCCACCTACCCCAGTATGATCTCATCTTGACTAATTATATTGGCAATGACCTACTTTTAAATAAGATCACTTTCTGAGTGTTACTGAGTGGAACACTGGGTATTAGGACATCTTTTGCAGGGGACACATAATTTAACCTACAGCAGTAGGCAATTAATAAATACTTGTGGAATAGCCAACAGGATGGAATATTGCTAGTGTTCTCTATGCATTTCAACTAAGTTCACAAAAGAATATTGGCTCAGGTAAATAAATGGGAAGAGAATATTTTTAAAAAAATCACAAAGTAATTTATGAAGTTCAAGTCATTAAAAAATATAGGCAACTGTTCAGCCTCACAAGTAGAAAAAGTCCCATAAATCATCACAAGGGCCAGAAATTTAGCTCCACAACATGGAATATATAAAATATCACACTCCTATATTTCCTTTGCCATTTGAAGCCTATTCAAATGGCAGTTCAGTTTTCACTTTCTTAGGGAAGTCTGTTCTGTCATCTCCCCATAGGACCATATTTTCCTATTGTAGTGGTTTATGGACCACCATTTGTTTCTTTTTGATAGGAACTTGCGTTTTACATTTATTTGTGTGAATATTTGATTATTGCTTTCATCAGTGGACTGTAGGCTCCAGGAGGACTTCATTCTTTATATTTGCAAAGCCTAGCATGGCACTTGACAGGCACTCAATAATTATTTGCTGATTGACCAACTGATTGAATGAATAATGAGTTAGTGAAATGGGCTGAAGTTTACCTTTCAATATCTGTAGAAAATGTTTATTATATTTGTTAACAATTTTTAAATATTTGTGTATGCTATTATATTATAAAAATATAAATTATTATATATTGTTCAAATATTTGTTAATTTATATTTTTAAATAAAACAGGCAAGATTACAAGGACATTGTTTACTTATGTGACAAACTGTTTTCAAGTACTTTACAAGCACTTACTTAGTTGCATACAAACATTTAGTATGCTAATTACAATTAGTAATTATGTACTTATTATATGAACTCTTTCTCTTGGAAGCATTTTAAGTAATTCTAATTTAAGTTACTATATGCACTTGAATATTATAATGCTAAATTCTGCATACATATTTTATATTAGTTTTTAATTTACATTAGCTTATATTTTCCAAATTCAATCCAAGCTGGTGTTTCTTATGTATCCTGAAATTAAAATAGGATGTATTTTATACACACTACACACACATGCACACACACACACACACACATACACACACATACCAGGGACAGACTAACACTAATTATTCCTCTTCAATTCCAAGTAAATCATTTTCTCCTTAGGGTTTATAGAATCACCTTCCTGAATCCATGATGTTAAAAGTGAATTAACTCATTCTAGTATTTTAGAGAATATCTAATTATTTAATTATCTTTGTTATGTGAATAAAGCTTTGGTGGATTCTCTTCTTAGTATTATCACATTTTTCCTTAGGGATAAGCCTCATTTGAATGTACGTCAAGTTCACACACACACACACAAACACACACATGCATACACATCATAGTGATATAATGTTACAGTGCAATTTTAATTAAAACTATTGAGAATATGTTGTTGTTGTATTTTCAAATCATCTTCCTCTGAGAATGATATAAAATGTTGATGTGTGCACTCCAGTGGGAGACTTGGTAAATGTTAGCTTTCAGTCATTTTTCTGAGTCCATGCAAGAGTTCATCTCCAGTCCCTAGTTGGGCTCTTGTGGGAATAGAAATACCACATTCTTGGCTTGACATTACTGCCATTTCCAAATGTTACCATGGTGATCACCTATGCAGCATCACTAACCCTTCTCACAGTAGCTCAATTTGAGATTCACGTTTCATGTTTCTATGATATGGGAGGGTAATTATTTCATTACTCAGGGGAAGAAGATTTAGGAAGTAAATAGCTCTTCATTAAATCTTAAATGATTCTAGGCATTTTAGGCCACAGAAATGACAAATATTAAAGTAATGAAATTCAAAAAGGTAAAACATGACTGGGAATTGGAAAAAAATAATTTTTGTATAGTATAACTATAAATATTGTTTCTCTAGTAAAAACTGTTTGCATAAAGTGCAAGTATATTGTTCAATAATTCATGATTTAAAATAATTTCCTTGTAGAATAAAGGCACAGAAATGTGTATATATTTGAACAGAAGTGCCTATAAGAAGAGAGGGGTTTTAGTAGAGATGGGGTTTCATTATGTTGGTCAGGCTGGTCTTGAACTCCTGACCTCTTGATCCACCTGCCTTGGCCTCCCAAAGTTCTGGGATAACAGGCGTGAGCCCTCTACTAAAAATACAAAAATTAGCCAGGCTTGGTGGCACGCACCTATAATCCCAGCTACTCAGGAGGCTGAGGGAGGAAAATAGTTTGAACCTGGGAGGCGGAGAATGCAGCGAGCGGAAATCACGCCATTGCACTCCAGCCTGGGTGACAGAGCAAGATTCCGTCTCAAAAAAAAAAAAAAAAAAAAAAAAAGAAGAAGAGAAGGGTTTTATGAACTGACCTGGCTTGGGAGGATGTAGTATCATATTTCATAAGGCATGCTACTTTTCTATGCATCTAAATAAGAATTTCATTGTTAAAAAAGGATTTCTCATTGTACGGATGATTGTTTTATGAAGAATTATTGTTTCTTTTATTTACTGTTGGTATTTGAAGATTGTGCAGCTGGAAATCAATATTAATGTGCAATATTTTCAAAATATACTTGATTTTATGAAATGTCATTGACTAGTTGTGAATTAAAGTTATTTGGAGCATATTTTGAATATAAAAATAACCAACTGTTTATGCTGCACTGCTCAACTGCTGGGTTTTACCCACAGTACAAGAAGGGTGCTGTAATGTAGCTCAACAGTCCAAACCACAACTCTCCTGGAAAGGATCTTGAAATGCCATAAAACTCTTAGGCCAAAAATATTTGGCTGACCTATTCTGTGTTACTGAGGTTATGCCTGTTACAAGACAAACATTTCTAACTACACTGTGTTCTTTCTAAATATTTTTCTTCATTTTTTCCTTTTTTTTCTGTGTTGCCTGAAACAAAAAGCCCATTAAATATTAAAAAAGAGAATCAAAGATACATGAAGTAAAAGTACTCCTATCTGTGACAGAAGGTGTGCCGTTCAATATTAATGGTTTAATTTGGCCTATTTGAGATATTATACATGTATAGACTAAGAGAGGGCAAGAAGGAATTCAGAGGAAAGAAGCCCATTTCCCCTTCCTTGGTCTTTAATACTTCCTCACGCAGCCCTTTCCTATAATGATGATGGGATTTTTAAAATTTTGACTTAGTAGAAGAAAAATTAGTCAGAATTGATTGTTCGGAGGCTCACTGATTGAGTATTTAATTAATTAAAATTATTCATTCATAAACCTCTGAAGAAGTGGAATGGGAAGGTTAAGAGGTTCAGA
The DNA here is from genome assembly GCF_047675955.1 of Chlorocebus sabaeus. Lineage (NCBI taxonomy): Eukaryota > Metazoa > Chordata > Mammalia > Primates > Cercopithecidae > Chlorocebus > Chlorocebus sabaeus. The sequence continues at coordinate 42,843,751 of NC_132918.1, forward strand.
GTAACTGTAGTCTTCAGTGCCTCTTTGCTTGTTATGTATATTTAATCCATTAAAGACTCATGTAATATATTCAAGTTTGCACAGCTCTTGGAGAAAAAAAAAGACTGGAGGATAGGCAGGCACAAAAAATAGCTTTTCACTACTAACAAAATCATGTAAATCATGGAAACAATCAATGGATATCAGATATTGTAAAGCTAGATCCAATATTTTAATACACATAGACTGCTCCTGAAGTTTGAGGACCACTGAGAGGGACCGTTGCCCAGCATAGAATTAGCAAAAACTGTAAACAGAACATCTCCCAATGAACTGATGGTTCCAATTTTCCTCATCCTTTGTCTTCAGGTTGAATTTCTTCCTGAAGACTGGGCCTGCAGTCTTCTCATCGAGCTTATTTCTATGTCACTGTTACTAAAGACCCTTCCCCAACCCCAGGCCTGTTCCTCCACTTCCAGGGTCTTATTGAAGGCACCTTGAAAATTCCAATTACATTTTAAGCAAAGTAATTCAGGCTATCCAAATTCTGCATGTGTATGTGTATGTGTGTGAGAGAGAGTTTGTGAATGGGAACTTGCCTTTGATAATGAAAAAGCCTATAAAGTAGTTTATTTACAAATAAAAGCTGATTTAAAAAATATTTTTCTGCTACTCAGATCAAACTGCAGCCAGCATTTAAAATACTGTGTTTTTCTCTGCTCTACATTGGCTATCCATAAATTTTGTTTAAAAAAATTTGTTTTCACTTATCTAAATTACAATAAGTCTTTGAGCGTACATGCACAATATTGTAAGTATTGGACATATAAATGGATAAGTGGTTCTTGAGTTGGCCTCCGTCTCATGGCTTGTTACTTCAAGTTCTACTAAGGTGGATTAGTAGGGTAAGCTAAATTTTGCTCTAACTTCAAATAATCCCAGTGGTTTAACACAGTGAAATTTATTTCTCTAAGGCAAAGTCCTTGGTGGGCATAAGTGACACTTTGGGGGCAGCTATCTTACTTCTGGTAGCTCAGTGGACTTCTGTCTTCTTTATCCTCTTTCGGGAGTGCTGTGGCAGGAGAGGAGAGAGACGGAGTGGAAAACAGGGCAGAAGGTTTATATTGGATCAGACTAAAAGTGCCACGTGTCCACTCACATCTCATCATACAGAACCATCAGTCATAGACCCCATTTGACAGCAAAAGCTGGGGCTCAGGAAGGAATTGAAAACCGGTATTGGGAAGTCCTGGATAAGTATCTGGAAAAGGGGAGGAGAATGCACTAGGAAATGAAAGGACTCTAAGCCATAGAAAGGCATTTCTTTGTTTTTCTTAGTTATTGTTGGAGATTTTGCTATGATATGCTTGCGTAAGTTGGAACTTATGAGGCTGAAAGAAAGAGCTCCTGAGAAAAAGAAAGCAGCAAATACACATTACCAATGCTCTATAGCTTGAAGTTAAAAGGGAGTTGAAATACGGCAGTAGTTTAAAGGAAGGACACCAAAACTTCACACTCTGAAACTTAAAAATAATTCTGCAAATAACATAGTGTCTATCAAATAAAGCATCATGAGAGGAGTAATAGTACTATTCATTCAGTTAGTGTGGCTTCATGGTACTGTTGTGTCTCATGAGCACAAAGATTTTTACTAAAGTAACCTCTTAGTTTCCCTTTGTGCTAACAACTCTACCAACTACCCTAATTAATTGCCCCAAATCTGTTAATAACCATGTCATCATAGACCATCATGTAAATGAGCTTTAAGAAGTAAAATCTGAAGAGCAATCTTGCCATTCATTTATCTGAACTAATTATAATGTAGGAATAATTCTCACAGCAGGTGAAAACAGAGAAAAAGCATGCTTTTGTGGAAAAGCAAAACATTCTAGATTTTGGTATCAAAATTTTGGAAGAAACAAAGAGCTTTCTTATTTGCAAAGTAGAGTATTTCAAGCTTGTTATTTTTGTTATGATCATATTTTTAATGAAGTATTTGTAAAAAAATGTTACAGTTGATTATGCTACTTTTCAAAGTGGCGATGAAAAACACCCTATTCTCAAATTATTTCAAGAAAAAATGTTTCCAGAATTGATAAGACAGACAAGTTAGTACACTTTATAATCAGTGGATAATCATAAATTGATTGGTTTTTTTATGTTAGTATCACCATAATTTATAACGATAACATGTAGAATATATTATTTCTTAGCAAGGCAGTTTGGTGTAGTGAATAGGGACCAATAGACTTTTTCACATCCCAGTTTATCCTTTTAGCTGTATAAATTTGAGTTTGCTGCTTTTTCACACAGGGTGGAGAGTTGATGTGAGTAAAAGCAAATATGGTATGAAATGCACCCGTCTCAGTTTTTGACATATGATAAATATCACAGCCATTACTTTTCATTTTCGGTGGCATATTTTCTCCTTTTTTTTTCACCTTTGTAACTTTGGTTATCCACATTTTCTTGAGTTTTATTACCTTTGCTTTTGGGGAAAACTGATTTGTCCTATCATGTTAACCAGGGTTGAAGAAAACTCTAAAGGGGCAAATATTTGGAAGCTTTTAAGAACAGCCTGAGTAAGAAGAAACAAAACTCTTTCTAGAAGCAATTGGTTGTTTCTGAAGTCTGCATCTAGTAAAATCAATAACTTAAAAATTTAATTTGCATGTGTGAGAAAAGTTGCATAGTCATCATAAATGGAAGAAAAGCTACATACTCTGATAATTTAGTTATTCATGGGATTATATCTAAAAGAAATTCATTAAAGTTAGATAGAAAGAAAAGAATTGCATGAACTTCATTCACACTTCCCATTCTGACTTGACGTTTTCAGAGAAGTAGGAGAGAATAAGAAATTCTATGCCACAGGAAGGAATTTCTTTATTTTTAATAAGATGTCAAAGAAGATTTTGCTATATGTTTTTGAGTTCAATAAATTAAAAAATTGGGGGTCAGCATAGGTTTAATAATAACCTTATTCAACACAACCTCATGTTGCATAGAGTGTTAATATTTTTTGTTTAAAAAAAGTATCCACAAGTTTAAAATAAAGCAGAGGATGACTTATTGGCTTTTTAATGTCATTATTTTGCAGACTCACTCAATAATTTTTTAACTTTATAGGAGAATGTACCTGTATTTACTTAACTATTTGCTACTTAATCATTTTTATTATTTTCCATTTACATGGTAACTTATGTATTTGTGGATGATAGAAAAGATAACTCCAAGTATCACCATTTTATGTCTCCATTAAGCAGTTTTGGACTGCAGTCTATGGACACTAGCAAATCCATTTCAGTACTCTTTTGACTGACTGATTATAAAAGTCTCTGTTTCTCAAAATCTGCTTTGAAGCAGACTTACCATCTTACTGATTCTCTCATTAATTAATTAATACAATCTTTTATAGTGTTTATTCTACATTTATATGAGAATCATGTTTTGGATTTTTTGAAAATTGTATTTTAGCCCCTCAATCATAAGCTTATTTTTACTTGAGGTTACACGGGGGATTTAGAATGTAACTTTCAAAGTGGGGGAAGAGACACTGTCCTTCCACAGTAGACTGATTTAACCCTATGTGTTAATCAGTTTTTTAACTGATTACAGTATTATTGCACATGTGTAGTAAGACTATCAGCATCTTTAACAGGAATATGCTCAATTAAGATGTAACATGTAACATATCAAAAAGTTCTAAGAGCATTTCCACATTTTAATATTTTAAGAGATAAGAACTATTATAAAGGAGCTTAAGTAAAATGATTTCATATGCTTTGCAAGTATAAGATGTGGCATAATTTACATGTGACTATTTATTTTTTAGGTTAAGTGCTATGTCTTTTCAAATATCATTTTAATAAGGAGTATGGCATAGAGTATAGATGATAAAGTTTTTATGCTTAGACTTTGCATTGCCAGTGAACAGAATTTTGGAAAATGAGATAGGAATACAGCTGAGATAGAGATGAGTAGACATTATTTTGTTCTTCCAGTGCTCTATATTGTAATTTTTCTTTTTATGTGTTAGCCTGGGTTCAAACAAGAAAGAAAGTGGTTGTTTGAGTAGAATTCAATTATGAAGGCTGCAAATATGGTTAAGGTAAACCACAAGTGATTGTGCAGCCAATAGTAGCAGGTGTCTGTTTCCTAGTGAGAAGGTTTCCAATGGGTGCTGTGACCTTGGGTTGAGGGAGTTAATTCTGCAGAGAGGGAACTATGGGAATAAATATTGTGACTTTATTTTCCCAGTCCCTTTGGATACCCCCCATTGGCTAAATCCACTCAGAAATCAGAAAATAAAGGAGCACATTGATACAATCTATGTTGATTAGCCTCCTAGGGAACAGAGTAAGATAAAGACGAGTAGAGAATGGACCTAAAAGAGAACATGGGAGATGCACTGCACATCTGGCACATATTCAGCAGGCATGCTTGCTGCTAAAATACAGTTTAGGAGAGGCTAGAATTGGAACTCTTCACTGGCTGGCATCAGAGGGTTGTAAAATCCACACATTCAGGCCAAGGGAACATTTAGTATTGAGTAAGAAAACTGCCCACCCAGATAAAGAATAAGGTCTGGAGTTTAGAAGTCAGTAAAGTCAGGAAAAGTGCAGATAGAATCTGTAAGTACAGAATTTTAACTAAATCAACATTCTGGAAACAACTAACTTGGTGGTAGTGGGACAGTATCTTTTATTTTTCTAGTTATATATTTTTTCATGTGTAAAATTAGAGAGTTGGAATAGAAAGAATGTTTTGTTGTCATATAATTTTAAGTGGGGAAAATAAAAAGAGGAACAAACAAACTTTTTATTGTTTTTATATTGCCTTACTTCTAAGAATTGGTTTTTAGTAGAGCAACTAAAACAGCATCTTTTGTGTCCTTATATTATTATTTATCAATGAATTCTCCCTGAAGGAGGCAATCAACACCAGATTGTTAGGGTCACTTTAATCAGAGCTGTAATGGTTTATTCTACTCTATGAAGTTGATATTTACTCAATATATAATGAGGAAGCAAGAAGTGGTAAAATGGTCAGCTGCAAAAATTAAGCATTTATATCCAAATGGGGAGAAAATCTTTATTTTAATTAGATACTCCTCTCAAGTATAAAGGAAAAGGTAAGTTAGTGTCTTCATTACAAAAGAAGCAACTCAAGGTTAAGTAATTTGAAAGTGTACTAGTTGACCCAAAGAGAGAATGAGAGGATTGGTATTTAACCTAAGGTTGCGTGCATTTCTAGCTTTGGGGTCTAGAAACTCAAAAGACCCTTTCTGAATTTCACTGCTAAGGTTAGTATGTGCAGCCTGATTGTTTCTGTCAAGTGTGTGCTTGGCTTACTCTCCAACTTGCATGCGTCGGTGATAACTGTCAGCTTAAAATTGTCCTGAAAGAGAATAAGGGCTCTTGATTAATCCCCATGCACAGGATCAACATATTATTGATTCATTTTCAGCACATTGTTTCATTTCCTGGGAACAGGGATAGGTTGAAGGCAAATATGACTTCTTCGAAACGGATATAACCCAATGAACATATAAGTTGGATAACTAATGTTCTTTTTCTGGTTTTAAATAGAGAAAAACACTGGTTACGTTTAAATTTCAGCTAAATTACTTTGAGCGAAGAAAAGCAAAACAAAGCAAAGCAAAGACAATTTGTGAATTAGGCGGCTTTCCAAACCAGAAGAGGTTCAGAGAACTCCAACCAGTAACACGATCTGACAGTATATATAGGAAATGGAAGTGTGGTGAAGAGACATCTTGATTGGTTATAGCTTAATTGGTCAATTTGTGATAGAGCTTCCTGAAATCAACTGAAGCTCAGCTACTACAGTTAAACTACATTTTAGTTTATCTTGTTAGACTTAGTGCAGTAGCCTAGTCCAAATCAATAGCCTTCCACAAATTTTATTTGACTATTTCCCCCTTCTATCTCTGTGTGTGTATGACCAAAACTTAGGGTATTAGCACTACTCTTAGTCACCATCATACTAGGTTACTGAACTCAACATGTCATTCATAGGTAATGATGTCCTCATGATCCTATATTTCTTTGAGTTCTTGTCATTCCAGCTAAAGAGAGACCATTTAGTGCCCAGCATATTTCTGCACATAGACATTTAAGACTCTATGAAAGAATACAGTGCACCAGCGGCTCTACTATTATAATGAGGAGTGAAACCAATACAATAGTCCTATAGACAGTTTTTTTGATAAACATAAAATTGACCCTTCTAGTCTTAAAGCTTGAAGCTTACCTTTGTTTTATCTGAGTTCTTTCCTTAGGAAAACACCCTCAGACCTCTCAAAAAGTGTCAAAGAACTGAAACTCACCAGATCACGGCATCCAGACAATGAGATGTCGGATCCCTCATTCATCATGATTGTTTCCTTATCCCTCCCTAGCTCCTGTTTTCCCACACATTGTTACATTTATTCCCTACTATATAATCCCCTAATTTTAGTTGGTCAGGGAGATGGATTTGAGACTAATCTCCCATTTCCTTGGCAGCAACACCTAATTAAGGCCTTCTTCCTTGGCTATAATAATTGCCTCAGTGATTGACTTTCTGTGTGGTGAGCAGCAAGACCTGGACTGAATGCCTGGTATTTTGGTAACAAAATAATAATGCCAAGGATTTGGAGTGTATTCCTTAGCCACGTTCCTCCTGAACCAAACCAACTAAAATCAAATCTATTAAAGAATGAGGCTAGAGGAAGAGTCTTTTCATTTTGACCAAATAGCTTGTATGTCAATTTTTTGTAATTAAGTCTCTGCAATATCCAAAGTGTTCATTTATGTGCATCAGAAATATACTGCACAAACTCCTCCCTATTCAGCTAGTAAGTAATCTAGCACTTATAGCTGGGTTAGCTTAAAATGTGGAGTGAAAAAAGTGGGTCCAGAAATCTAGTCATAAAATTATCTTGTCAAACAAAAGAAGTAGGTATAGGCAAGGAAAAAGTAATAGGTGTAACAGCCTCATTTTGATGAGGAATCTTATTTCGATGTCTTGGGGAAAAGCTGTCCAATCCAACAAGTCATCTACTTTTAGCAAAAAACCTTCCCTGGTCAGCTTTACCTGAAAGTCTCCAACAGGTGGACAGTTCCAAGGCTCTGGAGAGGCCCTTTTAAATTATAAAATGTGAACCCAAAGTTTAATGCCCTGAAGTTTTAATGAAGTATAGGTGCTAAAAGAACGTGGAATGGCCCTTTCCAATAGGGTTCAAGGACAGCCCTTTCAGATGCCATTTCCATCTGAAGACCCAGTCTCTGAGTTCTAGATCATGAAAGGTCTGGATATCATCAGTTGGTGAATCAATGAAAACCTCCTTCATCTGGTGAAAATACAACCTGGTATAATATATCAAAGTCATATAACATTTGGTCATATCACAATTTAGAAAAGCAGGAGACGTGTATCTTAAGGGTTCAGGCCTTCCAGTAACTATTTCATAATAATTATAACTTGGCCAGCCAATCCAATTGACCTTACCAATTAAAATTTCAAAATTCTATTTATTCTTTCTAGTCACAGAAGACTGAGAATGATAGGAACAGTGGAAAAGTTATTGTTAGAAACACCCTGTTAAACTGTTTTATAATTTTTCCAATAAAATTAGTACCACTATTGCTGATGATTTTTCCAGGAATGCCCCATAAAGAAAACATACTTTCGAGTAACTTTTCAACCACTATTATAACATTAGCCTTCCTGCAGGGAAAGCCTCTATACAACCAGAGAACATAGTCTATTACAAGATCATATTTATACCCATTGAAAGTGGCAATTGTATGAAATCCCTTTTTAAATGTTCAAATAGTTCATTAGGTAGCATAAATATAGCACCTGAAACTTTAATTTTCCTCCTGGCATGATGTATTTGAAAAACCAAACATTAGTCATAAACTATTTTAGCAATTTTATAAGTCATTCCATCAATATTTGTTAGTAATTTGAATCATCTTGCCTATTCTGTGATGAGTTGTGAAGTGCAAGAATCTTAACAATGGAAACCTCCAGGACTCAGAAAGAAACAGGCAGCTGTCTGGGCCCTCTGTGAGTCCATTCTTGATATAAATCTATATTCTTTCAGATACAAACCTTGCTTTTCCAAATCAAGTGCATTGCACTGTTTAATAAACTTTCGTAGAAGAATTTTATTGGATCAGTCTTAGGAAGTTCATTTAATTTGAACATCTTAACAGTTTCAGCATTGGCTGACCTTGCATGAAAATCTGCCGAAACATTTTCTTGTTATTCAATGAATTTTTATTCTTTTTGATGTTGAATTAGTTTTATGAACCAATCAACAAGAGTTCCTGAAATTTGTATCCAATCCAGTGGTATGATCTTAAAGTTATTAAAAACCTGTGCTAAAGTCCTTTCCATGGACTTTCTTGAAGAAAAAAAAAAAAAAAAACACTTTTTACACTATAGCTGACTGCAAATACTTTTAGAGAAAAATCAAAACTATAAATGTGAATTACAAAGGCTTAGAATAGCCATGACAAAAATCTAATGAGAGTTTGTTATAACCAGCAATTGACAAGATAATGTGGTTACTTCTATTGCACATAACATATTAAAATAATGAGTAGAATTATTAACAAAATTGTTATGCAAAGACTATTAAATTTCTATGAATTTCATGCAATTTCTGCAACACCTTTATAACATGTCTATATCAACACAACTTAAAGATTTAGCATTATTTATTTTGACAATATAATTTAATTGTTAAATAAGCCTAATTAGTTTAATACATAATTTATTATATAAAATAATATATAATTTAATATATGAAATATGCCTAATTAGTTTACTATATCTCTTTCAGACACTCTGGGGCTCTTCTGGAATGCTCCAAAATTAGGTTGAAGTTAAAAACCCTAAACTAGAACTTGTCTTTTGGAAGCCTGTCAAAAATATCAAAGGTTTAAAACACTTGGTCAAAATAAGATTACAGATCACTGTGGAAAGAATATCATTCATTTAACCAAAATGAAAATCAAAAGACTTTAAGGGCTAATACCCGGAGCCACATAGCTATAAAAAAGAAATTCCAGCTCATTGATAGAGAAAACACAATTTTCGTAACTAATCAAAAGATCTTTTAAAGCTCTATTTTCTATTAAGAGCAGATCATTTCTCCAAGCAAACCTTGTTGTTTTAACATAAGGAACCAAACTCTAATTTTGCATCAGTGTACTTTTGATATTAATGCTCAATTCTTGGAAAAACTTCTAAAAGTTTACCTTCTAATTTTAGCCAGCTTGATCACACACAAAATTCCTTTCACATGATTTATCTTCCACAAACCGACAACCTTTTTGTACATTACCAATCATCCCTTCCTGAATTTATTCACTCTGAAACAAGTTTTAAATACCCTCCAAACTAGACAAAATTACTTCTCCTCAACAAAAGACACATCTTTCATACCTTATAGCTTCACTTACCAAAAACATGTCTCACTGTCCTCATTTAAGTCTTTGTTATTATTTCTAGTTTTAATTAGAATTTTAATTTTTTAGTTTTAATTAGAATTTTTGATTCTTGGTGGCCTTAATTTCTAGTGATGACCTAAAAAATATACGATTCTGAACTTGTATGTTAACATTTTATAGATAAGTACCATTTCATCATTTTTAGAAACATGTTTCCTTTTAATACAAGCCTTTTAATGTTTATTAACAAACTTAAATATACCTAGTACTTTTAATCACGTGAAAACAAAATGTCTCACTTAAATAATTTATTCATTATAGATTATTAAATTATGAACCAGCACTATGTATGGTACTAGATAAACAGCATCAAAAATAGTTGGCATGAGGAGTTCAATTCCACTATCCATTTGCAGATACTAGTGAGTGGGTAATTACCAACGGGTAGACAAGGCAAGTGCTTCTGAATTCCCCTTATCATCCTAAAGACAGAGTCGTCAAAGAGACTCAACTATCATCACTCCTCTGAAGATTAACTCATCGCAGGAGAGATTTTACCACACCCAGACAAACCTTGCTACAAACCATCATCTATTCTTCTAAGGTCCATTCACCTTTCTCAAAAACAATTCATTCTGAGTATACTTTCTTCATCCCTTGACTGCTTTACTCATTTCAGCAAGCAGGTTGAGTCAAGGGACCCGTGGCCTTTCCTTGATTGACCTGACTGATTATTGCCCTAAGTGATTATTAACTAGGTTGATCACTGTAATCAGATTTCAGACTAAATAGCCTAAATATCATAACCAGCTGAGACAAAGAAAGACATAAATGGAAAACCTCATTGACACAAAATGGGCAAAGGTGAGTCTTGTTATATAGGCCCAGGTCGTTTTTGCCTTTTCCATCATAAAATCCTCTAATGATTTAGTCTTTCCCTCTTCCTAGTGCAGAGAGGGAGACACCCCTGTAAATGGAGACTCTCCACAGGTGTAAATTTCCTTCACTAAAGACAGGTCTCAAAATAACTAAAAATAGGTTGCTTTCCAATTCAGCCTGTGATCTTTCAATTAAATTACTGAGTTCAGGGTGGAGCCCATTAACGAATGGGATGCACAAAGCCTCTTCCATGTTGGATTAGGATACAGTTTACTATTGTTCTGAATTCAAGGTGTAACTTACAAAAGCAAACTCCATTGATCTAAGGAGTCAACCTCTATAAAAAAAACTATTTTTTCTTTCTTTCTTTCTTTTTTTCTGTTTTTGGTGTTTTAAATGCTTCAATGGCAAATTTGCAAAAAATATTATTGTTTCTGGGTTTAAAAAAAATCATTTTCTAAATGTATCCCATAAATAAACAATTTTACCCAAATTAAAGCTTCCTAGTTTGGGTCACTGTAATTCCAAATTACTTTTGGTAAGGTTCACCCATTTGTCTAAAAAGTACACGTTCTAGAAATTTTTTTACATAAGATTAGAGTTTCAAACTGAGGCGTCCAGACTCTGGACCCAAGTCAGCTTCTGTCTGACTCAAGCAGCTACCACACACCCATAAAATGGTAATAGGCCCTTCCACAGTACAAACTGATCCTTGACCACCCCAAGGTCATATGCTCTCTCACAGTACAAACTAGCCCTGGGTAAAGTTCCAGAAGGTGGAGTTCTAGATTCCCTGAATCCAGATGAACCCATGATTCCCTGTCTTCCAGTAACCTTACCTACCCACTGAACCCTGTTCAGTTTTTTGTTTGCTTGTTTTTTGAAATACTTTTAAAGCATTTATTGAACACAGCTAAGAATTCAGGTCTTTGTTTTCTGGCCATAAGCACAAAAAGAAAAAAATAACAATTGGAAACATTTCATAATTGTTAGATAAATTGGAATATGACTACAAAGAGACAGGGAACAACTCTCTTGTCCAGATTCTAAAAATAATGGTGAAATTAATTATCTTAGCACAGTCCCAAGCTATGCATCATCAGAGGAAATTTATCAAACTTGAGAATCAATAAGTAAATGAACAGAATATTTCCTTAAACAAAGGAAATATGGTATTTTCATTCATATAATCAATAAAAAGAACTTTAATACACAACATTTGGCAACAAGAACCTGGACCATCCCACGTACATGTATTCTTTCATAATTTGGGATGTTTCTGTACCAAAATTTAGTTGTTATGCATCATAAATCATCAAATTATGAAAGCAGATGTGTATAAAAGGTTACTGAAAGAAAATATGTAATTTAGAAATTAAAGAATCATTGAATTGATTATTCTAATTGCTGTTGATATATTTAAAAGTGAAAACACTTTCCATTTGTGGAGTAAAGAGTATAGCTGTCCTCTCATCAATAAAATCATAAACTCTTAACATTTTCAAAAAGATCTTCGAGTATTGCATTTTTATGATGCAAGAACAAGCAGCACTAGATGTAATAATAAGCTAGAACCTATTAGAAAAGTGTTTAAAATCTGTAAGTTTTAGAAAATGTATATATTCCAGGTTCATGAAAAACAGCCAGTAAGCAGCTAGTCACATTCAGAGGATCACTCTAGGTACAATATCTTCAAAACTAACAAAATATAAAATAAAAATTTGAGTTAGCTATGATGACATTCTTATTAAAGTTATTAATAAAGTCATTTTCCGTATACCTTTTTTCTTGTATAATTTAAAAATTATTTATTTATTTATTAATACACAATAGTTGTACCTATTTTGGGTACAACTATTATCACCTATGTGATACTGAGATACCTGTATAGAATGTGTTATAATTAAATAAAGGTAAATTAGTGCATATATCACCTCAAATATTTTTTGTATTTTCTTTTTTATATTTTTATTCTATTTTTGTTTTCAGAACTTTACAACTTTTTTCTCCTAGCTATTTTGAAATATGTAATAAGTTAGCATTACCTATAATTTTCCTACTGTATTATCAAATGCTGGTATTTCTGCTATCTAAGTGTATTTTCGTACGCATTACCTATCTTCTCTTCATCTCCCAGTTTTTTTTGTGTCTGATTCAGTCAGACACTGGAGGTCTCTTTAAAGGACCCAGTTCTGTTTCTACTGAACCCAGTTCATTTTCTGTCTGACCCGGTTAATATCTGAGACTTCCCTACCAGTCCTGTTTCTATCACAACTTCTGAACCTAGTTGAACAAAAAACTTGCTCAAACTCAGACAGTAGTAAATAAGCAAGTCCCATAAGTTGGAGCATGTTAGACATCAAGTATTTTATTATACAGCTTTCATTTATATCATTGCTAAATACATAACTTTAAAGACACACACAAACACTTATTAATTTATGCATTAATTATTCAAGTATGTATTCAATGGTCCACTTACTGAGACCTACTCTATTTAATCCTAGGCACCAGGATTACAAAGCTTAACAAGTCATGATTTAGATTCAGAATTTACAAAGAGTGGAAAAGGTAGGCATATCAACAAAATATATGCTTAGTAATAAAAATATGTAAAAGGTAATAAAAGGATACTTGATTTTATAGTATAATTTCAGAGAAAGTCATAACTGTGCCAGGGTTTGGAAAATGAATAGGAGTTCTGTAGGAAGAAAACAATAACAAGGGAATTTAGGCCAAAGAAAACAGTTTGTGATGGCAAACCACGAGGTTCTTTTAGAGTACTGTAAGCAGCCTAAAAGAGTATTCTGAAGTACACATTTCAAAAGGGAAGTGGATGAGATATTAAGCTAGAAACGTAGGTAAGGGACAGATTTTTGAGAGTGTATCTTTATGTAAAGCAGATTGGATTTTAGTTTAGTAGACAATAAGGTTCTGAGCAATGGGATCACATTCAAAAATCATTCTGATACACTTGAGTGTTATCTATTTGGAATTAAGGATATTAGTCACAGGTTGCTATAATAGCACAGTTAAGAAAAATACCTTGGCAATGGCAATGGGAATGAAGAGGTGAGATTCAGTATATACCTAAGAGAAATAATCATAGAGACTTGGTTTGAATTGGATGTTTGGAAGAAATAGTTGTGAGAATGTCTCACAGGATTTGGTCTTGTGTTTATTCCCTACTGACCCTACTGAATAAAGTAGGAAAAACCAATTGAAAAAGAAAACTGGGCCGGGTGCGGTGGCTCAAGCCTGTAATCCCAGCACTTTGGGAGGCCGAGACGGGCGGATCACGAGGTCATGAGATCAAGACCATCCTGGCTAACATGGTGAGATCCTGTCTCTACTTAAAAAAAAAAAAAAAAAACTAGCCAGGCGTGGTGGCGGGCGCCTGTAGTCCCAGCTACTCGGGAGGCTGAGGCAGGAGAATGGCATGAACCGGGAGGTGGAGCTTGCAGTGAGCCAAGATCCGGCCACTACACTCCAGCCTGGGCAACAGAGCGAGACTCCGTCTCAAAAAAAAAAAAAAAGAAAAAAGAAAAAGAAAACTGTGTTAGGTGAAACTAACTGATAGTTAGTGAAGTGAAGGCAAAAGATGATGTAAGACAGTAATAATATTTGGCAAAATTTTAACCTTGTTGACTCTAAGGAGTGGGTGTCTATTAAGCTGTTAGTTCTATAAGCCTGACACTCAAGAATCGGAAATGAGGTAGGTAGTGGAAAAGCCCAAATCACAGGCGGGAATGATAATTGTGTATATTATTATGTTATTGTAGTAATGACACTAACTCAAAGACCAGGTCCAAAATAGTGTAGGTGAAGACAAGATAATCATTTGTAATACCATAAAGTTAACTATGTCTTCAGAAGTCATCTCTTTTTATTATTTTATATTGATCATACCTTCTTTTAAAAAATAAGACTGCAAATATCTAATCACTGATGATGAAGCTCTTATTAACATATTTAGTTTCCTACTTTTTAAAACAACTATTTTGAAATAATTTTAAGCTTTCGTAGAATTTGCAAAAAATGTACAGAAAAATTATGTGTGCCCTTAACCCAGTTTCCCCCAGCGATATCATCTTAGATAACCACAGTAGAATTATCAAAAACAGGAAACTATCATTGCTACATTAGTAATTAAACCACAGCCCTTATTTGAATTTCACCAATTTTCACATGCACTCATTGGTTTATTGTTGTTTTAGTTTATACACCTGTGAAATTTTAATGCATGTATAGATTCATGTAACCACTATCATAGTCAAGATAAAAAATAGATTCATCATCCCCCATACACTCTCCTTCTGTCAATTTATAGTCACCCCTTTGCCTACCCTATCCTCTAACAACCAGTAATCTTTTATCTATCTCTATAGTTTTGTCTTTTTGAGAATATTGTAGAAATGAAATTATGCTATTACAGTAGGTAGCTAGTCTGGCATGAGCAGAGAAGGAAAGGGCTCCTCTGACATACACACACATCAGGAATGTCAGGTGACCAGGTGACGGTAACGTGATTATTAAATGTCTCTCTAAAAATAATAACTGGTCACAACCAGCACCAGGAAAAGGCAGTCTCCTAATAGATAGAAAACATCTGAAACTGCTGATCCGCAGCTTCCGGATAAGATCTCAGAAGTTGGGCAAGTGGGCTCAAGCACATGCATGTGGACAGCCCAACTCAAGCAAAGAATCGGGGGAGAAGAAATGCAAGATCCCAGAAGTATGCCGATGTATAAAACCCCAAGTCAAAAGGTCAAACTGTGTTCTTGATCTCTTAAGTCACTCACTTGGCCTTCTTCCAATCGTACTTTCATTCTAAAGCTTTTAAATACGCTTTCACTCCCACTCTAAAACTTGCCTTGGTCTCTCCTTCTGCTTTATGCCCTTAGGTCGTATTCTTTCTTCTGAGGAGACAAGAACTGAGGTTGCTGCAGATCCATATGGATATGCCTCTGGTTCCATATTTTGGTGCCATGTGAGTCGGATACGTGCTGTTGCTAACAATACAGTATGTAACCTTTTGAGAATGGCTTCCTTCCCTCAACATGATGCTTTTGAGATTCATCCAGGTTGTTATGGGTATCAGTTGCCAGCTCTTTTTAATGAAAAGTAAATCTACTTGCAAAGCCCATCTGTGGCCTGCAATTACTTTGAGGTTTTGGTCACTGTAGTTAGCCACGAATGGTAATGATCACTTTGCTTTCTGATGTTTGAGCCTAATATATGCCCATGCAAAAAAGCCATAGGGATCACTTCATGGAAGTTACTCTCATTTTTCTTCTTTTTATGGGGCTAGCTAATAATTATTGTTCTGCCAACAAAGTTTTGGGGAGAACAGATTTGATAATGAAATTCAAAAGAGAGAGAGAGAGAGTGTGTGTGTGTGTGTGTGTGGGTGTGTGTTATTGGATGTGTATAGAAAGCTTTTCTTTACATTTTATTTCAAGTCAATCATTTGTACTTTATTTTCCTACTATGGTGCTGTTTGTGGTTGGTTAGGATCAAATATTGTTGTTTTGCTTTGTTTTGTTTTGGTTTTTGAGACAGAGTTTTGCTCTGACACCCAGGCTGGAGTGCAGTGATGTGATCTTGGCTCACTGCAACCTCCGCCTCCTGGGTTCAAGTGATTCTCATGCCTCAGCCTCCCGAGTAGCTGGAACTACAGGCACGCACCACCATACCTGGCTAATTTTTTTTTTTTTTTTTTTTTTAAATAGAGATGGGGTTTCTCCACGTTGGCCAGGCTGGTCTTGAACTCCTGACCTCAAGTGAGCTACACTCGCCTCAGTCTCCCAAAGTGCTAGGGTTACAGGCATGAGCCACCGCGCTTGGCCTAAATATTGTGTTTTAACCATTTTCCTACAGACTCATAGCATAACATGTCTGTAATTTCTAATTAGAAATTAGAAATTACCAGCTATAGTGACAGAAAATAAGCAAAGAGACAGAGGTATACACATCCAGAACACTTAAATACCAAAGCCCAGTTTAGGACCATTCACCTGCTGTTCAGAGAAGGGAGCTATCAAGGCTGTGAAATTTAACAGAGAAAGATTATTTTGCAGAATATCTGCAATGTGATGATGTATTTCCACGATGAAGGAAATTATTTTAAAAAACAAAATAATGAAAGTGGTTTGGGATCAGGTTGATGTGAGCACAAGTAGTCTGGACTTCATTCCAAGTGCAGTGCAGTGTTACTGAAGATACTGGGCTGTGGAGGCATGTGATGAAAACAGTGTTTTATTGAGATTATCCTGGCAGCAAAATCTTCAGCTAATGGAAACTAGAGCTCGTGGATCTGTCACAAGTGATCAATCCATGTTGCCAGTGTAACACTAAGATAAAATCTTGATCTAGATTAAGAGCAGCCAAAAGTAGGAATGAATACATAGCTTATAAGAAAGCATCTGTTGCTAGTTCTGGGACAGGAACGGAATGCTTTGAACTTGTGAGAAAGTAGGTTACATGTTTTCCTATTTATGATGTTTCAAAGTGTGTTGAAGCTATTTTTAAACTCTTAAAAAGTGTGTGTGTGTGTGTGTTTGTGCGCGTGCTTCTACCAAGAATGAATTTTAGGTTTTATTTCTATTTTCATGGACTCTTCAAGCCTTATATGAGTCGTTGATTATACCAATGTCTCAAGCTTGTGTGCTGAAGTCCTTTAAAATTGCGAGGATGTGCAAATTCTGCCTATGAATAGATTGGATTTGCCCTTCAGGCTTAGATGCCAATTTGTGCTTAAACCTAGCCACCTATAGTGGCTAAAGCATGTTAGTTACTCTATCTGAATATGCATTTCAAAATTAAACATACAGAAATCATGCCTCAACTTAGGAATGTTAGAAAAACTGCATAAGTAGACCCAGCTCATACTCCCCTACCTTTGTAGAGTCTTTTGATATAATCAAGGAAAAGTAGATAGTGATAGAAGCAAAAGAACATGACTTTTGTTGGTGGTGACAATTTTATTAATTCAAATCTATATTATAATTTATCCCAATTGAGACTCAATTTATCTTAATTGAGATGATTATTCCTAATAAATACAATGTAGTTGTCTGTGGTATGATATATGCATTACCAGAGATCATAGACATGTTTGTTTCTAAAAGCAATAGTTTGCTTGTAATGACCCACCATAGGAAGGATAAATCTTTCTTGTACTTGGGTCTTCCGACCACAGTTGCATTCAAAACAACATGTCATTTCAGACTGTGAAAGAACGATTCTTTCTGATGGCTTCAATATTAAAGAGAAAAAAAAAGCAGAAGAAGGTATTTTGAAACTTAAGGTATGGATATTGAATTAGTTCTAATGGGCTCAACAAATGTAAATAAATTGACTAATGATGCCGAGACAAAATGTATGGGTATTGGGGTAGATATAAGCAAATGTACAGAAAATGATAGTTAAAGGAAAGCTATTTAACCAGGGATTCTGAAGTGTGAGAAGTTGTAAGGTAATGAAAATTTGCCTTTAATTTTGATGAGATCTATACTACATAGACTTACATGTGGAATTACAATTCACAGGGTGACCAGCTCATCCTTGCTCACTTGGGACTTTCTTGGTTTTAGCATTGAAGGCCTCATATCTCGAGAAAATCTTCATTGGTCACCCTAAATCTTAGTATTATTTTTAAAATGACATTAGCATGGATCTGTTTCCTCCTTCACTTCATCTTCCTTTACTTTCTTACCCTCATGGGAGTCACCTGATTATCATCATAATTATCAGTACCACTTATTTTAAATGGCTGTTGATGGTTGAAAGCCTTCCAACTAAAAGAAACAAGAAGCAATTTTTTTTTCATGTAAACATTCAAATACATAGTATCTCCCAAGTTTTATGGGCCTCAGGTTGATATAAAAATTTATTTGCACTCTTCTAAACCATTGAACTAAAATTCTCATTCTGTTATGTTTAATCTCATGTTTAACACCAATTGTATTTGTAAATTTGAGAGGTGGGGGTGGGAGAGTTTATTTGTCTAAAACTTATTTTATTTTAATTACAGCAGCATTGATATAAAATTTCATATTTAAAAATCTATGTTGTAGGAAACATCTTCAGATGTGCCAGAAGTGCTGAAATAGATATATTCTAGTAGCTTGTCAATAAAGCAAACAAAAACTGCTGGGTCAGGAGCACGGCTGTTTGCAGAAGGCATTAAATATTTTTTACAGTCTTTCCCATAGGCCAATATTCTTTTATGCATTGATTTATATTTTAATAATGACAGGCTCCACTGGCATGAGCATTTCTTTTCCTCAGAAATTAGATAAAATCATAATTTAGACACAGGATAAAAGGTGGAGAAAATTAGCATTTTGCAGCCTTAATTAGCTTACTTGCCCTCACTTATTTCTGATCAAATAGAGGATGCTTAGTGCAGCAGCAAACAAAGCTATGAGTATCCTTCAATTGTACAATACGATATTGGTGTTTCTAATGCATGTAAATTCAGTAACTTTGCCTTTATTTTAAAAGTAGGGTTTTAAAAATAGTTGTTTTAGATCACTACAGTAAGCAATGAACAAAAGAAGCAGTTGGATGTAAAATATAACATTAAAAGGACTACTGTTGAAGGAAGTGCTCGAGCTGTGAAAACACTCCTAGAGAATGTACGATTACGCAAGCTTTCTCCCAGTTTGGTACTCTCATTCCTTCTCTAGCATTTTCCTGTTTTGCATCTTCATTATGAATTGAGGTTGCCAGAAAAAAAAAAAAAAATGGTAACCTTAGCAGGGCCAGCATTTCATTTTTTAGTAATTGTTTGTGTTGTTTTCCAAAGCATACAACTTCTATCTTACGGGACCAGCTCCTCTCTAGCCCTATTGCTGCCCTTTGTAGCTACTGCTTTATTCGATTCGACCTGTGCACTTTCTCCACTGTCGGCTCCCCGCACTATGTTTCTCACTTTCTCTTTCCACATGGCTGCTTGGTTTGCAGAAGATGCCTTCTTACAGATGTGTTCCCTCTCCTGACAAACAATTACTCCTGTTCCCCTCAGCAGGAGTCCATTAGGATATCATCACGGGTTCTGCTAAGTCATCTCACAATCACAGTTTTGTGCAATCACCTCTCATCTGAGACTATCTAGGCATATGCCATGCAGGGAAACTAGCAGTCACAAATGGCAGTACCTCCAGGCATATTATTTGTTATTTTGGTCCAGAAGTGTAACAGATAATGGCTAATACACTAATGTCTGACAGTCTCATTGGACTCTTTGGCATCATTTACAGCAAACTTGTGAAAGACTGAATGGGTGATCATGTGCTAGTTGAGACAGAAAAAAAGAGACATTTTCATATTTCCATAGTAATTACACACAATGGTCTAAAAGAGACCTGACAATAGTGATTTTTACAAAGTTATTTTTGTGCAGACTTTCAACATTCTGAGCTTGGAAGAATAAATTGCCAGATACTAATTATCTTCCTGGAAAATAGCTGTTTATATGTTTATTTTTTATTTTAATCTCACAAACACAGCTTATGTGAATCCATACAGTGAAAACCTATCTAAAATGTACTCCTTTAAAAATCAATGAAATACACATGCGATGGAACACGCATGGCTTTTTTTCTTCAGGTTTCACTGACAGCCCTACCTATTAAGTCTTCTTGTTTTATAGGTAGCATCTCACAGGAATTTCAGTAAGTCTAAGCTCAATATTTAATATATTATAAAATAAGTGAATTTTGGCATGATGTCATATTAACACTTAGATTGTTTTTTATTGATTCTTCGGTCTGGTTTACTACTGCACTGGGGTGCAATGTGTAAAATCAAACAATGTACTAACAAGTTAAGACTTCTACAGAGTCCCAGAGGGCAAGTGAGGAAGGGGACGTTGTTCTCCTAGACTGAAATTTCAGTCATTCATTGGTTTCCCTCACTGGTGTGCACAAGTTCCTTAATTTCACTTCCTCAAAACTTCAAAATGAAATGTTTTCAATTTTGATTCATTGAAGTGAAATCCAGTCAGGATTAGTGTGAACATATGAATTACAGATTTTTTTTGGGAAGAAATACAGTTTTATTTTTGGCCAGGACACATAGGTAATTGAATTAAGCACTGAACACAGTGTCCCAGTCGGATATAACATGGACACTCAATAAATACTTATGTAATTGAGCTGAATTGGAACCAAGAGCTGTATAGAATCTCCACTTTAATGAGCAAGTGAAAATTGTTTGTAATTGGAAAAGCAGAGTATCAGCCACAACAACCTCAGGCTCTCCTTAAATTGTAACCAGCCACTTGCATTTGGAAAGATGCTCCCAAAGTATTTGAATTCAGTGTGTTCTCTCAAGTAGCCAGATAGGCATCCCTGTTCAATGTGGCTTATGTTCACTTGTTCAGTTAAACTAGTCATGCATATGCCTTATTTTTTCCCTTCTACGGAGAAGAAGAAAACAACAACAAAACTGTAAACCTAGTTTTTCTCTCCACCTGGATTTTCACAAATTCTAAGTTAGTCAAAGGAAATTTGGATTATTTATCTCTATTGTATCCCCATTCTCTACTCAATAGATTTACAAAAGATAAGAAAAAAATAGTTCCAACTGAGTTGGCTAAATGCTATTGGTGACATAAAAATGCAGAAGCTCTAGTCCTGTCTTGGTGCATCTCATTTCAACTGTCAAATGTATCCAACTTCTAAAACCAGTGACTTAGAAAGACAGAGAAAGAGATAGAGAGAGAGAGAGAGAGAGAGAGGATGCACGTTGGTTCTCTTTATATACCTCAAAAGAATGAAGTCTGAAAACTCACATAAGTGTAAAAACTGACCTTATAACATTCAAATAACTTATTGTCAATTATTCCATTAAAAAATAGGTGTCAAATTCCTACTATGTTTAAAACACTGTATTAGCTGCTACAGGTGGATACAAAACATAGGAAGATAGGTTATCTTCCTTTACGAGGGCCCAAGTATAATGAAAATGGTAAGATAACTATAGCACACAAATAATTGCACAAACAGAACAATCTGTAAATTACTGTATAGAAATGAAAAGTGAAATGGTCCTGAGTTTACTTCAATTCAGTATGACCTTGATCATGCCACTTATACTTCCTCAAACTTCAATTTTCATATCTTAAACAGTAGGCCTAATAATGGCAAACTTCTCTTTGTAAAGATTGAGTGCAATGCACAAAAAGTACATAGTGTGGTGTCTGGCACACAGACAAATGCTCAAAAAAATAGGATTTATCACATGGTCTTAATTAAGGATTTCCCCATAAACATGGTAAATGAGATAGGCCTTGAAATATGAGTAGGTTTATTAGGTTTACCTAGATTAGGTGGGTAAGAGAACATTCATGTTTGAGGTTACATGCAGAGTTATCATCATTTATCCCTAGCAGATTATGACCACCTACCTGGGTCACCCATCAAAAGCAAAGGGAAGACAGAGTCAAAGGAGAGAGAACTTGAAGCTAAGAGAAAGCAGAGTCAATCCAGACTTCCTTGCTGGGTATTTGTACTGCAAGACAAGGGAAAAGATTTACTCTAGGTCCAAATAATACCCCTAGTGATCCAAAGAGATTCACATCAAAAGAAGTCAGAAGAGAGTATGGATGTGGGCATCTAAAGAAGAGATCATAGGAGAATACAGGGTTAAACTGGATGTTTCAAGTGTTGAATCAGAAAAGGACAGGGGAAATCATAATGGGATTTGGGATTCTTCTCTCCAGTTCAGTTACGTAAGAGTTTATTGAACGTCCATGTTGTGCCAGAACAGCAGACTAGGACACTGTGTTCGGTGCTTAGTTTGATTACTTATGTAATTGGACAAAAATAAATTTCCTGGGAATTTGGAGCTGATAAGAACAGGAAAAGACACACACCTATTCATGGGCCTGGCCTGTGCCTTGGTCAGCAGTTTTGCATATGAGGTGCTACAGAGACATAGGAAAGAAGTTAGCTCCATAGATGCCTGGGATTCTGTGAGAGGCTGGATTTGAAATCTTCATCCTCTACTAGGTTGTGTTTTAAGAGAAGCACAATATATTCTGTACAGCGTAGAAGTGCACTGTCTTTTGCAGGTATATGAGGCCAACACTAAAAGGAAAGAAAAACATATGATTGAAAACTCAAGGGGAAAAGTGCATGCATTAGTTTGGGAGTTGAGTCCACAAACATATATAGAGGTAATAATGCCAGCTGAGGAGTTATATTTAATTCCAAAGTTAAAAAGAAGCTCTTAGATATTATTAAGAGGTACAGGGAAATACTTAGAACCATGTTTTTGGAAATTGGACCAGAAGGAAGAGAAACTAGAAAACTAAAGGCAAAGAAGTCAATGAGGTAGCCACTAAAAATGAAGTCTGAATCTAAGTCAGTGAGAATGGAGATGAAGAGGCACGTGTGGAGTTAGAATAAACAGGAGTTTATAGGTGATTAGAGTGTAGAAAGAAGGAAAAGAGCCATGTTTTAAGTGATTATAGCGGTTATAAGCAAAGTCTCGGAAGTCAGATTGACTTGCTTGCAATTTTTCTGTGCCTTGTTATTTTATCATCTGTAAAATAAGTGTGTTAATAGCACCTATCCAATAGGGTTGTTGAAAAGATTACATGGGCAAATGCAAGTAAAATGCTTTGAAAAAGTATTTGTTTTATAGTAAGTACAAATTGACTCAGAGACATTCTGATGATTCTGCACTTCTCTCCTTAGAAATACAAAGAGATGTTGATGCTATGAACTGAGAAAAGGAACATGGGAGGAAGTACATCTTTGGAAGTAGAGGAGAGAATGAGTTCTAGAAATGAATTGTCCAAACTCTCTCACTGGACACACCGGGTGTAGTGTACGTAATCCTATCAGTTATCCAGTCAGTGAGCAAGAGTATGGAGGAGAGCAAGATAGAATAAGAACCTGACAAAAACAAGAAATGGGGAAAGGATTCCCTATTTAATAAATGGTGCTGAGAAAACTGACCAGCCATATGTAGAAAGCTGAAACTGTATCCCTTCCTTACCCCTTTTACAAAAATTAATTCAAGATGGATTAAAGACTTAAATGTTAGACCTAAAACCATAAAAACTCTAGAAGAAAACCTAGGCAATATCATTCAGGACATAGGCATGGGCAAGGATTTCATGCCTAAAACACCAAAAGCAATACCAAAATAGCCAAAAGAGACAAATGGGATCTAATTAAACTAAAGAGCTTCTGCACAGCAAAAGAAACTACCATCAGAGTGAACAGGCAACCATCAGAATGGGAGAAAAATTTTACAATCTACCCATCTGACAAAGGGCTAATATCCAGAATCTACAAAGAACTTAAACAAATTCACAAGAAAAAATCAAACAACCCCCATCAAAAAGTGGGTGAAGGATATGAACAGACACTTCTCGAAAGAAGATATTTATGCAGTCAACAGACACATGAAAAAATGCTCATCACTACTGGCCATCAGAGAGATGCAAATCAAAACCACAATGAGATACCATCTCATACTGGTTAGAATGGTGATCATTAAAAAGTCAGGAAACAGGCCGGGTGCGGTGGCTCAAGCCTGTAATCCCAGCACTTTGGGAGGCCGAGACGGGCGGATCACGAGGTCAGGAGATTGAGACCATCCTGGCTAACCCGGTGAAACCCCGTATCTACTAAAAAATACAAAAAACTAGCCAGGCGAGGTGGCGGGCGCCTGTAGTCCCAGCTACTCCAGAGGCTGAGCCAGGAGAATGGCGGGAACCCGGGAGGCAGAGCTTGCAGTGAGCTGAGATCCGGCCACTGCACTCCAGCCTGGGCAACAGAGCAAGACTCTGTCTCAAAAAAAAAAAAAAAAAAAAAAAAAAAAAGTCAGGAAACAACAGGTGCTGGAGAGGATGTGGAGAAACAGGAACACTTTTACACTGTTGGTGGGACTGTAAACTAGTTCAACCATTGTGGAAGACAGTGTGGTGATTCCTCAGGGATCTAGAACTAGAAATATCATTTGACCCAGCCATCCCATTACTGGGTATATACCCGAAGGATTATAAATCATGCTGCTACAAAGACACATGCACATGTATGTTTACTGTGGCACTACTCACATTAGCAAAGACTTAGAACCAACCCAAATGTCCATCAACGATAGAGTGGATTAAGAAAATGTGGCACATATACACCATGGAATACTATGCAGCTATAAAAAATAATGAGTTCATGTCTTTTGTAGGGACATGGATGAAGTTGGAAACCATCATTCTGAGCAAACTATTGCAAAGACAGAAAACCAAACACAGCATGTTCTCACTCATAGGTGGGAATCGAACAATGAAAACACTTGGACACAGGGTGGGGAACATCACACACCGAGGCCTGTTGTGAGTTGCAGGAAGTGGGGAGGGATAGCATTAGGAGATATACCTAATGTAAATGGCGAGTTAATGGGTGCAGCACATCAACATGGCACGTGTATACATATGTAACAAACCCGCATGTTGTTCACATGTATCCTAAAACTTAAAGTAAAATTAAAAAAACAAAAAAGAAGAAGAAGAAATAAAGAACCATCTTAGGTCATGGAGGCAGGATTTGACTCCGAATGAAGAAAAATCACCTCACTCTCATAAAGATTGTAGCTATAGAGATGTTTTAAGGCCAAGAACAGGGAAATAGAAGGTATTACTTTGAATGATTGCCTTTAGGAGCATGATTGATCTGGGGCAGTGTCTGGGAACCTGAAGAGAGTGAGACATTTTGAAATAATAGCTACAGGAATTGAAATAGTCACCTAGTGATGAATAAAAGAAATGTAAAGTCATCTGCCTGTGGAATCTTTTAGCAAAATGTATTTTCAGACTTCATTTTCCACATGGGTGATAAGTTTTAAAATTTAGATATTTTATGTCAACCATGAAACCCTGAGTTTTTCCCAGATGAATTGAGAATGATTTCAGGGCTTTTGAAAAGTATGTGATGTGCACGAAAAATGTGTGTGTGTGTGTGTGTGTGTATGTATTGTGTTGTGGGTAGTCATGTGATAGTATAAAATAACATCATTATCAGAGTTTAATCAACTTAGAGCTTTTTGGGGTTTCACCAGATAATGTCCAGAGGTTTCTTAAAGATTCTGCTAAATAAATAATCAAACACATTATGAGTTAATTATTGGACTTTGACAATAATCTATTGACGGTACTACCTTCAGAAAAGTAGTCTCACAATATTATTCTGATTTATCCTTGCCTTATAATGTAGGAAATAGAACAGGAAAGCATGAAACACTTTGGCTTTCCTTATGCATATTGATGAAGGCCCAAAAGGGGAATGAGGAATCAATTCCATGTCACTATGGTTATTTGCACATAGAGTAACTGTTTGGAATTTAGCCTGATTCATATTCTAGGATGGCTTTCAACATCCTGCAGAGTCAGCACTGTTCATTTTGAGGTATTTTCCATCTACTTTACATGCTTAATTGCTCAGTGACTGGTGGGTTTGTTTCATTCACTATGAGCAGTCTTGAGGCAAAGAGGCAACCAACAGGCACCAGATTATTTTCTTCAATTTCAGCCTGTGGTGTCAGGAGAGGTCCTTGACTTGTGACTGGCATTGAGCCCAGCAACCCGCCAGATCTATTGGAGCCCTCAGTGGGTTTTGAATGGTTCATTTGAGGGAGTTGATATTATCCTACGGGAAAATTGAGTACCAGCTGGTTTTAAAAATGTTCCTCCTTGACTTTCTGTGGCATCTCCAACAAACCCATTTTATGAATGGGGAAAGGGAAGTTTATAACCAGTAACTTGGCTCATTAAAATCCCCTAATGGCTGGGTGCTAATGAGTAAGGGTATAAGAACTCAGTGGACTCATAACAATGACACAGTTCGGTAATAATAGGAGTCATTTCATGAATACTACCTATGTACCTGAGTATATAGTAACTCTAACAATAAGTCTTCATATTATATACAATTATTTGCATTTTACAGTTGAGAAAACTGAATCTCAAAGATAAAGCCTCAATAATCACACCTCTAGTAAGTGATAAATTCAACATGGAAACCTGCTGCGATCTCATTCTAACATGTTAGTTTGCTTCCTCATAGGAAATCATGGAAAAAGATTATGTGGCTCCAGTTTTGCATACTGGAGTCCATACACAGTTTGTAGAACATTGTTGGTTCCTCTTCATTACGCTCAGTGTGTACTAGACCCCTTATGAGGATACCTAAGAGTGCCAGAGCTACAGTAGCATAAAGATGTACAAAAACGTAATCCTTAGTAAATTATTTTTTCTGACCATTTCATTGTGATGTTCCTGAGAGATTAGAAACACAGGAATTTTAGTTCAAAAGAAGCTATTATAATTTTCCACTAAGGTAAATTATTTTTAAACATTTTATCTGCCCAATTGCTTTTACTCAAATTCAGGAGTCATGCTTTCTGCTCTTATTGAATTCACCATCACACCTACCAAGCAAGAGGAACTTGGTAAATTTTAAGAATATCTGGTTTCCTAACTCAATTTCTTCCAATATTCACACTTACATGTTATTTGCTCCAGATTTGCCCCATCCCAGGCTAAGAGATTAATTATATTTCTTTCTAGATGGATTCTGCATGATTTAGGTTAATGATTAAATGGTTCAATAGATAGTCAAATCTTTTTCTCTGGCTTTCTAGCTGATATCTTTCTCTGACCATGTACTTGGTTCTAGAGATAGAACTGTTGTCTCATTGATTATGTACATACCCCTTTCTGTATTTTGATCCAGGCTCTCTGCCTTGTTGGTCCTGTTTCTCGCTGACCAGCTTGCTTCTGGCAGTTCTCCTGGAGTCTGAAGTCTTGTCTTCAGCACAAAGTCTCATCACTGTTTTTTAGATACCTGTGGCAGAGTTTTGTAATGTTAATACTCTGCCTACCTACATCTCTATACATATCCTGTCACGTACATTCCTGATTATAAGCACTGCCTAAAGACCTACTATTCATTCTACAGGAGAGCATGTCCTACTCTGGTGGATTTTTTTTTTTTTTTTTTCATCTCTGAGCTTGACCTGAGATTGACCACCTGACTTGAGCTATAATTTTGACATAAATTTTAACTAAAAGGTAACCTCTTATTTTAGAAGTTTTTTTCACAATTGAATTACATTTCTCTTTGAAAGAATTGAAGGCAGTTAATTATCCATGTACTACCACATGGCTGGAAAAGATGTGGTTACTATTTACCGTATCTTAAAGAAAGAGAACTAGGGAATAGATGACCAGGGCTACTTAGGATCTCTCATGCATGCATATGTACATAATGAAAATGATCAATATAAGAATTTCCATTAATATGCTCTTAGATTATCTCTATGTGCTTGCAATAGGTTAGCCCAACAAGGTAATCAAAATTATATGAATTCATAATAGAAGGGTATTCCTCAATAATTGATCCAATATTAATGAAGAAGCACTTCAACAAACAAATAATAATCATTTATTAAGAACTTTCTGTAAAACATACACTATACTATGTGTGGACCATATAAAGACCTGTTCTTTACTGTCAAGGGACACACCAACTTGATCTGGTAGTGCATTGGTTGCACATAACATTCTATCTTGTATTGCCATTGTAATAGGCATAGTGAGGAATATAGTGAGGAACTTTCATTGATGTTAGAAATATATAACTCAATAGATATGGTACCTTTTGAAAACTGGCCATCTAGGAAAGGGTCACCTTGATTGCCACACATAGACTTTAGGCCTGACATCTAGTGGCCACTGTAAGAATTGCAACACAGGCCCGTACACCATGGAATACTATGCAGCCATAAAAAAAGGATGAGTTCATGTCCTTTCCAGGGACATGGATGAAGCTGGAAACCATCATTCTCAGCAAACTAACAAGAACAGAAAACCAAACACCACATGTTTTCATTCATAAGTGTAAGTTGAACAATGAGAACACATGGACACAGGGAGGGGAACATCACACCCAGGGGTCTGTTGGCGGGTGGAGGTTTAGGGGAGGAATAGCATTAGGAAAAATACCTAATGTAGATGACAGTTGATGGGTAGAGCAAACCACCATGGCACGTGTATACCTATATAACAAACCTGCACGTTCTGCATATGTATCCCAGAACTTAAAGTATGATAATAATTTTTAAAAAGTATTGCAGTGCAGGGTACCAGACAATGATTGTCTGATAAAGGCCACATGAAGGATCTGAGGTAGTGGAAGTGAAAAATGAATTCCAGCCAGCTTCCTCTCTCACAGTCGTGAACCTACAATATCTATCCATCTTTCAATTGCATTTTTAAAATATGATCCTAAATAATCATGTAATTTTAGAGGTAGGAAGCTCACATACCATTTCCATTGAACTATATTCTAATTACTGGATATGAAAAAAATATAAAGAAAAGCAAAACTTTAAATGTTCTGGCTTTAATGAGCACTTTTTGTAGAATTAACTTATGAAAAGAGGAATTACCACATGTTTACATTGACTACATTTTGTCATGTTTTCTTCTTACAAAAAAAAAAAAAAAGGAGGCTTATAATACTAATCTATTCATAGCGGGATGTCTTTACCTTTAAAACAGTGAAGGTAATTATAACATAGCTTTTAAATTTTGGGGGGGGAATTTAAACAGTTAATTCGTGTAAATAATTTTGAACAGTGCCTGGAATGTAGTAAATCGAAATGGTATTTGGTATTTTTTTTATTTGGGGTTTTATGATGATAATAAGCATTATATAGTTTTTAATGTTTGTGCATTTGTGGCCTTATTATCTTGGAAAAGTATTGTTTCCTCCTCATATTAAAGTCTACCTATTTGGAGAATTCAAATGTTATATGTGATATGAAATAGTCATAGAGATTCAAAGTTGAAGGAACAATCTCTAGTCCAGCTCTCTCCTTTACATATGAGGAAATATTACTAGAGATGATTACACAACATTGCAAAGGTTATACAGATAGTTAAGAATGCGCCTAAAATTTGGGCTTTTAAAATCAAGTTTAATCTTGATTAAATCTTGGTTTAATATTCCAGCACCACGTGTCTCACTTTTATCTTCAAACTAATGCTGACAAATGAATTTTTTCTCACAAAGAGGTTGTCTGTTTTCATACATGGCTATGGATTTATACTCTACAAGTATAATAAAAGGTTTGATGTATTTCTACATTTTGAAAAAATATTAATAATTTTAAGAGTATTAAAATCAATTTTTTTCACTGTTGGAAAATAGTAATGTAAGTAAACAAAAAGATTAAACTAAAACATAGCCATAATCCCATTGTTCAAATATACATACACACACACACATATAATATATACATACATGTTTATTATGTCCATGTATGTCCTTCTGTACTGTTCTATAAAGAGGTACATATATGTTTCAACTAAAAGGTAGATTTAAACTGTATAGGTTTTGTAATTTGTGTTGTTCATTTAGGTTATAACATACAATTTATCTATGACATAGTTTTTGTTAGCTACAATTTATTTTATGGTTTTACCAAAAATGGTTTAATTCCACTTTGACATTAATATAAATTATGATGTCATAATTAATTTATGATTAATATAAATTAATGATGAAAAAGGAAAGTTAGGCAGTTTCTTAATAGCAGGGGCCAATTGAGAGTAAGAGAAAAAAATTGGTAGTGCTATTGAAAGCCCTGTTTCTTCCCTCATTCTTAGGTCTTTGTGTGCCAGCAAAGGGCATTAGATAATTGAAGGAAGACATCCCTAGTTGACAGTGTATTTATTTGGGTACTGATGGGAAAAAGATGGAGTGTTCAGTTGAAGAAACATCAAATAATCAACTTGGAAACATGGATTCTGTAAATGGCAGCAAGTGGAGTACATCATAGAGTTCAAACTCCTGAGGATAAAACACCAAAGAGAGTGACTTTGGTAAAAGAGAGTAAGGCTCCAAGTCTCTCTAGGTACACAGAGTAGACCCACACATCACTGAGTTTGGACATGGTTCTTATATATATATATAAGTTAAATATGTCTTTATAAATGTAATTTTGGGTTATAAATGTGTGCATTTGAAATATTCATGCATATCCCTTTACATAATTGTTTTCTGAGACTCTGGCAGAGGACTGACTGGCAGAGGCATATATTCCCAAGTGTGAGGGGCAGGGGGCAATGTTACTAGAACGTAAGCTACTCTAAGAGAGTGACTGATCCAAGGTCTCATGACAGAATGTTCTGCATCAGGTTGGGACTCTAATTATAAACAGCCTACAAAATTTCCAGGCTGTAAGAGAAGAACAGATATTAATGTAAAATTATATGGAAATATGACAAAACTCAGAACAGAGCTACATTATTTCTTGCCTTTCTTTGAACCTAGTTTTTTCATTTCCATACGTCACAGTTTCATAGTTGAACGAAAACATCTGTATGAAGGATATTTGGAAGTTTCCCAACTCATACTGTGTCTTCCTTTCTTACACGATCTTCTAGAGCTCCATGTGACCTCTTTTGAATCCAAGATCCAAAATATATGTTGTATATATTTTCTTTATAAAATGTGTTACCGCTTAGTAGTGTACTCCCTACATTTTTTTGCAATACTGACAGCAAATTATTGAGAACACTAGTAATGCTCCTTGGATCCTGCTGGGTATATACACAGGATCTGCCTTTGATCCACATATCTGTCTTGTGTGCAGCCTGTCACAGTGCGAGTGAACAGGGGAAGCCAAGTGCCAAAGACCCTGTTTGGGGACAGGTTCATTGTGAATGTCCTGCCAACCATGCTGGCCTTTAGGAATTAGAGCACGGGTGGACTGTCAGGTCCATGCCTAGTACCCTGACAGGTGGAAAGCACTGGAGAAGAATTGGCAGTTTATATCTTTCAGGAGGCAAAGGCATCAAGTGCCTTATTTGTATCCTTTGGCGGGGGCAATTTCTATTTCTAAAAGACAAAGGTAGAAATAATAATAGTCCTAATAGAATACTGTAGTTGTACCCCCCTCTGACATTTTTTTCTTTGAGTTCCAAATTCAAATTTGTCCTTTTTTTTTAATCTGAGAATAAAATTCCATGGCCATTTTGTAGAAAAATATAATAAAATCACAGCTACACATTATCTATAGCAACTAATAGGAATATTTACTTTTGTGAGAACACTCATTTGCCCTCCATCATTTCTCAGATCAGTTAGAGAAAGACAGACAGCTCTGCAGGAACAGCACTATTGAAATACTATTCACACCATTCCACTAGATGGTTCACACACTTTCATTCCTGAAAAAAAAAAAAAAAAAACTAGTTAATTTGCATAATTTATTAGCTCATGTTTGATGATGAGAAAAGCGATTTGGAAAACCTATGCATTCTGTGTAAGACAAAGCCAGTTCTCTCTGAGTAAAGACTTTTGGTCTTGTGCAAATTTTGCAAACCACTGAATTGTTAATAGGCTCTTTGTTGGATGTTCTTATACTCTTAATAGACTCTACATCACTTGTAGAAAAAAAAAGTGGTGTTCTAAAGGAAGAAAAGGTAATGTCTATTTCATTAAACAAATTAGCAGAGTCAATAATGATATTTTCTTTGATGCTAAAGATTCTGCTACATGTCTAGAACTATTAATCTGTAAAGGTATTTTATAACACAGTCTATCTCTAATTTTACTTTCTCTGAAATCAATTATCAAATATATTTATCTCCATGCATTCAGACCTTTTACAAATACATATCTTTCTGTGATCACCTTTAAGAGCATAACCTTAATTCTGGCTTTCTACACTCTGTCTGGTTTATGGTGATATTAAACTCACGCAATTTCATTTATTGAAATAAATCTAGGGATAAACCCATTGATCTATAATTTAAGATTATTTGGCTGCTCACTGGCAAACGATTAGGTAGCATAATCATTTACTGAGCTTCAATCTGCATTTTTTTTTGAAATTCTTTTACATACACCATGATAGAGGAGAGTAAATAAATGAGAGATAAATAGCAGCAAGTACCAGACAACTGAGCCAATTTGCAACTCTTTAGTTACATGTGTAAGTCAGAATGCTTTCAGAGAGGTTAGGAGAAGACTGACTACCAGAATTGTCCAAAATAATTCATATTTGTGTAGACACAGACACACACATGTGTGTGCATGCACACACACTCACAAACACATACACACATTTCTTGTAATGAACTCATCAGGGAGCTCCTCCCTCATTTAAGCTCAAGCTTGCAAAGAAGTCAATTGTTTTTTTCTTTTTCCTGACATTATTACATCAAAACAGTATCCAGGCATTAGACAGTATTTATTAGCTTGTAAGGCCAGAGATAATGATCCCATTCAATCAGAACACATGAATAATTCAATAGTTCCAACTTCACATAATTTCTGGCTCTACTTTTAAAACCAGAAAAAGAACCATTTGTATCATTTATTTATTTTTGGATACAATGGGTAAAAGATAAAGGAGGATTTGTTTCGTGTGTGTGTGTGTGTGTGTGTGTGTGTGTGTTTCCAAGAAAGAGAGCCTCTTGGCTCCTGCATTTCAAATTTGTCAAAGACAGTGCCAAAAGAACATGTATCTGTATGTAAATATGAAAAAACATTATATTACAAGGGGCACATATAGCAATTACCTCTATGAATTATTTCTACGTAAATTTGTTGAGGGTATTTTAATCACCATGAATGGTTTCATATTATTTTACACACTACTGGTAGGAAACAATTATAGTTTCTGCAAGACCATTGAAGCTACAATTTCAGGGGTCATTTCTGCAGTGTGCAATTTGAAAAGTGCATTTGAAAGAGGATGAACTGTTTTAAACACCAAGAAGTTGAAATAATTTAATCTTATGACAGAAAATGTTACTGTTCTTATTTTCTAACATGAACAATGAGAAACAATGGACAAGAGCACCAGTTTTCCCTCTAAAGCAGCTCTGTCCTAAGAACTTTCTACAATGTGTGATATCAAGATAGTCCAACATGGAAATCATTAGCTACATGTGGCTACTGAACACTTGAAATGTGGCTAATGCAACTGAAGAATTGAATTCAATTCTTATTTACTTTTAATTAATTTAAATTTAGACAGCCACATGTGACTAGTGGCTCCCTGTAGGACAGCATAGCCCTTAAGACCTCAAGGAGAATGGCTATTACATTACAAACACTAACAGTAGATATTTATTATTAAGATATTTTAATCCTTCTTTTAAGTTTACCATTTCTGTAGAAATTCTCACTTTCTTATTACAGGCTATTCAGATATTTGTGATTAATGCATCATGTACTTTATTTTGAGAGTTCATTTGACATTTTGTGAAGTACCGTTCCAACTGCTGCTTTTGCTAAGATATACTATAATGAATGATGTATGATATAGCCATGGGAATGTATAAAGAGAAGCAGCAGATAAATTGGATGAGAGAACACTTTTATTTGTATCTCAATAGCTTAACAATGTGATTGTATTAATAATTTAAAAGACTTTGGGAAGAAACTTTATTTGGGAAGTATTTTCTAAAAAATACCTGGTCTTCAAGAAGGTAATTAGCTTTTCTAAAAATATAAAATAGTTATACCTTAGGAATTGTAGAAGTGTAAATTGACATTATTTTCTTTTTCATACCCTTGCAGTGGGTCTTTCCTCTCCTACATCTGGAATATTATAAAGAAGAAGAGGAATCAGTAAAGTTAAAAGTTAAAAGACAAGAGTAAGTAAAGTTAATTCATATACCTCTCAGGTTTATTTAAAGTTTGCAAACAGCTACCATATGCCTTGTTGCAATCAGTTGTCCCTAGAAGGAAGATCATTATCAAATTCCAAGATACAGATGCTTTGTTAACTTCCAAATACAGTCCAAGTGTGTGCTTGTGCATTCATTCTGGCCATTAATTAAGGGCCACTTGGAGAGACTTTAAGCTCTTAAACTGGATTAGTGAAAGTGATCAAAAGGACCAATTGAGTTTTGTAAATTGAGTTTTACAAGATAGGGGGTGGACTTTGAAAAGAACTTCCTAAATCAGACATTATTGATTCCCTCGTCACAGTCCTAAAATGAAGGTTGTCATTAAGAGGACTGGTGTAGAATCATCGACTGAATGTTGATTTTATCTGCACAGTAGATGAAATGTGATGTAACAACAATCAGTGGTAAAATTCCAAAAGCAAAATCCAATGATACTTCATGATCTGGAAGTTCATTTTGACACTGAAAGTTGCTTTCCCTGTAATAGTGACTGATTTAGAACAAAATCTCATAGCTATTCTCAAGGCACACTAAAAATATTTTGTATAGGCCTACATGGATGAATTTCTGAGTTGAATAATTGGAATGTTGTTAGACACAAGCATGATGCTTCTGTAGATTTTCTACTATTATTGTAATTTTGTTAAGAAGTCATTTTTTGAGTTTTAATTTTGTATATGTTATTTCTAATCCTCACAAAACCATGCAGACTGTATACTCCTATTTCATAAGTGAGCAAAATGGGTTCAACGAGGTTAAATTTCTTTATGGTTTTATGGGCAGCAGCAGGTGCTTAAACTTAAAGTAAATCTTCAGCCATTCAGATTAAAAGCCCTTGTTTATCTTCAACACCATGTTATTTCTCTAATCTTCAATATAAGCACAAAATATTTCATTCTGTCTACAAAATATTAATATACAAAGAGGAATACATATGATCTAGGTCATTTTTCTGGGGAGAAATGTTGTCTAAAGTTAGGATTCTATGTTATCAATGGAATCAGGCAATTTACTATTGCTGCTCATTTCCAAGAAGCATAGAATTCTCCAATGTTAGGCTCAAAAAAAGTCTTTCTTTTTGTCAACACTTGTCTTCTAGCCATTCTATGTTGTTCATTTTCTGATTCAATAGCAATGGTTCTGATTTAGCTCAGAGCCCCTTCAAGAAGTGAGTGTGTATGGATTCCTCTCATGGGAGAAAAGATAAAGATAAATATATATTTATACATATATGTAAGTAACTATATATTTATATATTTTATATACAAAATATTACTTATATAACATATATTTATATATTTATTTACATATGTATACATATATACATTTATACATATTTATATTTATTACATATGTATAATATATACATTTATACATATATGCATATTTATATATTTATTTACATATATACATATATGTATAAATGTATACATACAAACATATATGAATATATATTTATGTACATATGTATACACACCTATATATATTCATATATATGTATATATATAATTTTCCAGAGTTTAATGACCACTTAAATACAGTTTTGTCTAAAGTATACTAGGGAAGATAATACTATATATGGGTTCTTTATGAGAAGCAAGAGTGGTCAGTGTATCAGCATCCTAGGGTTGCCATAACAAATGGTAAAAAAGTTGGTGACTTGAAACAACAGAAGTTAATTCTTATTCTGTAACTGTTCTGGAGGCCAGAAGTCTGAAATTAAAGGGTCAGTATGGTTGTGCTCCCTCCAAAGGCTCTGAGGAAGAATCTTTCCTGGCTCCTCAACTTCTGGTGACTCCAGGCATTCCTTATGTCTGGATCACTCCAATCTCTGCCTCTGCTTCACATGGCTCATTTCAAAATTCTTAATTCACTCCAATCTCTGCCTCTGCTTCACATGGCTTATTTCAAGATTCTTAATTCAATTGCATCTGCAAAGACCTTTTCCAAATAAGGTCATATTAACAGTTTCCAGGGATTAACAACATGGACATATTTTTCAGAGGCCATAATTCAACACACTACAGTCAGTAAGGACTATTTACTTTTTTACTCTCATTGCCCCATGTAAATGGTCCAGTCCTGAAAGTATTACTCATTGAAATGTAATTAACTCATAACAGTTTGCAAAAAGAAAAAAGCAGGAAGGCAAACTGTAGATCTAAGTAGGAGGTAGTATGTTTAGTGGTAAATGACGCAGATGTGAAAGTTGGACTGGCTGCCTGGGTTACAATATCACTCACAGGATCTGTGTCTGAGGTCAATTCGTGAACTTCTGTCTTCACTTTTTTCATGTGTACAACAAAATGACCATCCTCCTCATAGGGTTGTTGTAAAGATTAAATGAAAAAACCCAGGCCAAGAATTTAGCATAGTGCTGGCCATGAAGTAAGTGCTAAGCAATGTTAAACATCAGTATATGTTTCCCTGAAGCATTCCTTGAAGTTTCTTAGGCATGGTGTATTTATCTATCTATCCATCCATCTTTCATTGACCTATTTATTTGCTTGTTTGGTTTACTAAAAATTATTATAAATAAGAACAAACCACAGATCCCAGAAATAAGAAGGCTTTCTTTCTTAGAAGTCATTGTCGTGGACATTAACAAGTAAAATGACATATTTTTTTGCCTATAGATATTCTAAATATCCATTTACTGACCATTTATTAAGCATTATTATTTCTGGCCTCAAGATAGAAACAAAATACCAAAAGATGATTTGGAAAATTTCAGCTGTCAAATAATTTACATTCTCATTCAGTGAGAGAAATGAATTACATAATACTTATAATAGAGCATAATTGGTGATTTAAATGTAATATCAGACAGTGATGGGAACAGAAGGAAATGCAGGGAACATGCAGTTTAGAAGTGTGAGGGGAAAGGAAGATCAGAAGACCTTTTCTCAAATGACAGCTTATTATAGAGGAAAGAGCATAGATAGAAAAGTCTGGGAAAAGTCAGGAATGAATCCTATCTTTGCCACTAATGAGCTATTTTCCTTTCTTAAACTCTCAGCATCCTCATCTGTAAAATTATGTAATATCTATATCACCGAATTGTTGGGATTAATGAAACAATGCATATAAAACGATGTATGGCACCCAGCTCGAGATAAGCACATACCAGCTATTTAGTTGTTGTTATAATCACTATTAGTCAATTTCCTAGATCACAGTAGAAGTTTAAATAGTTTCCTTCCTTTTCCTGGATGGCAGTTCCCATTTCAGAACCATTTAACCAAGGAAGCCCTTAGTACCTGCATCCCTTCTTTCTGCCTCATTTTTCTATAATCTATGAGTGTAACATATATCTGTTGAAATAATCTGTTCTTCTTTATACTATAATAATCTCCCTGAAAATTGGAAAGATATTCTATTCATGTGTGTTGTCTTAGCATATGATAAAATATTCAGTAGTTAGTAAATGTTTCTTGAACTAACATGATTTCAGGCACACCTTCCTGCCTCCTACTCCCCAAAATCTGATAGCTGTATTAATACCTTCTAAGAGAAAGAGAAATTCCTTATAGATAGCTTTAGATCAGAGCTTTAGTACAAGTCCCTTTTAGTGTAATTGTATTAGTTTTCTATTGCTATATACCAAATTCTCTAAAACTGAGTGACTTGGAACAACACATATTTCTTAACTGATATTTGATGTGTGGCTTAGCTAGGTTCTTTTCTTGTCCTGAAGTACCTATTAGTTGATCTATTATAGTAGAGCCATCATTAGAAAAATAATTCATCATACTAGAAGAGTTATATTGTGTGTTATAAATTACTATAATGACACACTGCACTTGATAGTTATTAATTTAGTGCCATCTGATTTACCATAAAATTTAACCATTGTGTATTTGAAGAGAGACAAAAGTTCATTTTCTTGGTTTCTGAGAAATGGCAAACACAATATGCTCAAGAATAATAATGAGAAGTTGGTAGTTACTGTATTTTCTGTATCAGAGTCTGTGATTACCTAGATAGGGAAGTTACATTTCTTAACTTTATTTTTATTAAAGTCAGTTAATGTTTTACTACATAATGACGGTTGTAAAGCTAATCTGAGTTGTGATATCTGCCTGTGTTATCACATAGACTGTTTGCTTGATTTAGCCAGTCTGGCTGCCTGAGTAAGTGAACTCTTCCCTCATCACTGTCCCTTGCAGGTTTCTTTAATGCCTGTAGGCTAATGAAAAAATACACTTTCTCAGCCTGAAGAGGACTTTGCTAGTAGTTGGGCTTTCTTTATGGAACCTCTAAATCAGGGCTCCATTCAAATGACTTCAGGAGCCAGAAAGATGGAGTTACAGAGTAAAAATTTATGATGTCCAATAATTGAGCTAAACACATACCTCATCCACAAGGAAAAATATTATTCATGCTCAATGAATTATTCCTACTCAGGAATATGGGCCTCGTGATGTCCGTGAATCATGACTAGGGAAACATCTATGACTTTGGTATTAAATTACCCATGAAGAGATTAATTTTTTAAATGCTTAAGCTCTATTGGCCAGGTATGGTGGCTCATGCCTGTAATCGTAGCACTTTGGGAGGCTGAATTGGGTGGATCACCTGAGGTCAGGAGTTTGAGACCAGCCTGGCCAACATGGTGAACCCTGTCTCTGCTAAAAATACAAAAATTAACCAGGTATAGTGGCACATGCCTGTAATCCAGCTACTCAGGAGGCTGAGGCAGGAGAATTGCTTGAACCCAGGAGGTGGAGGTTTCAGTGAGTCAAGATCCTTCCACTGCACTCCAGCCTGGGTGACAGAATGAGACTCTGACTCAAAAATAAATAAATAAAATGCTTAAGCTCCATTGTTTTTCTTACACATTTTATATTTCGTTTAGCAAATAAAATAATTTTTATCACCATATGCTAAATTCATCAGTCATTCAAGGATTATTTTCCAATATATATTTTTAAATGCACAATGTAATTATATATAATTGTATATAATATATTGCCTATAACTACTTGAAAAAGGATGCCCATAGCTAACTATTACCCCCATTCTGGAAATGTGGGCTTTCAGTAGAGGAAAGTTTTAAGTGGAATGAGTTTTGGAAGCTGCTGTATCATTTTGACTATTTGGAGTGGTGAAAAAAATGTCTGGGGATCCTCCATTGTTCACTCAGTCATCACTGAGCACCTATTGTGTATATAGCAGTGTTCTAGAAATTGGAGATACAACAAAGTCCCTAACTTCATCAAATCTATTTGTGAAATGGGGAATGATGGGCAGGTAATAAACAATGTCAGATAGTTACAAGTGCTATGTCAAAAAATAAAAATAAAGACAAAATATGAGGTTAAGAGGGTGATAATGGAATAAGCTTAGGGTTACAGCAGTGGTTCTCAACCAGAGCAATTTTGCCCTCCAGGTGACATTTGACAATGTCTGCAGACATTTTTGGTTGTCACAACTGGACAGATACCACTGATATCTACTGGGTAGAGACCAGCACTGCTGCCAAAGATTCTACAATGCACACATAGCCCTGTCCCCCACAACAAAGAATTATTTGGGCCAAAATGTACAAAAACTGAGAAACACTGACTTAGCAGTAGAGAGAGGGTACAATAGACAGAATCTCCAAAGACTTTAGGGAGTGGGACATTCACATTACTTGGAGAACAGAGAGGGCAGCAAGAATGAAAGCTCCAAGCCAGGGAGTGACAGATATGATTAAAGAAAAGATTCTCTTTTTAAGATGTTATTAAATGACATCTTTCCAGTCCCTCCAAATACTTGCAAGCCTAAGGCATAAAAACAAGTAAAAACTTACTACCATACGTTGTAAAACATAAAACTTGTAAATTAAGCTAACAAATTGTTAAATAAAATACATTCTGTTCCTCTACCTTAAAATTCACAATGACAAAATTAAAAATATATAAAGCTGTGGTTTTCATAAGATGGAAATTTAGCAAAATACTGAATTATATTATTACTGTGCATATTGGGATGGCCTATTGAGGAGACTGAAACAAAGAAGTGATTCATAAATTCTTACATATTTCTAAATAATTTTTTTAACCTGTGGTTCAGCAAAGCCATTAATCATGTTATAATAATTTTTTACATAATTTGTATTCTATGGACACAACTACTTATTACAAAATCCTTCTTGAATAAATGTAGATTTTAAATAGTCTTCAATATGGGGAAATTTCATTCTGCTGAAGAAATAGAATCTGAAATAGGAAATAAAATTATTAAAACAACATTTATATTTGAAAATAAATGTTGACTTTTACATGTCATATTCAAAATTATAATTAAGTTACATATGATGAATTATCATTGTCACAGAAATATTTCAAAAGAATTTTGCTATGGTCTGAATCTGTTCCTCCAAAATTCATATGTTGAAATCTAACTCCCAAGGTAACAAATATTATTAAGAGATGGAGCCTTTGGGAAGTGATTAAGTTATAAAGACAGAACCTTCAATAATGTGATTGGTGTACTTTTAAAAGAGACCCAAGAAAACTTGTTTATCCTTTTACCATGGGAAGACACTACAAGAAAGTGGCACTTATGAACCAGAAAGTGGCCCCGAGACACCACATCTGTTGATGCCTTAATTTTATACATCTCAGCCTTGATAACTGAGAGAAATAAATTTCTGTTGCTTATATGCTGCCCAATTTATGGTATTATGTTACAGTAGCCCAAATGGAATAAGACAAGTTTCATTTTACCATATGATACTACCATTTATATAATGATTTCCAAATATCTCTTAAAACAATATCTAGATCCCTACAGTTCTTAAGTTCTTCTTAAGAACTTCTTCTTAAGTCCTTTCTTAAGTTCTTCTACTTTTAGATATTTTATCATTGAAATACAATAAAGAAAACTAAAAACAGCAATATGTTGCTCAATTTATTCAATTTATTTTCAACTGAGATTATTCCTTGATCTAAAATGGTTTCTATAGAAATTACTTTTGATTTTATTTTACAAGAATCTCCTTCATAGTCATACGAAGTTTTTAACTAATGTTCTTGTATTGGAGTGTCGCTTTTGTTGCATTTTTTACAAGTAGATTTTTTCTTTGTTGTAAAGAAAGAAACTCTTTTCCTAAAGTTAAGAAGTATTTTCTGTTTGGGATTTTTTGTAAGAT
Source organism: Chlorocebus sabaeus (assembly GCF_047675955.1). Lineage (NCBI taxonomy): Eukaryota > Metazoa > Chordata > Mammalia > Primates > Cercopithecidae > Chlorocebus > Chlorocebus sabaeus. The sequence goes on from NC_132918.1 coordinate 42,884,948, forward strand.
TTTGCTAACATCTCTAAGTTCAAGCAAAAACTTATACTAAATAATCATGAATAAAATTCATTCAAAATTAATTTTATTGTGTGTCAAATGCAAAAAGTCCTTTTTTTGTTTAAAAATAGTTATATTTGCTTAGGTCATCTAATGTATCACATGCCTTGTCTATTTTGAAATTCTTTCCTTTAATATCAGTTAGTTGACATTCCCAAATTGTGTCCAAAAGGTTAGAAGATCAAATTTGTTGTGTGTTTCATCAAGATGTTCTATCTTGGACAGATCTAGAAAATATTCACTATAATCTTTGAATTGTTCCAAAGAATGCCTTTGCTATTAAGACTTTTGTTTGATCACATTCAAAAGCTAGCAGAAGGCAAGAAATAACTAAGATCAGAGCAGAACTGAAGGAGATAGAGACACAAAAAACCCTCCCAAAAAATCAATGAATCCAGGAGTTGGTTTTTAGAAAAGATCAACAAAATTGACAGACCGCTAGCAAGACTAATAAAGAAGAAAAGAGAGAAGAATCAAATAAACACAATAAAAAATGATAAAGGGGATATCACCACCTACTCAGCAGAAATACAAACTACCATCAGAGAATACTATAAACACCTCTACACAAATAAACTAGAAAATCTAGAAGAAATGGATAATTTCCTGGACACTTACACTCTTCCAAGACTAAACCAGGAAGAAGTTGAATCCCTGAATAGACCAATAGCAGGCTCTGAAATTGAGGCAATAATTAATAGCCTACCAACCAAAAAAAGTCCAGGACCAGATGGATTCACAGCTGAATTCTACCAGAGGTACAAGGAGGAGCTGGTACCATTCCTTCTGAAACTATTCCAATCAATAGAAAAAGAATGAATCCTCCCTAACTCATTTTATGAGGCCAAAATCATCCTGATACCAAAGCCTGGCAGAGACACAACAAAAAAAGAGAATTTTAGACCAATATCCCTGATGAACATCGACGCAAAAATCCTCAATAAAATAATGGCAAACTGGATTCAGCAGCACATCAAAAAGCTTATCCACCACGATCAAGTGGGCTTCATCCCTGGGATGCAAGGCTGGTTCAACATTCGCAAATCAATAAACATAATCCAGCATATAAACAGAACCAAAGACAAGAACCACATGATTATCTCAATAGATGCAGAAAAGGCTTTTGACAAAATTCAACAGCCCTTCACGCTAAAAACACTCAATAAATTTGGTATTGATGGAACGTACCTCAAAATAATAAGAGCTATTTATGACAAACCCACAGCCAATATCATACTGAATTGGCAAAAACTGGAAAAATTCCCTTTGAAAACTGGCACGAGACAGGGATGCCCTCTCTCACCACTCCTATTCAACATAGTGTTGGAAGTTCTGGCTAGGGCAATCAGGCAAGAGAAAGAAATCAAAGGTATTCAGTTAGGAAAAGAAGAAGTCAAATTGTCCCTGTTTGCAGATGATATGATTGTATATTTAGAAAACCCCATTGTCTCAGCCCAAAATCTCCTTAAACTGATAAGAAACTTCAGCAAAGTGTCAGGATACAGAATTAATGTGCAAAAATCACAAGCATTCTCATACACCAGTAACAGACAAACAGAGAGCCAAATCATGAATGAACTTCCATTCACAATTGCTTCAAAGAGAATAAAATACTTAGGAATCCAACTTACAAGGGATGTAAAGGACCTCTTCAAGGAGAACTACAAACCACTGCTCAGTGAAATAAAAGAGGACACAAACAAATGGAAGAACATACCATGCTCATGGATAGGAAGAATCAGTATCATGAAAATGGCCATACTGCCCAAGGTTATTTATAGATTCAATGCCATCCCCATCAAGCTACCAATGAGTTTCTTCACAGAATTGGAAAAAACTGCTTTAAAGTTCATATGGAACCAAAAAAGAGCGCGCATCTCCAAGACAATCCTAAGTCAAAAGAACAAAGCTGGAGGCATCATGCTACCTGACTTCAAACTATACTACAAGGCTACAGTAACCAAAACAGCATGGTACTGGTACCAAAACAGAGATATAGACCAATGGCACAGAACACAGTCCTCAGAAATAATACCACACATCTACAGCCATCTGATCTTTGACAAACCTGAGAGAAACAAGAAATGGGGAATGGATTCCTTATTTAATAAATGGTGCTGGGAAAATTGGCTAGCCATAAGTAGAAAGCTGAAAGTGGATCCTTTCCTTACTCCTTATACAAAAATTAATTCAAGATGGATTAGAGACTTAAATGTTAGACCTAATACCATAAAAACCCTAGAAGAAAACCTAGGTGGTACCATTCAGGACATAGGCATGGGCAAGGACCTCATGTCTAAAACACCAAAAGCAACGGCAGCAGAAGCCAAAATTGACAAATGGGATCTAATGAAACTAAAGAGCTTCTGCACAGCAAAAGAAAGTACCATCAGAGTGAACAGGCAACCTACAGAATGGGAGAAAATTTTTGCAATCTACTCATCTGACAAAGGGCTAATATCCAGAACCTACAAAGAACTCAAACAAATTTACAAGAAAAAACAAACAACCCCATCAAAAAGTGGGCAAAGCATATGAACAGACATTTCTCAAAAGAAGACATTCATACAGCCAACAGACACATGAAAAAATGCTCATCATCACTGGCCATCAGAGAAATGCAAATCAAAACCACAATGAGATACCATCTCACACCAGTTAGAATGGCAATCATTCAAAAGTCAGAAAACAACAGGTGCTGGAGAGGATGTGGAGAAATAGGAACACTTTTACACTGTTGGTGGGATTGTAAACTAGTTCAACCATTATGGAAAACAGTATGGCGATTCCTCAAGGATCTAGAACTAGATGTACCATATGACCCAGCCATCCCATTACTGGGTATATACCCAAAGGATTATAAATCATGCTGCTATAAAGACACATGCACACGTATGTTTACTGCGGCACTATTCACAATAGCAAAGACTTGGAATCAACCCAAATGTCCATCAGGAACAGATTGGATTAAGAAAATGTGGCACATATACACCATGGAATACTATGCAGCCATAAAAAAGGATGAGTTTATGTCCTTTGTAGGGACATGGTTGCAGCTAGAAACCATCATTCTTAGCAAACTATCACAAGAACAGAAAACCAAACACCACATGTTCTCACTCATAGGTGGGAACTGAACAATGAGATCACTTGGACTCGGGAAGGGGAACATCACACACTGGGGCCTATCATGGGGAGGGGGAGGGGGAAGGGATTGCATTGGGAGTTATACCTGATGTAAATGACGAGTTGATGGGTGCTGACGAGTTGATGGGTGCAGCACACCAACATGGCACAAGTATATGTATGTAAGTAACCTGCACGTTATGCACATGTACCCTAGAACTTAAAGTATAATAATAATAAAAAATAAAAATAAATAAAAATAAAAATAAAAAATAAAAAAAGACTTTTGTTTGATAAGTTTGTCTCTTATTGTCTCTTATTATCTCTTGCTGACAAGTTCACGTTATTTTTTTGTATATAGCACAAAGAATACTTCTGGCTTTTTCCCAAAATTTAGCGGGTACACCTTTTTCTTTACAATGGCATTAGCTTCAGTATTAGAGACTTGTCTTCGATTATATTTAATCAATCCCTGAAGTTTAAAGGTATTTTTCCAGTGCTTCATGTCACCTTATTTTAAAAAGTTGTAAAGGAGATAAAATACTCTAATTTTTAAATTTTCATTTTCTATTCCTGGTAGTTGAAATATATACAAACACACTGTCTCTGTTGATTGTTGAGTGACAATGTAAATGAATTGACAGCTTGCAAGGTCTTTTATATGCAAGTTAGGTAGATAGAATACTGATCCCCCAGTGATGTTCACATCCTAATCCCTGGAAGCTGTGAATATGTTAGGCTAAAGGGCAAAGGAGAATTAAGGGTGGGATTAAGATGACTAATCAGCTGACCTTAAAATACAGAGATTACACAAGATTGTCTGAATGGGCTCATGAAAACACAGGGGTGTTCTTTTTTTTTTTTTTTTTAATTGGAGTCTTGCTCTGTTGCCAGGCTGGAGTGCAGTGGCATGATCTCCGCTCACTGCAACCTCTGCCTTCCAGGTTCAAGCGATTCTCCTGCCTCAGCTTCCCTAGTAGCTGGGATTACAGGCGTGTGCCACCATGCCCAGCTAATTTTTTGTATTTTTAGTAGAGACGGGGCTTCACCATGTTGGCCAGGATGGCCTCGATCTCTTAACCTACACGGGATCCTTAAAAATGGAAGAGGAAGCTAGAAAAGAGCATCAGAGGGAAACATGACTGTGAAGGAATGGTCAGAGAGATGGAACGTTGCTGGCTTTGAAGGATGTGGGCCATAAGCCCAGGAATGTGGTTGGATGCTAAGAGTTGGAAAGGTAAAAAAAAAAAAAAAAAAAAAAAAAAAAAAAGAATTCTCACCTAGAACTTCCAGAAAGGAACAAGATTTGTTGATATTGTGATTTTAGTCCTGTGTGAGACTTCAAACCCACATAACTAAAGCTACATTGGAAAATCTCAGAAATATTAGGCCGAACAAGATAAGCCATACACAAACAATTGTATTATTCCACTATATTGCTGTATCAACAATAACACACTTTATATAAAATAATACAATGGGTTAATATGAATGCAACATGGGTTATTTTGTGCTTTATATATCAACAAATATAGCTGAATATTATTTCATTATATGAACATACCACAATTTCTCCTTTAGATGGAAATGTGGACTGTTTTCAGGTTTTAGTTAGTGTTCATAAACCATGCTCTGAAACATATTTTTTTCTTTGTGTTTTTGGTACTCAGGACTCCCTTGCATGAAGCCTGGGGCTGTGACCCCTCTAAACTAGAATTCTTCCTAATTATGTACCACCTCCCTAAAAATACCTTTATTTTTTAACATTGTAATACTAAAATTCAAACTTCTTTCTTTATTGCAGCAACTTAGAACCCTGCTATTAAAACTACTGCTATTAATAATAATGATAGCAGCAGTAAATCACCATTGTACAGTTACATATCATCTCTTGATTCCTGTAAAAACACTCACTCTGAAGAAGTCCAGAGATGTGAAATGTCTTTCCTACGATACTATGGCAAGTGGAACTAGAACCTGAATCCAAGTGAGACTTTTGACTTAAATCCCTACACCCTTTCCATTGCATTCATTTACCTCATACCTTCATTAATCTCTTCTTTCATTTATTCATATAGTTACTGAATGCTTATGACATATGAGATGCTGTGCTACCATCTCTTATAATAGCATATTGTATATTTATGTAATCATGCATGGTAATATCAAATGACATATTCTGTTTTTCTATTTGCGACTGTAATAGAGAAAGACCAACATTTTGTGAGGTTCCAAATGGGAACTCACTCAATTTTCAGAAATGTGCCTACTTTAAACAATAAAAAAGAACAGAATAGAAATTCATCATACCCTTGCCCATGTACAGAGAGTTAATTAGCTCTTTAACTTTTATCACATGACTTACTTGTGTTGTTTCACATATAAGATAATAGAAATGTATGCTTTCCCTTCTTATAAAAATAGCAATATTTGATTAGCTTATTTATTTGACATGATGTAAATAATGGAACCCCTGATGCCTAGTCTAAATTTGATTAGTTTTGATTATCTACTAGTAAATTATTATTATTCAGGTTATTCATAACAGTATTTCCTTAACTTATTTGATGTTAAACTTAAAATAATCATGTATTTCTCACAGAGCAAAGACTCATGAACTCTAATGCCTGCTTGCATAAAGGAATAAGCAAAAAGGTTTTTCTCACACACACACACACACACACACACAAGCTTCATATGTTGACACTAGCTTTATTTAAATGTTCAATATGCAGTAAGCACCAGATATATCACAAATATACAATATGGATCAATAATCATTTAAAAGATGATATACAATGAGATGGTTATTGGACTATACTGCCTATGTGTAACTGGGCAGTTTGAATGCCATGCTTCATACATTGCTCATGTAATTTTCTAGGTTTCTCTACAGTGGCACATCTCAGGGAATTTTTGCATAAGTAGCCATCTAAATACATGTAATTTTTTGAGCCCATCTATATAACACTTATTTTGGCGTTGGGATTTTTCTGTTTGTTTGTTTGTTTTAAGAGAAATAATGTTACTAGTATCAGGTTCCCTTGCCGTTTTGTTGGTTTGTTTTTCTGGAACACATATTGATCCCATAGAAAGTCGTTTGGGAGAAACTAGTCTCGCTTTTTTCTCTTTGCTAGTTCTAGTCACAACGCTGAGGCGGCGAGGTTTTGTCAATCTAGAGTTTCTGTGTGGCTGTGTTTATCTCTGGCTGCATTCCAAAAGGAAACACAAATAATGTCTGCATAATCACTTCCTTTGTTCCTTTTCACTAGCCTGTATCATTGACAGTGTTCTGTGGATGGAGTTACAAATGATAGTATCATAACATCATGCCAACTTTTAAGCACTTATACACCAGATTTCATTTTTTTTTTAATGTGTCACAGTTGGGCACACAAATACAAAGACTGGATTCTCACATACAAAGTGAACAGAATAAATTCCTTGATAATGCTGAGCCTTTAAACAGAAAAGGAGAAAATGTGTACTTGGATAATTGAGCTCATCTTTATCAATGAAATTTGCCTCAACATTTAAATTCTTCTCTACTGTCTAACATCTGCTTGCTTACTTCTCTTCTTAGACTTCCTCTCTTGATGACCAAGATCCAAGATCAGATTATCTGTGTCTCCACTGTACCCCCAATACAGTCCGAGTTTCAAATTATAACACTTTCTCTCACTGTAAAGTGATTTTGTGTTTGTTTTTCTGTATTTCCTAGCAGACTGTAAAATCTCTTTGAACAGAGACTATTTCTCTGGTTCACTGTTGTATCATCAGTGTCCAGCATGGTATTTTGTATGAGAATATCTGTATCTATCTCTATCTCTATATATTAAGAGGGACATAGACCGAATATTAACAATGATGAGGACATAATCATGTTATTTCATTTCTGGTGTTGATTGTATTGAAGAACGCAATGTCAATGATATTCTGATGTCTTTATTATATACCATACATTGGATTGACATTTGTGAATATTAGATTGGCTGAATATTTCAGCAATCAATTTTTCTAAAATGAGTACTGAAAAATATTGGCTCAGTTAGATCTCAACTGTATAGTTGCTTTGTTGAAGTATTCTTTTTTTTTTCCTTTTCTCCCTTCTCTCCTTCCCTCCTTCTTTTCTTTTTGTGGTTGAGTTCCTGTTCAGGAAAAGTTTTTATCTATCACACAGTTAAATTCTGGAAAGCACTGGTAAGTTTGAATTCTATGTAGTGGTTTTTCTTGTTGTTGACTTTAAATAGGCTTGTACCTTGTGGCTGCTATTATGAAATACAATTGTAATTTTTTTTTTTTAATTTTAAGTTTTTTTCAGGTAAACTTTTGAGTATCTTAGATACTTCTCTTTGAGTAGAATTCACAATTCTATATTGTAGGTGATAGGTCCCTGAAGTGAGTTTAAAATGAAGTAGTCTACCAGGGGAAAAGTGAAAAAGACTTGATAATCCATGGTTCAAGACTCTTCAGGGTCCTCCAGAGAAAAGAACTAATAGAATGGATAGATAGATAGATAGATAGATAGACCACGAGTGAGACACACACATACACACACACACACACACATACACACACACACACACAGAGAGAGAGAGAGAGAGAGAGAGATTTTAAGGAATTGGCTTCCCTAATTGTGAATGCTAGTAAGTCCAAAATTTGCAGGTAGGCTGCAGGTAGGAGAGCCAGGAAAGGGTTGATTCTGCAGTTTGAGTCTGAAGGCAGTCAGCTGGTGGAATTCCTTTTTCTTTGTGAGAAGTCTGTCTTTATTAAGACGTTTCACCCACATTTTGGAGGATAATTTGCTTTACTTATCCTCTACTGATGTAAATGTTAAACTCATCTAAAAATGTACCTTCATGGAAATATCTAGAATAATGTTTAATCAAGTATGTGGACACTATGGCCTAACCAAGCTGATTGACACATAAAATTAACCATCACAGTCCATATAACACACCTCTTTTCTTTCCCCATATCTAACAGACATCAACTGTTTAGAAGAGCACAGCTGTTGTGAGAATCCTGGTTGGGATCTCTTCTACCACAGCAAGGAGTATTTAGCAATCAAGAGCCAGCAAACAGGATCAATCATTTTTGCCATTAAATTTAGAATAGGCTATACCATCGACTTGTGTGGCTTTAGATATTCATTTAAATGGTTCTAAAACAGTATGCATCAGTTTCCTCATTGTCAGGAATAACTATACAATCACACAAATGTGCAATGTAGCATACACATTGTAGAATACAATCATTTCTATTGCCTTGTTATTTCTGTGATAAATGCAGAGTATCTGATATTGAATATTGGAAATGGAACCCCAGAGGCTAGAAGCTGGCTCTAAATTTAGAGTATAAGATCTAATTGGGTTCTAAATTTGACAAAATGATTGTTCCTAGTTCCCAGTCAATGATAAGTACTAGAAGAACCATAAACTACATACGTACCACATTTTCTTTCACACTTGTAAGTACACCAATTGTTTTTTATCCATGTTTGAATTTTTCCACAAGGCACAATCAAGAATGCTTGTAAAAACATTTGTCTACATGGGAAAGGGAAGCTCCATATTTTGGCCATGTGCAAAGACAGGTAGCCATCTGGAAGGGGTCTGTTTCTGTGTGTCCAAGATGTGAATGGCCTTCTCTGATAATAAACAAAGTGCCCAAAGAACTTGTCAAGGGGTTTGTCATAAGGTAGACCAAGTGCTCACAATCCCACACAAGAAATATACTATGTAGCAGGGTCTGTTCTCTACTTGATGCGTGCAAGTTCCATTATAGCTAATGGGAATTACATGTGCATTTTCAGGAAGCACTATGCTGTGTGAACTTCAGAGGAAAGAAAACATAGGCATGAGATTTTAAAAGAAAGAAAGAAAGAAAGAAAAGTAACAGAAAATAAAAGAAACCCAAATCAGTTTGCTCCTGTACTCCTGTATTGATAATAAAAAATGTGGAGGCTGAAAATGAAAGTGTGCACTTTTTAAAGAAACTATAGTTATGTGCCCTCCCAAAGATGTGTAAGCCCAGATTCACAAGAGTATATTTGGCAACTGGTACTTTAGCTATTCATTTGCTTCCATAAAACAGTAGGTATATTGCATGGGGTGTTGACTTCATTTTTCTCTTTTTAGTTATCTATTTTAAGTGATTTAAAAATATTATAATTATAAATTCTGGAATTAATGTACCTATATAAATATAAACTTCATTTTACATAGACCAGAAAATACGGGCTGGGGAAAGCATTTATACGTCAAAATATACTTCATATGTTAACAGTTGTGTAGATAGTATCAGAATATATTTAAAATTTCATTTTTAGGCAATAGTTGATATAAATTTTTTTTTGTTAAAACAGGTAACATCAAAACACAAATAAGAATGGTGCTTCTTTGAAGTACATAAAATGTTTGGAATGTGTAAATATTTTGAATTCTTGCCACATAGCTAAGTATGAATTCCTAGCATGGATCAAAATCTTCCAAAGAAATCTTGGCAGAAAAGCACAAACCACACACACACAGAAAATATCTAGTCAGTCCCATGAAAGGAAATAAACAGACTACAAATAGAAATTGCTTTATTTCCAAAGTCAATTCATTTTGGCAAACTACGTGGTAATATAATGTCTTTTCTATTGTGATGAAAGAATAGTTTTAAGTGTAAGTCATGAATAGACCTGTTACTGATGGTTAACATTTACCACATGATAGTTAATATTCATAATAGGGATACAGTTTTATGCTATATAATTTAATCAAATGCCATAAGAATTTTCTAGATTTTTTTTTAACTGACCAACATTCAATTATCCCTGTGTGTGGTTTCTGTGCACAAAGGAGAGAGTTTCTCTTTTACATTGCTGCCATGACCCCTGGGGCTGTAAGAATTATTAAGATCACAGCCACTACTTAGATTTGCATGAGCAATTAAAAATCCTGGAACTTATCTAGTCCCACTGGATGGATTTTCTAACATGTTAATAATAAAGTTGATAAAGATAATTATGATGATGGCATTTATTAAGGGTCTACTCTATGCTCTACATAGATCTCTGTTCCTTCACACAATAATCATGATATATACTTACAGCAAAATGCCTATTACAGATGAGGAAACTGGGCTCAGAAAAGCTAAATAACTTTTCCAAGATTTCACAGCTAACAAGTATCTGAATGACTAAGATCAAATGTCTATGACCTAAAGCTTGTATTTTTCTCCATTTGCTATGTTATCTTTATGTGACTAAATGTTTGTCTTATACTCATGAATTAACTGGCTATATTTACTAGAGGTGATCAAACAAAAATTTAATATGCCATAACAAATAATTTTTATTTATAAAAGAAAAAAGTATTTCTCATATAACTTAGTTCACAACATAACTTTTTATTTTTTATAGAATCCAAGTAGAGTAAAGCCACTATCACATTTTTGTTATATTTTAAAATGTGATATAATGACTACAATATTGTTGTAGATAAAATGCACATTGTATCAAATATATATGTGTTATGCAAATGTGTCTTGATTAAAAAATGCTTCAGCATATTTATTATTTAAATTCTGAAATTGGAGGATGTCTGTTAAATTTGGACATTAAAGAGCATCAAAGTACTAAGTTATTTTTGCTTATCTTAGCCATTGTCTAAATCCATAACTAGAAATGAACAATCTGCCAGTATTAAGGTTCTGAGGCATCTGTTTCCTAACCAAACATTCTATATTTTAGAGTTCCATCCAAGTGCATACATATTAGTAGCTTTTGCTAGCAGAATAGATGTTAGATGCTTAAAGCTTTTTATTTCCCCCCCCCCCCCCGCCCCAACAAAGTTTTTGAAATAGAAAAGAAAACTTCCTTCTGTTTGACTCAAATTGTGTTTCCAGATGTCCAGGGTCAAAGGTTGGAAACGAAAGTTTTGAGTTTTGGCCTACTCTAACCAGACAGCATGCCCGAATGGGCAAGAGCTTCCCCAGAGGGCATCCTTTTGTAGTTTTTATGTTTTCTCTGGTGTCTCGTGCTAAGAAGTCCATACCCCTCTGCTGACTTACGCCATTCTGATTCTACTTTGTAAGTGGTCTAAGCCTCTTGGATTTACTCTTTAGCAGTTGACTATTTTGAACCATTAAAGTGCTTGTTATAAATGCATAAATTTGGAAAGTTTATAATTATCTTCTTGCTGAGTATGATGTGTCAGGTTCTATTTGGTAACATTTGTTCTCTCTTTTTGTCAACTACCATTATGAGATGAGAGATAGGGGGTAAATTAGCAAAATATAGAGACATCAAGAACTTGATTTTATTTTGCTCTGCTGAATGATTGATCTTTAACCACTGTTTTGTATTTTAAGAATTTTTTTGCAGGTCATTTTTATTCAGAGAATATTCTAGAAATCGAGAATTTTACTGGAAAATATTTAAAATGGTTCATCTCAAAGGCGTGAATTATGATGCCAACTTGAAATACCATGTTATCAAAAATAAACCTAGAGCAACATCTCAAACTTTTATTTGTTTTTCTTAATTGTTTATGAAATTTATGAAGTACACTAAATAGTTTGTTATATTACAGGAAGTAAGAACAAATACACCTTGAGCACCTATTAAGGCAGTGTCTAGCACAGAGTAGGAACAATAACAACAAAAATGGTCTTTTCTGTTCTACTATGATTAAGTTGAATTATAACACATACTTTCCTTTTTCCATAGCTTATTCTAAGTTCTGAGCTTTTTATGTGGATTTTAAAACTATGGGAATCTCATGAAACAGTCTATAAAGCTGTCTGTCTCACTAATACCTCACAGCCCTATAGTGAGGAGATCACAGAGGGGAGTCAAAGACGACAAGAAAGACAGGATGTGAGGAAGCAGGAGTAACAGTAATAAAATATTAGTATATATGCTTGAAATAACCTATTATCCGTAATCAATGTGGGAGAATATAACATAGGAAATAATGCAATGCAAGTGTAACCACAGCTATGCACTTGGGTTCTGTTCTCAAATCTCAGACATTCCATTCTCACTAATATAAATATGCCCATATTCAGAAGGAGAGTCACGGGGCAGACTTCTAACAAGATCTGCTCATATCTTTCAAAAGCTGTATTTAATCAAGGGCAACTATTCTTTGCTCTAAGAGTTTGTTGCACCCATTAAGTATTGTATTTGGGAAACATGAGATTGTAAAATTGCATTTCCCAAATACAGTGAATAAATAATAAAGTGTGCTACTATTTTATCAATTATTAAGTTCTGTACATAACCTTATAATACAGAATTCTACTTTTTAAAAAGTTACGACCTACACTTGGTTGCTTTGAATAATGTATCAAACTGTTTATGTAAAAAGAAATATACTGCTTGTAAATTGTTCAGCTTTAAGTAGTATTCAATGGAGTGATTGAGGGGTAAATCTTAGAAGTCAGATTGCATGGCCATTTAAATCCTGGCTGTCTCCATCTGGCTGGGTACTTTATTCATCTATATTAGTGTTACTTAATCTGTAATTATCTCATAGGTTTATTATGAGGAATAAAAGATGTGGTATATATAAAGCACTTAGAATAGAGCACAATCTCATAGCTATTAGTATTAATCAGAAAGTGAGCTCCTGGGAACCGGGATTTTTGTGTCTTATTTGTTCACTGATTTATTTCAAATACCTAAGAGAGTGATTTCCAAATAAATAAATATATCGATCAATTTAAAGAATAATTTTTAATTTTACTTTTATAATAAAATTTGACAATTTATATCAATTAATATCAGCAGAAAGTAGAAATAAAATTCTATTCAAATATAAAGAAAATATGCAGAGAAAATTGGAATTGGATTCACTTATTAAAAACTAACTTTTTATTTTTTATTTTATATCACTGTAGCTAATTAACGTAGCTTACAGAGTAGTTATTTTTGGGAATGTTCTGAGATTTCTATGTAATCTAAAAGGTGTTCTATTTTCTTGTAATATTCAACGTGTGTTTGACGAGAACACATTTTCTATTTGCAGGACAGAATATTGTAAGATATATAGTATATCAAACTCACCGATGTTGTTAAACTCTTCTCATTTGTGTCTGCTTGATTTAGTATGTTTTCGAAAGACACAGCTAAGAAAAAAAAATGACACATAGTAATACAAGAAAATATGGTGAGGGAAAATGTATAACAAGTAACTCTAATTAAAATACAAATTATATAGCAACATTATTTATTAGATAAAACAGAATATAAGGGGAAAATCATTGGTAGGGATAAAGAGTAGCATCCCATACTGATAAGGGAAGCAATTTGTAAGATTTTATATTAATTATAAACTTCTATGTACTTAATACTTTAGGTTTAAATATATAAAATAAAGTATGACTAATTTGAAATGAGATTTTATCAATCCAGACTCAGTAGTGTATTTTAACATACACTACTGTATATAAATTGACAAAATCAAGCAGACACAATCAGAAAAGTTTAACATAGGTGAGTCTGATATAATACATATCTTACAGTTTTCCATCCCACGAATTGAAAATGCATTCTTGTCAAAAAGACATGGAACATTACTAAAACAGAACACCTTTTAGACCATATAGAAATCTCAGAAAAGTTCCAAAAATAACTACTCTGTAGGCTACATTAATTTACTACAATGATGTAAAAAAAATAAGAAATAAAAAAATGAAACCACAGCAAACCTTCCCTTCCCTTAGTCTTGGAAACATGAGACTCTCCTAAACTACTTGAAAATAAATATATTTACATATAGAAGACAGAAGAAAAAGACAAACAAACAAATAACTATAGAGAAATTCAAAGTAAATAAAAGAGGGAAAGAAAAAGAAAAACGGCAGAAATTAAGAAATGCTCAAAAAAAAGTTCCTTAAAAAGAATAAAACAATATTAAAATTCAGGCAAGATCACTCAAGAGAATAATAACAAAGGCACATATAAATAATATTAGGAACAAAAATGAGGGTGTAATTGCAAACGGAATCTAGATTTTTAAAAAGCTATAAAATCATGGTCAATAACTTAATCATTGTAAATTGGAAACTTAGATACAATGGATTATTTTATAGATAACCATAAATTTCTAAAATTGAATCAAGAAGAAATAGAAAAACCAGGGTATATCAATAACCAACAAATAATTGAATTAGTAATTATAATCTCCTCTCAAAGAAGTAACATAGTCAGACACATTTTAAGGACAAGTCATAGGATGTATCTGATGAAAAGAGATCACCTTTCTCCAGTCAAATCCTAAAGAATGCATAAATCAAGGTGAACAAAACAGTAGAAGGTCACTTGCTCAATGCCCTATCATTTTCTTCTTTATCTTCCTAAAATTCAGTGTGGTGAAGTTTTAGGGGAAATAATATGAGACCCAGAATATGCTAATAAAGTGACTCCCTATTTCCACCATGAATTCTTAAAATAAGACGCAAACATGAATGTAGCCATGCAGTATAGATCGAATAACCCAATTCTTCAATAACTCACTCTCTTTTGGAGATCTTCATTCTGAAAGATTGGAGAGACCTGGCTTTTCCACAGGATTTCCTCTAGAAGAAAGATATTCGACTCTATAGACCAAAAGTCATCTCTGTGTCTCTGCCACAAATTCCCAATCTTAATCATACGCCCTCCTCTCACACTTGATAGGGAAAATAGATCCACTAGAATTATCTGTGACTGCTCATCCTTCAATTTCCAATAGTACACATGAATATTTATTTATCTCTCTCTCTCTCTATATATATATATTTACAGATTAAGTATACATATAGATCTATATATCTATATATATATATAGATATATATATAGAGAGAGAACACACATATTCTCTCTTTTTTTATTTTATTTTATTTTTTTTTTGAGATGGAGTCTCTTTCTGTCGCCCAGGCTGGAGTGCTATGGTGAGATCTCGGCTCATTACAAGCTCTGCCTCCCAGGTCCACACCATTCTCCTGCCTCAGCCTCTCGAGTATCTGGGACTACAGGTGCCCACCACCACGCCCTGCTAATTTTTGTATTTTTAGTAGAGACGAGGTTTCACCATGTTAGCCAGGATGGTCTTGATCTCCTGGCCTCGCGATCTGCCCGCCTTGGCCTCCCAAAATACTGGGATTATAGGCGTGAGCCACTGCGCCCGGCCGAAAACACATATTCTCTATCCCTCGTTTCCTCAAAGAAAGAACCAAGTCCAGGTTCATTGCATTATGTGCCCATTATGGATTTTCAACATCTTTAATGTCTGTCTTTTATTCTGAGCCTTTTCCTCACCCTCCACCATACAGTAAAAATAAAACAGACATAAAACACCTCTATTAGCTTTATATTGCTGCATAACAATTACCACGAACTCAACAGCTTAAACCAAACACAAATTCACATCTTACCATTGATGTGGACCCGAGACTCAGATGGCCTGGTGAAGTTCTCTGTTCAGAGTCTCTTATGACTGAAATCAAGTTGTCAGTCAAGGTTGCCATCTCATGTGAGCCTCAGGATTCTCTTCCAAGCTTATTCAGGTTGTTGGGAACATTTTGTTCTTTGAGGTTGTAGTACTGAGGTCCCTGCTTTCTTGTTGGCTGATGACTAGAGGCTGTTCCTAGAGGCTGCCTCCAGGTCCTTGCCATGTGACCTCTCCACAGGTCATTCACAGTATAGATGTTTGGTTTTTTTTCCGGGCAAATTGAAAGTTATCTCTCTGACTTTCTCTTTGGAGCTGGAGAAACCGTGCATCCAAAAGGCTTCCCTGATTAGGTCAGACCCACCCCAGATAATCTTGTTACCATATAAAGTACCATGTGACATAATCAGGAGAGCACCATATCATTGTACTGACTGGTTCTATTCACACTTGAATACCAGGGGATTATGCAAGTGTGAGATTCATTGGGGATCATCTTAGAATTCTGCCTTCCACAATACCCAAATCAAATAGAAACAAAACAAACAAAACAAAACAGCCTTTACTTGTAACTCCCTTTCTTATTTCTCTTCACTGCTGCACTTGAGATAATAATACATTTACTGATTTCTATACTTTCTCAACTCTTATTCCAAATTACACTTTCCTTTAAAACTATTCTGTACCTATCCAATTGCTCATTAGCCATCCCCATTCAGAACATCTTTAAAAAATTATGTCCAAATAGAAATTTCTCATTTATCACCTTCCTTTCATTTCTTTTATTTTTTCAATATAGTAGCCCAATCAAATATCTTTTCTTCCAAAATAAAATTCTGAAATTATACTTGATTCTGTCTACTCCCTTACTTCCCACAGAAGGTCGTAATTAAGTCTTGTAAAGCTTACTTGGAAGTGTGAAAGCTGGTCCCTTTCCAAGAGGTTCAGCCATTATTTTCACTCAGTTTCTCTTTAGGATACGGGCAGTCTCCTCCCTGCTCATCCTGCCATCTGCAGTCACTATCTCTGTATCTCAACAACACTGTTCTTCCCCACTGTCTCCCCAGAGACAGAAATGTCCAAAAAATGAATTGAAGCACCTTTCAAAATCCTAGCACAACGTTTTTCAACACTTAATCCTCAGTAACTCTGTGACTGTTGGAGATGAGCATTGGTATTTTAAAATCATAACACGGTTAGAATTTGGGAATTTTAAAGTTATTAAAAAGGTAAATCCACCTTCATTTGTGAACAGCTACAGTTTTCTCTTGGATATGCCATTTAACTGCGTAAGTGTTTTCTAAGGAAACTGGCACAATGAAATACTAAACATTACTGAGTAATGTTCTATAAACCCTCAGGTCATCTGCAGGCTTAAAATGGGTTTGTATCTCATATCTTTGCTTTCAAAGTCCTCCAGTGACTTTACATATGTTTTTCTGGTAATTCAGATATCATTGAACTAGAGATTCCATAGTGAAAACCTTTAATACTCTTGAAGAAAAATAAAAAAATAACAGTTTGATACACTAGAAAACTCTTTTTTCTCTTGCACTTCCTACACACTAAATCTAAAAATCTAATCTTTGCTAAAAGGATTGAGATTTGTGCCCATTATGGTTTTTCAACATCAAATTAAAGTTCTTGTGTTTGCTTCTGGAATAAAAATGCAAAATGACCTGAAATATTTTTAAAATATTCAAATTTTCCAACTGTGCCTAACATGACACATTTTAAACTTCAAAGAAATAGTGATTTATTCAATAAAACAAGTTGTGTGTTTTTGAGCAATGGCTCAAAGGTCCTTTTGCCTATCTGTGATTCCCATGCCCGTCCGTCTTTTAAGTCACTTAGTGTCTTATCTTCATTTGTAGGCTTGAATATATTTTCTTCCAATTTGTAGTCTTTAATCACTTAGTTTTTTTGTGATTTTGTTTTGTTTTGTCTTTTAGAGACAGGATCTCTCTCTTTTGGCCACACTGGGATCCAGTGACATGATCATGGCTCATATGACTTCAAACTCTTGGGTTCAGGTGATCTTTCCTCCTGAGTAGCTAGGCCTACAGATGCGCACTACCACATCTGGATAATTTTTCTTATTTTTTGTAGAGACAGAGTCTCACTATGTTGTCCAGGCTGGTCTCAAACTCCTGGCCTAACGCAATCCTCCTGACTTGGCCTCCCAAAGTACTGGCATTACAGGCATGAGCCTCTGTGCCTGGTCAGTCACCTCAGTTTTAATATTGTTTTTCTTAAGAGATAACTAAAAGATTTTCTTTAAAAGTCATCAATATATAGACTCTGAGAATGTGATGTGTGAAAACATTGCCTGTTGAAGTAGAGATAATAGCCATAGTTTTACTGAAAATCAGCACTAGTTTGAAAGAAACACTTGAAAAAAAAGTTATAAATGAAATTTTTAATAGGAGAGAAAAAATAATCTGTGAAAACACATAACTTTTTCAAATACTAAGAAATATTGCTGAGATATGTTCATCAACTTGCTCCTTTCTGACTGTGGACACCGCCAAGGAAGCATCGTTGAAGTCTCTCTTCTCCCTGCCATCATGTGTAAGTCAGAGTCTCCTAAAGAGCCCAAAGAGCTGAGGAAACTCTTCATTGGAGGGTTGACCTTTGAAACTACTGATGAGAGCCTGAGGAGCCATTTTGAGCAATGGGGAACGCTCACAGACTGTGTGGTAATGAGAGATCCAAACACCAAGCACGCCATGGGCTTTGGGTTTGCCATCTATGCCACTGTGGAGGAGGTGGATGCAGCCATGAATGCAAGGCCACACAAGGTGGATGGAAAGTTGTGGAACCAAAGAGAGCTGTCTCAAGAGGAGATTCCCAAAGACCAGGTGCCCATTTAACTGTGGAAAAGATATTTGTTGGTGGCATTAAAGAAGACGCTGAAGAACATCACCTAAGAGATGATTTTGAACAGCATAGAAAAATTGAAGTGATTGAAATCATGACTGACTGAGGCAATGGCAAGGAAAGGGTCTTTGACTTTGTAACCATTGATGACCATGATTCAGTGGATAAGACTGTCATTCAGAAATACCATACTGTGAATGGCCACAATTGTGAAGTTAGGAAAGCCCGGTCAAAGCAGGAGATGGCTTAGTGCTTCTTCCAGCCAAAGAGGTCGAAGTGGTTCTGGAAACTTCGGTTGTGGTCGTGGAGGTGGTTTCAGTGGGAATGACAGCTTTGGTCATGGAGGAAACTTCAGTGGTCGTGGTGGCTTTGGTAGCAGCCATGGTGGTGGTGGTGGATATGGTGGCAGTGGGGATGGCTATGACGGATTTGGCAATGATGGAAGCAATTTTGGAGGTGGTGGAAGCTACAATGATTTCGGCAATTACAACAATCAGTCTTCAAATTTTGGACCCTGATGGGAGGAAACTTTAGAGACAGAAGCTCTGGCCCCTATGATGGTGGAGGCCAATACTTTGCCAAACCACTAAATCTAGGTAGCTATGGCAGTTCTAGTAGCAGCAGTAGCTATGGCAGTGGCAGAAGATTTTAATTAGGAAACAAAGCTTAGCAGGAGAGGAAAGCCAGAGAAGCGACAGGGAAGCTATAGGTTATAACAGTTTTGTGAACTCAGCCAAGCACAGTGGTGGCAGGGCCTAGCTGTACAGAGAAAACATGTTTTAAATAAATACTCATGTGTATGGGCAAAAACCTCGAGGACTGTATTTGTGACTAATTGTATAACAGGTTATTTTAGTTTCTGTTCTGTGGAAAGTGTAAAGCATTCCAACAAAGGTTATATATGTATATGTGTACACACACACACACAAATATATTTGCACCCATGCTGTTGATTGCTAAATGTAATAGTCTAATCATGACACAGAATGAATGTCTTTTTTAAAATGTGCTGTGTAAAGTTAGTCTACTCTGAAGCCATCTTGGTAAATTTCCTGAACAGTGTGAAGTTAGAATTCCTTCAGGGTGATGCCAGGTTCTATTTGGAATTTACACACAGCCTGCTTGGGTGGAGAAGCCATTGTCTTTAGAAACCTTGGTGTAGTTGAATTGATAGTTACTGTTGTGACCTGAAGTTTACCATTAAAAGAGATTACCCAAGCAATATCATGGAATTAATGATTATGAAAATGATTGTTGGCACATCCTATGCAATATATCTAAATTGAATAATTGTACCAGGTAAAATTATAGATGGGAATAAAGTTTGTGTATAATCCATTATCATGTATAATCAATAAATGATTTCATTCTCTTGAAAAAAAAAGAAATATTGCTTTACTATGTATGATACTATGGCTTAAATCAATTTCCTAGATTACTGAGCCTAAATGACGATAATTTTCTTCTGTATCATCATTAAAATATTTACCAAGCCTTTGCTTACATAAGGCACTTAGTAAAAGTAGGCAAAGTTAGTTAGAAAGATAATCCGTGAACATATAGAATTAATTATTAAACAAAAATTTTCCAGGCTGATATAAATAATAACTAAAATGTAGTGAGCACATACCATGTGGCAGCACTGTTCTTTCCATTTAATCTTCTATAGTTATATGCTATTATACATAAAGTTGTTTTTCAGATGAGGAAAGATGAGGCACGAAGAGGTTAATCTAATGCCTAAAGTAAATAATTAGTAAGTGAAACATTTAGGATTCAAACTCAGAGCCCATAATCTTAACCATTATGGTATTCAGCCTCTGAAGAATCAATCTGACTTGATTAGATGCGGTTGATATTTTTAAATACTAGGTTTAAAAAATGTTTTGTGTGTGCATGTGTGAAATTTTCTACAAGAGTATTAGCTTTAAAGAGACCACACAATATTGCTGTACGTGAAGAAATAGACAGAAACTGGAAACAGAAAATCATAAAATATGCTTTTTACTAGTTGAGGATGTAAGAGTTTAGAGAAAAGTCTATATTAGTATTTTAGAATAAAAGACCTTTAAAATCGTATTAATAAATGCACTTATTTTACCTCAACAGTGAAGTTTTCCCAGATTGCTACCTATTTTAAATATAACCTTTGTATTTAATTTATACTAAATGTATTACATATATTCCCCCCCATCAGGAAGGCTTCTGATCTTTCTAAAATAGGCCATTATTTCATTTCTTTAAGAATAATTTTTTGCATTTACATTATTTTTTTCTATTATTCTGTGAACAATAACATCATCAAATGCTTGCAGAACCTTAATGGAATAAAAATAAAATTGAGCTATCCAGACAAAAGGCTTTTATAAATTAATCACTATCATGCTTAAAAGATCAGAAAGCAATTTTCCCAAGAACAAAAACTGCCCTGTTTCCTATCATGTGATTCACACTCTGAGCTATAAATAAAAGAGACCCAGAGAGACAGAACAAGAGAGATAATAGTAAGTGAAAACACTGTTAGCTATGAATTCTGAACTGAAAGAATAAGCAATTGACTAGTGGCTCATAGGAGTTTTTAAAACTCTTAAAAAAACTCCATAGGTTTTAGTTAAATTCATTACTTAATTTGCCATAAACCACTACAGTATATTTCTGTGGATGTGTGTGTACATGCATGGAGTCAACTATTTTATGGATATTTATCTCTATGTATAGTTTTAGTTGACTGCAATCACACTTTTGGAGGTAGGGAGAACAGAAATGAGTAAGCAGATTTATATGTATGTAAGTTATAGGAATATTCTGAGATACCAAGAATTATTCTTTTTGGTTAGTTTAGTTAACTCAGAAATACAATATTTTATTATTTCTCTCTGTGATGAAATTATACTTGCTGTCTCTCATAATCTCCATCTATCCCAACCCCATACCTTTGTATCACAGAAAATTGAGGGGACTATAAAAATTAATGTATACTCTCTAGCAATATAGATGATGTTTTTTATTTTAAAATATATTAAAATGTATTACATGAAGGATCTTGGGAAGGTTAACCTGGTATTCAGTGGAAAGTTGAATTGGAGTAGGGGGAGATTAGAGGGAAGAGTATCAGGTAAAGAGCCATTGCAATGGTTCAGGAAATAAGCTGATGAAGGTGTCGGTATTGGTGTTGTTGGTAAAGTTGCTTTTACATGAAAAATTGATTCTCTTCAAAGCAGAAGGATATACAAATGTAATATCAACTTAAACTGCAGCTTTGGAATGCCTCTAAAGTAAAGAGCTGTTATTTTACAGTCACATATAGGTAAAGGTGTGGAATATTAAGCATAACACAAAATTATTTTCAAATGAGGAAATGATTTTTATATAACAGCAAAAGTATCACTTAGATTATAGACATTTTCTTATTTAAATAAATAATTTTTTCAAGTTTTGTTATTCAACTTTTAAATTAACATTTGTTTACTGAACATTTACCATGTGCCATGAACTAGAGTTTTCATTCACATGATAATTGTATACCTGAAAAAATGTCAGCCAATGAAAGAGAAGAAAAAGAAGCTAAAGTTACTTTTCTGAAATCCTTATTAAACTCTCATTTTTTAAAATTTCAGGATAGGCACATCCCTACATTGTTTCTGTCTCATTGGAAGTTGTGTGTAATGGTATTGCTGTCTATAAAAGCATATTATATGTGCATAATTTTAAAATAAATCTTGTGATTGATCCTTTGTCATGCATTAATCACCCATAATGTATCTGACTGTTAATCTTGAATCTCATAATCTATCAAATTTGCTTAGAGTGAGCCATACATATATTGTTATTTGCTCAAACAACTTATAAAATGAGCCCTTCTCTATATACAGGCAAAGATCAATATTAAAATCACAAAATAACAACCATCTTAGGAAAAATTTTGGGGAAATGCAAAAGTTATTTTCTAATCCAGATTAAGAAAAATTTGAGCTGCTTAGCATTTCAGTGTCAGTAAAATGGAATATTTAGAAACATTTTACTCCACAGAAAATGTGTTTTGTCACATTTCTCAGTTGCTTTCCAATCAATTGTATTTGCTGTAGCAGATAAATGACTAAATATTCCTAAGAAAGTGAGATATTGAGTTAAATTTGATTCATTACATCTGATGCTCTCTTGAGAAAATGTCAGCTTCCTTTCAGGTCTCTCTTTTGCTCACAGTTGAAATGATGAGGTACAAATGACCACAGAAAACTGTGGACTTTTCTAATCCAAAAGCTGAAGCAGACACTCAAATTGGGATCTTGTCAGGAGGAGGTGTGAAGTTAGGCTGTCGCAATGATGGCATCACATTCTTCGGCCACTTTCATGTGAATACTAGAGAGAATAATTATTTAGTGATAAGTGCTTCTTAATTCTAACAAATTGCTAGCTCCTTCTTGGGTAGCAAATAAAACCCAGAAAATTCTGAAATGTTACAATTAGTTAACAATTTTTGAAAAGCTTTTAATATTCGTATTTCACATATCAAACACTAACTTTATGCAGAGCTCTGATCTCTAATGTTTGGAGATGCACATCCTACTTGCGTGAACAACATGTGAACAAGCTACAGAAAATATTATAATGTATAAATAAGAGCAAAATATCATGTAACAAAAACTCTAATTGTCTTACTCTAATTTTTTATTTGTATCCTCTATTTTATGTTCATTAAACTGGTTTTTAACATCAGAATATCAAGAATAAATGTACTTGAACATAAGCTATCTATGTCATTACAAATGACCATAATTCTGGCTGATATTTAAATTTTAAAAAAAGAATCGGCAAATAAGATGACTGGTTTTCTATTTACACCGATATCATAACTTTGAGTTGTTTATTAATTAAAAGGTTTATAATTAACTGAAGCCATTATTAACTAGAATATAGTCTTTACATTCACCCCAAGAGTGACTTTTCCCAAGCAAGTTTGAACTTCAGATATTTTGCATTTGATATCAGAAGTCTGTCCTCTAATAATAAAATCCTTATGTATTTAATAAATATATGCCATCCCTCTTAAGCTAAACCTTTTGTCCCTATTTACATATATGATTAACATGCATTATTTTTCTCGTTTTATTGCTGTCATTGTTATTATTGATAATGATCTTCAATTGAATTTTAACCAAAAGACATCTACAATAGCTGTAATATTTGCATATGTGTGGAGTTACTTCTAAGATATTTAATGGGGTGGGGTGTTGATTATTGAAGTGGGCTTTCAAGAAAGTACACTTAAGGATTAAGATAAATTTTACAGGAACATCAAAGAACATGACATGTAGCACCTATTGTTTTTGGGAAAATATTTCTCATGGCTGTAATATTAGGCTCATGTTGAATAATGAAAAGGTTAAGTTTCTGATGGAAGGGGACAGGGAAGTGTATAACATGACCCACTTCAAATATCATACCTGAATTGGAGAGTTACAGGAAGAAAAGTGTGATTCACTTAAAAAGTCAAATAGAGAGAGAAAATTAGGAAACTCCCATAAAAAACCAGCTTCTGAGTTCCAACTTCCCATAATTTTGCCCTCACAGCCTCGAATGTCAGTTTACTTACTGTTTGGGGGTGACAACACTATGAGAAAAGGATGTTAAGTATTGTCAGTTGGTAGAGCTGGAGAAATAGTAGGAGTTAGCACCATGGAGTGGTAAGAGCACTGTGCTGGGAGTCAGATTGGGTCCTTGGCTCGGGTCTATGACCGTGTAGTATCATGACTTTGCATAAGTCACTTACACCCTCTGAGATTCGGTATCAAATGAATGTGGTGCACTAAGGGATTTCTAAGTTTAAATGGCATTCCAGGTTACAGACTTGGCCAAGTCTGAGATTTGAAGAAAATTTTTAGAAACGTGTCAAAAATGGCACTTTCATTTTTCTTACATAGAGACAAGTATCTCCACCCTCATTCTGCCGAGAAATGACTTACAGTGCCAGTGAACTGGCCTGTGAAATATGATTGTGAAATCATTCTGATTTTCACTTTTTCAAGGGCATTAATGATTCTGCACCCATGATGCTCATCTTAGGAGCAAGCGCTGAGGTTTGATTTGCTGCTGTATGTCATTCAGAGCACTGTTTCTCCTGTATGCAGTGTTAATTATTAATAGCATAGGTATATTTGGAATGGTGCATTAAAGGACACTAGGAAGAAAATACTGAGTGTTTGGGACAAACAGTAAGTCTGAAAACAGGAGTGGGTCTTTCTTCATTTTGCATTCTTCTGCCAGATTTATAAATATAAATATATAAAGGCATAATCAAGAAAGCAAATAGCAAAGTTTCCAAAAGATGATACTATATTTTTATTACAAAAAGGACTAATCTGAATGTATATATTAAATATAGTAGGTGAGAAGTCCACTGTATGAGCTACTACATTGGAATGATATTAATGCAGAAAAATACATAAGGACTGAAATACCATTGGTCTGGTTACAGATGTTTTAAATAATAAATGCTCATAGAAAGACTGATTCAACTCAAGGGAAGACAATAAATAATGCTCTTGGAGTCAGAAAGGAGTTTTATATTTTTCCATGGAAGAACTCAGTCTTTATCCACAATTTTATTTTCCCTCAGTGTAAGTGAAATCAAGTTTGGTCGCTGTATTATACTAGTCAGAACATGATTACTACTTATGTGTTCTATAGCCCATGCAGCTTATGTGCTTATAAGAACTGCAATATAGGCTTCTTTGATACTCATCAGCTTTTGGGAATGAGTATCAAACTTTTATCAAACTTGATTTGATAAAATCAAATTTGATAAAACTTCTAAAAGTATTCAAGTACAATCACTGTTATTTGGGCACTGTAGGAAATGCAAATTCTTGGGCCCCAGCCCAGACCTACTAATCAGAAATACTGGGAGTTGAGCCCAGTAACTTGTATATCTATGTTTTATCAGGTCTTTTACACAATACTGATATGTGTTAAAGTTTGAGAACCACTGGTTCAGTAGTTCTCCACTTTTGGAACTGAAGAGTTTAAGTCTTTAAAAATGCACATAGCAATGTAATTCTAATCAAAATCCAAGAAGAATGTTCTTTATACATTGATACACTGAATCTAAAATATACATAAAATTCAGAGGACAAATAACAGCCTAGGCAAATATAAAAAGAAATCACACACACACATACACACACACACACACACACACACACAAATAAACAAGGCTGGATGGTTTACACTACAAGAAATGAAAACTTATTAAAAGCAATAGTAATTAAACCACTGTGGTAGAGGGGCAAGAATAGACAAATAGAACAGAAGAGAGACCCACACTAGGTGGTCATATAATTTATGACAAAGTTGACACAAATATGGCAGCAAAAGTTTGTTCTTTCCAGTAAGTTGTGCTGGGTTAATTAGATGTGCATGTTGGGAGAATGTTTACCTCATTCCAGGCAAACTAAAATCAATTCTAGATGGAATGTATATACTAAGATAAAAGGTAAAACAATAAATTTGAGGTGAAAACAGAAAAAATATCTTAATGAATTTGGTGTACACAAAGATCTCTTAAATAAAACACAAAGAATGCTGAGTATAAGAGAAAATAATTACTTTATTAAAATTAAGAGATTCTGTTCATCAAAACACACTCTTAAGAGGATGGAAAGGCAAACTATATAGTGGCAGAAGGGATTTACAATACATGCATTTGACAAAAGACTTCTATCCAGTTGTATCCAGTAGTTTAAGAGCTCCCTCAAATGAATAGCAAAGAGTAAACAACTCTTTAGAAAAATGAGCAGGAGGCTTTTACAGGCGTTTCACAAAAGTTTACATCCAGTTGTATAGTAAATATATGAAAGAGAAGGTACTCAAGTTTCTTAGACATCAGTGAAATGCAAATTAAAATTATTATGTGATATCACTATACACTCAGTAGGACAGAGTCAAAATGAAAAGGAAAAAATATCGTGTTGACTGATGATATGGGACAACTGAAACTCTTAAATTGCTGTTATCCTGCTCCGAGGTATATACCCCCCAAAAATGCAAACACCTGACCACCAAACAATATATTCCAGAATTTTTATAGCAGCAGTATTTGTAATATCAGCAAAGTAGAAATGCCCATCAATATAGTACAATGGATAAACAAATTGTGGGATAGCCATTCACTGTAAAACTGTACCTCAGAAAGAACTCCAAAAACTACAATTACACAGAAAACATAGATTAATCCCCAAACATGTTGAATTTAAAAAGTGTGCAGTGTGTAATTTCATTCACTTAAGTTCAAAACATGAAAAATCTATGGGAATAGCAGTTGGCAATGGGGTTGTGGGACAGTGAGAGGGCACAGAAGCTCTTCTGAGGAATCTGTTAATCTATTAATGTTGTTTTAGATCTGCTTACATGGGTGTATTCAGTTCTCCACTTTGGGAAATAATAATCTGAAGAGTTTAAGTATTTAAAAATGCACAGGGCAATGTAATTCCAATCAAAATTCAAGAACAATGTTGTAAAAGTTAGACTTCTGTAAATACATGCACTTTTCTGTTTGTGAGTTATGCTTTTATTTTTAAAAGTTTCCTGGAAAATTCACAGGGATATAGGGAAAGCTGTAATTTGAAAACAGCAATCCGGATGTAGTATACGGGAGAGATGGAGGTGGAGCTGGTTTGAGCCTATTGCTTTAGGCTAAAACAAAGACAATGGTAGTTTGGTTTAAGCTAGAAACAGGGAGGTTAGAGATAATCAGATAAATTCAAATGTAGAATTATGAGATAAAACTACCAGGACCTGGTGATGGACATGAAAGGTGAAGAGACCAAAGTGCTTGATTCTGTGAATCTGCGGATTACCTGCTAAGAAACTCCTGTGGTAGAGGTGAATGCAGCAAGAGGTCAGCACCAGAATTCCCAGTGCTGTGTTGAAGTGGAGGAGGTGCTTTTACTGGGGCAAAACTTGAGTTGAGACAGGGGCTTGTCAGATGAAGTATTTGGCACGTTGATCATTTCTTGCTTTTTAATCGACTTTCCTCACTGCTCTTTTACAGTAAAACACCTTCTGCTGGTTTTCCTCCTTATTTTTCAATTGTTCTTTCTCAGTTTTACTTGTTGGTTCCTCCTCTGGAATGCCCAGGACTCTGCTCTAAATACTTTTTTCTTCCTTATTTATGTGATTATTCGGGTTCATCTTCTTTTCCAAAAATGTGCAAACACAACGATGTGCAAACACACTTCTAATTCCAGACTTATGTTCAAAATTGTGTAGTTGATATCTCCTTTTGGGTATCTAATAGACATCTTAAATTTAGCATATGGAAAATGGAACATCTGGTCTTTCTTCCCAAACCCTCTTTTTGCAGCTTTCCACATGTGGTAGTGTAGACTAGAAGCTCTGAGATCATGGTTGCCTCTTCTCTTTGTATCATACCCCACATTCCGTCTTTCAGCTCTGGCTTTAGAATATATTCTGAAATCCCACTGTTTCTCATTATTTATATTGCTACAGTCTCATTTGCACTATCATATTATCTCATCTGTGTTATTAAAAGAGTATCCTACTTAGTTTTTTCTCTGCTTCTTCTCGTGTCCCCTCTCCATATTATATTTGCAATACAGCAACCAGAATGATCCTTTTAAAATGTGAATCCAATCACTTCTTCATCAAAATACCACAGTGATTCCCCATATACACAGAGTAAAATGCAAAGTCCTTATAAGTAGGTAAAAATACAAAGTCCTTATAAGTAAAATACAAAGTCCATTATAAGGCCCACAAGAATCCATATGACCTGCCTATTAATTTCCCTTCTGACCTTTTTTTTCTACCGTTCTACTATTTTTTTTCATTCTGTTCTGTTCAATTTGAGAAACTTAATCTTCCTCTAACATTTTGGGCATGATCTTCAATGACCATCTGGTACAGCCTTACCTTGAATAAATTCCTGGATGGAACACTCTTTCCCTAATTGCCCCTTTGCCAGCTCCCTCACTCTCTTCAAGTCTTTGATCAAATGTCACCTCAATCATCATCATATAAAAAAATGCCATCCATACCCAATAACACACTTCTGATATCACCTACCATGCTTTTATTTTTCTGTAGTGTGCATCGCCTTCTAATATATAATATAATTACTCAGTGTGTGTCCCCTGACCTCACTAAAAAATAAGGTCCAGGAAGGCGGGGATCTGGGGGAGCTCTGTCTAATTATTTCACTGGAACTGTCTGACCCATAGTAGATGCTCAAAAAAAAATCTAAAATTTATTTATTTATTATGTCTATTTAAAAAAATGTTTCTGCTTCTCCTGTTTCTTCATTAAAATGTAAATTTCAAGAATTTTGCTTTGCTCATCCACAGGTCCCAAATTTCTAGAAAAGTGCCTATCACATCCATAGGTAGTTCCTTAAATATTTATAGAATATATAAATATTGAACTGTTACATGTAGGGCAACTCAGGTACACATGGAAAGTCACAGAAGGATTCTAGAATATGCTATGCTCTAGAACCACAAGTAGTTGAACACTGCTAGAGTCATAGTGAGAAAAGAATAATATTTGGAGATAAAAGTGGAAAAGGAGTCAGGGAGAACTCATGAAAAGCATGTAAGCCAGAGTACAAGGAAACCAGCAAAAGTTCTAGATTTTTTCCTTGGAGAGACAATGACGAAACAATGGAGAATTTTGTGGAGGAAAGTGACACTATCAGATTCAAATGTTAGGAAAATATCTCTGACAGAAGAGAAGAGGACAAACTGGAAGAGTCCAGACTAAAGCCAGGCCAACTGATAAGTGGACAGCTGCAATAATTCATTGTGAAAATTAAGAGCTGATACAAATATATGAATTTCTCCCCTATAACTCAGTGGAAAATTTAATTGCACAGGTAAAATTCCATAATAAATAAAATATATATTTATGATGATACATGGAATAATTAAAATGCTGGTGTATTTTTCTCTTCATCTTCAAGGCCTGAAACATAAATTAGAATATCACATTGTAATGTATGAAATATCATACTGATTTTTAAACTATACAACCTATGGACATCTTGAAAAAGAAACCACTACAATTTATCCAATACAACTATCTAGACTTCAGTGTTGAACTTCTTACTTAAGGATCTCTTATAATCCTTTTCCCATTTTCAGTACTTCTTCCTAAACAATTATATCTATTCTTAAAGATCATTATAAATGAGTGATTCAAATGTCTTTACCTCTACCCAAGATCTCTCGTTTAGATTCATATGCACAAGTGTCTTCATAAGAAGCAATATATTTTACAAAATGTGAAATATACAATTACACAGTATCATGTATCTATAAGAACATAATAATGTCCTTATATGAATATATTTGACATCAGTATGCCATGTGCTTTATGCCACTTTCCTTTTCTCTGATGCATCCTTCAAAATCCTTGACATACACACTTGGATGATTCAAAAGTATCTGTGTCTCAAATGCAACATAACCAAAATTAAACTCATTATTCTATTCCCAAAACAGATCCCTTTCCAGGATTTCCTTACTCAGTGAATATGCCCACCAACCATGCAGAAATATGGACATCATCCTTGTTCCTTCTCTCTCTCTTATCCATTATTTCCAACATTCTTTTTTTTTTCCTGTATCAGGATGGAATGTTTATTATTATTATTATTTTTAATTTAATTTAATTTTAATTTTCAGGTTACATGTACAGGACATGCAGGTTTGTTACATAGGTAAACGTGTGCTATGGTGGTTTGATGCACCTATCAACCCATCACCTAGGTATTAAGCCCCACATGCATTAGCTACTTAGCTTGATGTTCTTCCTCCCCCTGCTCTCTGACAGGCCCCAGTGTGTGTTGTTGCCCTCCCTGTGTCCATGTGTTCTCATTCCAACATTGAGTCTTATCAATTTTACACCAAAGATGTCTTTCAAATATTCCCACTTGTCGTTATCACTGCCACCACCTTAGTCCAAGCTACCCTCATCTCTTGTCTTAATCATTCTAGTGGCCTCCTAACTAGTTTCCTCTCAGACACTCTTGTGCCTTTCTTTCCTCTCAATGTATTCTCCACATTCAAGCAAGAATGATCATTCAATATGCAGATCTTATTTTGTCAGACATATGCTTAAAATCCTTCAAAGGATTTTGATTGATTTTGGGATTAGGATCAAAGTCATTAACAAGGTCTGCATAATCTGGTCTCTCTCTAACTCTGTTCTATAAAACTCTGCATCACTTGGCCCCTCCATAACTAACTCTTCTCCTTCTTCATAAAAATGTTATTTATCTTGTCCCATCACATGACTTTTGTACTTGCTGCTCCCTCCACCCGACCTACATTCCTAATGCTCCTGATGCAATCATCCATATCCCACCTCTCCTGGGTAATGACTACTAATCCTTTAGCTTTCAGTCCAACCATCATTTTCTCAGGGAAGCCTACCCACTTCTTCAGAATATACCACATCCTTCAAGTACCTTTTAATTAAAGCCCCTATCATAGTATAATGTACATTTTTCTGCTTGATTATTGGTCAATGCCTGTGTCCCTCCCCAGCCTGTAATCTCTGTAAGATCAGGGAGCTTCTGTATACAGTACTATACTGCAAGTACCCAGAATAGACCCTAGAACATTTTTATGATCAGTAAATATTTGATTGATGAAAGAACCATTTGGTTCCCCAAATGGTTCACTCCATAATGAACATCACCAAGAAGGAAGAGGATGCCATTAGCTCACTGAGCCCCTGTGTCAGGCAAAACAAGGCAAAAAAGTTTAAGGAATAAACATTATAATTGACCTCTTTTGACTTTATCTAGGTTGCCTTTGACACCTAATTGAGTGTTAGTCCTACATATTATGGCATGCAAAAAGGTCTTCAATTGAGTTCTGGAAATTAGATGCCAAATCACTGGCTCAAAATCATTTTGATTTAAGTTAAACATCAGTTAAGTTATAGGTTTTAATCATTTTTTATCCTTGAGTACGTCATCTGATTTATATAATAACTGCATTTAAAAATATTTAAGTCTCATGGATCTGGGAACTAAGGGACCTGAAGAAGCTGATCCTGAGATTTTTTTACACTTATAGAACACTTGTTTGCATAAAGCTGAGTGTTGGTAACAGCTTAATAGATCGGGTAGCTACACAATAACCCTGCACAGGCGGTATATATTAAGATCAGCTTTGAGTTGCCGAGGATTTTTTCTTTTTTGAAATATGAGATCTAAAATAATTTAGTTTCTAGCTGCTTGCCACTGTTCTCACCCCACACTTGCCGTTTTACATATGATTACCGAGTTGACCCCAAAGGCTTTTAGGTTGAGAGGCTGCAAGGTCAGTGTCCTTGCCACCTCCCAATCTCTGCCTGTACCTACCTCAGACGCGTCTTTGTACTATCCCTGCTGGACACTGCACCTTTCCATAATTATAAATGTCTGTTTTCAGTCACTTCAAAGGTTTCTCAGCACTGGGAGTCCTCCTTCAAAGCCTCTGCATTGCTGAGCAACTTCTGTCATTGACAGGAGGTCTTGCTTTGAAGTTTTTCATGCCATTTATTGATTTCCCCCTTTAAAGATGTTCAGATTAGAAAATGCTTCACCCCCTTTGAACATGTGCATATTTTTATGATGTTGAAGGGTTAATCCTTTGAAGATATTTACATTTTATAGCAACGTCCTTATATGAATAAATTTGACATCAGATACGCCACATGCTTTATGACACTTTCCTTTTCTCTGCTGGATCCTTCAAGATCAAGATCCTCTCAATTTAGTTCATTATTGGTTCTTACATTATGCTTTTGTTCCTTTTTTAATATAATGCCCAAGAACTCAGTAAATGTGGTTAAAAAAAAGGGGGGGGGGGAATTGCATAATTTAGAAATAGCCTTTATTCCAATTATTTACTTAAGTTTACTTACAGTTGGGACATGTTTAATGTTTAGGAGTATTTGCAATGTTTTCTGGACCTCATGGCCATTTTTAGTGTTCTAAAGTTACACATCAGCACCAACAAAGGTTAGCTTTGAAAAGTAGCTCTGTCTTAGTGATAAAATGCATAATTTCATACACATTTTTCCTTGTATATGTGCTTAAACCTCAGTTTTCTAATGCCTTGAAGAGAATAAGGATAATACGAAGATTAAATTTGAAAGCTGCACTTTAGGAGTTTAGTACAGTGCCTCACACATAGTAAGTTAGCTATGTCTGTGGCAATTAAATGACCAAATCCAATTAGTTCAATACTGGATAACAGCCCATATAATGTTTTAGGCATTAGCTTTAGGACTGTCCCTGCTGATCAGAAGTACACTACCTCCCTCTAATGAACTGATTTCAGCAATTCTACCACTTGGAATTTCTCTCATTTAGCTTAAGATTTCGATTACTGATATAGGTAGAATAAAGTACTATTAGGAGAGGTAATGTTTTAAATCCTAGTGTAAATGAAGACTTTGAAAGCATGTTGTGGTGATACAGACAAACAGGAAAAGGAGGAAACAGTTCTCAAGAGTAAAAAAAGAGCTGGGAAAATTGAGGGAGCAATGGTGGTAAAGAAAATGGGGTAAATGTGAACTTTCACACAATTTTTTTCAAAGGTTGAAAATATATACACACAAACACATCACCCCCAAGCCTACTTTGTAACTAAAAATAATAAGTAGTGGTATAATGCAAATTAAACTACAGATGCCAAATCTAGAAATATCACACGCACAGAAAGAAAATAAATATAATTGGCATGAGTTTTGATGCCTAGTGGGCTGGTAAACTCATATTAAATGTAGTCCAGTTGTTAACCAGGAATCATATATGACCTCCCTGTGCATAATAAAAATAAAGTGGCTCTATTTAATTTCGGTGTTTGGCATAATTAGATTGTAATCATAATATCAGGGAAACATTTTCATTTTCCTGGATGTCAGTGATTGACTTTCATTTCTCTAGCACTCTAAATGTATTGTTTCATTCAGTAATTTAATCATTTATTTATTTAAAATTTATACAGTGCCAAGGAAGCATAAATGGCCAATAAACATATAAAAAGATACTTAGCTTCACTCTTCATGAGGGCAATATAGAATAAATGTAGGCAACAATAAGGTACATATTTTATCCATTACCCAGTAATAGCAAGTGTTGTTATCTTGGTAGTATCAAGTGCTGTTAGGATTGTGGGGGAATTAGTATTTATTACACATTGTTGGAGGAGGTATAATTTGATATATATTTTTGGAATAAGATTAGAAATTATTTATAAAAATGGAAATGAGTATATCCTTCAATCCAGAAGTGTTCCCTCTCAGCTTTATTTGCAGAAACATTGTGTTTGTGGTAGCATTGTATTAATAGGAAAAAAAAAAAAAGAAAAGAAATAAGGAAAAGAAATAGAGGGAAGAAAGGAAAGAAGGAAAAAAATAACTTAAATATCTAAACATCCACTAGTAGTGGAATGTTTGAATGAACTATGGATGTTCTATTACACAAAATACAGCACAAGAGTTAAGCAAAAAACAAACAAACAAAAAGCCATAAGCTACTATCTCTATGACCAGAGATGAAAAACTTTTTAACCATGTGGAAAGAGAAAAAAGGCAAAACTTGAAGAATAATATAGACTGACTGAGACTGGTAATATAAGACACACAAAGTGTAAAATATATATGTTTATATGTGTGTGTAAGAAATACAATGTTGCCTGTGTTCTGAGGCTGCATTTGGGGGTGTTAATCAATGTGGGCTCTTTATCTCAATTAATTAATCAATATGTAATTGATTATTAATCTTTGTGTAATAAATTTATAATAATATATAAATATGTTTATGTATTCTAGTGACATCCTTTCGGTAATAGGGATATATTCATATATTCTCTGTGTAATTAAAATAAATAAGTAAAACTAAGTACAAACATATTTCATAAATCATCTTCTAAACAAATTAATACACCAGATTTCATTCCAAACATGCAAATATTGAGATTGTCTGTTAGTCATTAAATTTGTATTCAATTTTGTGCAAGTTCCCCATTAGTCAAGAAATCTAATGTGCTACATCTTATTAATTTATTAGAAGGGTACAAAAGGGAGATGGCTTTATGCTTTTGGATCAGGTAGTAAAAATATTACTGCCCCAAAGATACTTTAGATGTAATGTGTCTGCCCTTGTATATATAATCAGCAGGCAGAGGCAAGAAATGTGTCCCAAGCAAAGTCTCATATATGTTTATACCCACTCAATCTCCCACTAAGGCTCCCTAACCCCAGAGTTGCCCCAGAATCTATACTGGTGCCAGTGCTACCAAATTCTTCTCCACTTCCTCAACTGGAAATATTGGAAATAGAGCAATACATTTTCTGAGTTGTACATGTAACATCAATATGTTCAGGTTTTCAAATATATATTTCATGTCCAAGAGTTTCCCTCCTCTTTTCTTAATCTTGCTTACATGAAAATATATCTTTCCAACTCTTAAAGGATCTTAAGCCCTGATACTTAAAATTTTATTACAAAATCAGAACCTTTGAAATTCCAGTTGATTTTGAACATAGTATAATGCATTTTAATATATTGATTCTCTTCTGGGGTCCTGTAACTATAAAGAAAATAAAAGACATATATATACGTGTGTGTGTGTGTGTGTGTGTATCTCTCATTCGTGAGAGAACAGGCTCTAGCTATTGAAAAGACTGTAGATATTTGGCCTTAATATTTATTAAATTGATGCAACATATCTGGCCTTAATGTTTATTATACATGAACATGTTTTTTTTTATTAAGATATAATTTATTTTAAAATTGCTCTATTTTTGACATCAATAGTTTCTTTGGGGGGTGAATTTTAACGTATTTCCAACTCCTGAGTCTTGGATTGTATTCCTAAATAGCCAGCTGGTATCTAGACCTTTTATTTTGAAAATTAAGTACAATTTTTGTCTAGCCTCTCTTAGATTGTGGCCTGGTTGATAAATTTTATCTTACATTTATCTCATTGGTGAACATTGTTAAAGAAAGCTATTAATAGCAACTCTCTGAGTCATGGAACTGCACTATTATTCAGTGAATACATAGCAGTCTTTATTGGCCTTTCTATACAATCCTCCGTTGTTTCATAGGATTATTTGATACCAAGGAAAACATTAAAATATGCTATCCTAAGGGGGAAAACTTGGATTGATTACGGCTATTTATCTTCAACTATGGGTGTAAAAGCAATGTCAATGCAATAAATTGTCCAAAATAAAATGCCCCATTAGTGTTTAGGGGAAAAATTGAAAATGTGGCAGAACATGTGTCTACAGATTTTTATTTACTAAAGACATATCTGAAATTTTAGCTTCAACAAAAACTGCACACGTGAGTTTTTCTTTCTCTTCTAAATTGAAATTGCCTTTATAATTGTCAAACAACATGTGTTGCCAAATGAGTGCTGCTTATTTATCTTCATTTTTCCTATGAAATAATAAAATTACTTTTATTACATGCCACAAGCCACTTTTCCAAACTTTCTGAGGTTTCCAAACAAAATTTAAAACAACATAGGCAAAAATATTTGTAAAATCACTATAAGTTTTTATTCCATTAATGAATATTGAATGAATATTGAGTGCCAACAGCTGACATCACATAGAGACAAATATCATATGGCTTCTGCTCACCATAGTGCCCAAAGATCATCAAAGCCATGTGAGGAAGCTACCATGTAGCTTGCACTACAATGAAGCAAGCATGGGATTACAGGAGCATCTAAGACAAAGGGAGTCTCCCCAAGGTTGGGAAGGGTAAGCACAAGGGGACGGTTTCGGATTATTTTAGAAGAGGTAACATCTCAACAGAATCTCTAAATATCATCAGAGGTAACCTATTTGAGAGATTCGGCAAAGGTAATTAAAAACACAAAAAATGGTGATCTAAATATGCTAAGACCTAAAGCAGCATAGGATTTTTATAGACTCTCAAATATTTCAGCATGTATGACACAAGAAGAGGCTCAAGGAGGTACAGGGCTAGCCCTGGAGAGGTAGGCAAATGCTCAGTGTGATGCCATGATAAGTGGGAAAGTGCTTGGGTGCCAACTAGGGAAACTGGAATGGACACAATAGAGAGGCATTAAAGATCTTCAGTCATAAGTGAGAGAGTCAGATGCAGAGTTCGGAAAGACCATCCAGTCATTCAGAGCAAATCAATTCTTTCAACTGCTTAGGAAAAATTTATATAGAGTCCTCCTTTACTCTGTGCCTTCTGTCACACCCCAATTCTGGTTCAGCAAATCTTACTGGCTTTTATCTTGAAAATATGTCCAGAATATCAGCAGTTCTTGGTATGCTATCACTTCCACACAAGTCTGAGTCACCATAATCCTGCCTAAAGATTACTGCAATTATATCCTAACTGATCTCTCCACTTCTGCCCTTGTTCTCTTCTAATCTAATTTTTATAGGAGCCAGAATGATGCTTTTAAAACACTTCAGACCATGTCATCATTCTCAGTTATTAGAGAATGCATTATATCTTGTTGGCTTCTTATTGTCTCTTTATTAGCTTCTTGTTGTTACTCGACAAATTACTACCAACTTACTGGCTTAAAATATCACACATTTATTATCATAGTCTGGAGATCAGAAGCCTGATATGAGTTTCACTGGATGAAAATCAAAGGTGCTGGTAGAGCTGTGTTTCTTCTTCAAACTCTAGGGGACAATTAATTCCTTGCCATGTGTGTTAGTCAGGGTTCTCTAGAGAGACAGAACTAGTAGGATGCATATATCTATGAAAGAGAGTTTATTAAGGAGAATTGAGTCACATGATCACAAGTCCCATGATAGGTCATCTGCAAGTTGAGGAGCAAGGAAGCCAGTAATGGATCAGTCTGAGTCCCAAAACCTCAAAAGTAGGAAAGCCGACTGTGCAGTCTTCAGTCTGTGGCCAAAGGCCTGAGAGCCCCTGCCAAACCCCTGTGTAAGACCAAGAGTCCAAAACTGAAGAACTTGGAGTCTGATGTTCAAGGCCACGAAACATCCGTCACAGGAGAAAGATGAAGGCTGGAAGACTCAGGAGGTCAAGTCCTTCCATGCTCTTCTGCCTGCTTCAATATAGCCATGCTGACAGCTGATTAGATGGTGTCCATCCATATTGAGGGTGGGTCTGCCTTTCCTAATCCACTGACTCAAACGTTAATCTCCTTTGGCAACACCCTAACAGAACACCCAGGAACAGTACCTTGCCTCCTTCAATCCAGTCAAGTTGACACTCAATATTAACCATCACAAGTTCATCCTTTGTCAACTTGAACCCATTACACATCTCCTGAAATCATACAAATCTTCAAATAAACACAATAATAAGATCATAAATACACCTAACATAATACAGCTATCCTTCGTACAACCATAAATGCACTAATTCTTAACCTAAATGCTCTCATCTAGGGTTAACAACACTTAAGTATTGATATGAAGTCAATAAATCTTATGCTACATGATAAAGGAAAAAGAAAGGAAATAAAATGAAGATATTTTCTTAATACAAATGTATCCATGCACAAACATGTTCTTAACAAAATAAGGAGAAAACACATGACAATTATAGTTCTCATTTCTATAACTGGCCGTGTGGTCATAGCTAGTGTTGATTACTACCTTCTTCTACCACTCATTCTGTATTCCTTTTGCCTTCTGCACACATCTCAGCGGATTGTGGCTTTTTACCTTATGGAGTGACCCGAATCTTCATTCCTGAAGGGTCTGTGTCACATGTAGTCCTGCCTAGATTGAGTCGTTGTAGTTTCCCATTGACCTTAATCACATGGCATGGAAATACTAAGAGATGCCCTAAAGGATCTCCTGTACTCCACGCATACTCTTGCTTACCTCCGTTGTGGAGTAGTAGACCAATTTCATCTCGATAGTCAGGTCAATCACCCCAACCAATACTGTAACTCCCTTTTTAGGCTGTTGACTTAGAGGTAGGAGGAGCCAAAAGTGCCCAAGTGGCAATCTTAGCTTCCAGTTTAATAGAATTATTGTTGTGTCTCCTGGAACTAAGATCTCTAGGCCAGCAGAACATCATGTCACGGGAACAGGAAGCAAAAATTTTGTTAGTGGTTTGCTGGGGGTGATAGTGAGTAGTGCCACTTCCACTTCCACCTCTTGATTCCTGAACCTGTGAATCCTGGCTGTGGGAGAAATAGTACCATATATTGGACGCTGATTTATGGCATACACAGCCTTCTGGAGAACTTTGCTCAGCCTTGCAAAGTATTGTCACCTAGTTGGCATTGTAATTGTGACTTCAAAAGGTTGTTTCACCTTTCTGCCAATCCAGCTGCTTCAGTATAATAAGGAACATGGTAAGATCAGTGAATTCCATGAGCATGAGTCCACTGCCGCATATTATTATTTATTTATTTTTTTGAGATGGAGTCTCACTATATCACCCAGGTTATACTGCAGTGACACGGTCTCAGGTCACTGCAACCTTCGCCTCCCAGGTTCAAGCAATTCTCCTGCCTTAGCCTCCCAAGTAACTGGGACTACAGGTGCATGCCACCATGTCTGGCTAATTTTTTTTGTATTTTTAGTAGAGATGGGTTTTCACCATGTTAGCCAAGATGATCTCTATCTCCTGACCTCATGATCCGCCCACCTCAGTCTCCCAAAGTGCTGGGATTACAGGCTTGAGCCATAGCACTCGGCCTGCCACACTTCTTTAGCTATCAAGTGAGTATCTTGGTCAGAAGCAATGCTGTGTGGAATACCATGACGGTGGATAAGGCATTCCGTGAGTCCACAGACGGTAGCTTTGGCAGAAGCATTGTGTGAAGGGTAGGCACACCCACATCTGGGGTGATTGTCTATTCTAGTGAGGACAAACCACTGCCATGTACATGATGGAAGAGGTCAAATATAATCAACCAGCCACCAAGTTGCTGGCTGATTTTCCCGAAGAATAGTGCCGTATCGAGGGCTCAGTGTTGGTCTCTGCTGTTGGCAAATTGGCCACTCAGTGGTGGCTGTAGCCAGGTCAGCCTTGGTGAGTAGAAATCCATGTTGCTGAGCCCATGCATAACCTCCATCCCTGCCACCATGGCCACTTTGTTCTTGGAACCATTGGGTGGTGACAGGGGTGGCTGGGGAAAGAGGCTGAATGGTATCCTCAGAACGAGTCATCCTATCCACTTGATTATTAAAATCCTCCTCTGCCAAGGTCACCCTTTGGTGAGCGCTCACATGAGAAACAAATATCTTCACAGTTTGGGACCACTTACAGAGGTCTATGTACATAATTCTTCCCCAAATTTATTTGTCACCAATTTTCCAAACATACTTCTTCTAAGTCCCTGACCATCCAGTCAAATCACTGGCTACAGCCCTTGAATCAGTATATAATTGCACAACTGGCAATTTCTCCTTCCAAGAAAAGGGCAGAACCAGGTGCACTCTCAAAGATCTGCCCACTGGGAAGATTTCTGTTTGCCACGCTCCTTCAGGAATGTCCTAGAAAGGGGCTGTAGCGCTGCAGTTGTCCACTTTCAGATGATGCCTGCATATCATGCTGAACCATCCATAAACCAGGCCCTAGCTTTCTCTTCTTCTGTCAGTTGATCATAGGGAACTCCCCACGAGGTCATCGATGCAGGGTGGGGGAGAGAAGGCAGAGTAGCAGGAGTAAAAACCATAGGCATTTAAGCCATTTCCTCATGTAACTTACTTGTACCTTCAGGACTTGCTTGAACTCGATCACATATATACCACTTCCATTTGACGATGGAATGCTGCTGTGCACACCCAACTTTATGGCACCCAATTCAAGACAGGCAACTCGGGCCACATGATGCCTTAATGACTCATGGTCAAAAGTTCAGTTTCCACCAAAGCCCAGGAACAGGTCAAAAGCTGTCTCTCAGAAGGAGAGTAGTTTTCTACAGAAGGTAGCAAGGCCTTGCTCCAAAATCCTAGTGGCCTCTGCTATGATTCACCTATAGGAGCCTGCCAAAGGCTCCAAACATCATCCCTATCTGCCACTGACACCTCCACCACCATTGAATCTGCTGGGTCATATGGCCCAAGTGGCAGAGCAGCTTGCATAGCAGCCTGGACTTATTGCAGAGCTTTCTCCTGTTCTGGACCCCACTCAAAATGGCAGTTTTTCAGGTCATTCATAAATGGGTTGGAGTAGCACATCCAAATAAGGAATATGTTGCCTCCAAAATCCAAATAAGCCCACTAGACATTGTGCCTCTTTCTTAGCTGTAGGGGGCGGGGCAAATGCAACAACTTACCCTTCACCTTAGAAGGAATATCTTGACAGGCCCCACACCACTGGACCCCTAGAAATTTCCCTGATGTAAAAGGTCCCTGAATTTTAGTTGGATTTATTTCCCTTTCTGCGGCATCTAAATGTCTCAACAATAAGTCCAGAGTGTTTGTTACTTCTCGCTCACTGGGTCCGATCAGCATAATTTCACCAATATAATGAACTTGTGTGACATCTTGCGGAGTAGAGAAGCAATCAAGATCTCTGAACAAGATTATGACACAAAGCTGGAGAGTTGATATAATCCTGAGTTAGGGCAGTAACAGCATATTGCTGGCCTTGCCAGCTGGAGACAAATTGCATCTGGTGGGTCTTACGGACAGGAATAGAGAAAAAGGCATTTGTCAAGTCAATGGCTGCATACCAGTACCAGGAGATGTGTTAATTTGCTCCAGCAATGAAACCACATCAGGTACAGCAGCTGCAATTGGAGTCACCACTTGGTTAAACTTATGATAATCCACTGTTATTCTCTAAGATCTATCTGTCTTCTGCACAGGCCAAACAGGAGAGTTGAATGGGAATGTGGTGAGAATCACCACCCCTGCATCTTTTAGATCCTTGATGGTGGCACTAATCTCTGCAGTCCCTCCAGAAATGGATATTATTTCTGTTTTACCATTTTTCTAAGTAGAGGTAGCTCTAATGGCTTCCATTTGGCCTTTTCCACCATAATAGCCCTCACCCTACCAGTCAGGGGGCCAAAATGGAGGTTCTGCCAATTGCTAAATATGTCAATGCCAATTATGCATTCTGGCAAAGGGGAAATGACCACAGGATGAGTCCAGGGACCCACTGGACTCACTGTGAGTTAGATTGGAGCTAAAACTCCATGAATTAGCTGACCTTCAAAAGCCCCTACTTTAACTGGAGGACCACAATGATGTTTTGTGTCCTCTGGAATCAACGTCAGCTCTGAGCCAGTGTCCTGTAGTCTCTGAAACGTCCGGTCATTTCACTTTCTCCAGTGCACAGTTACCCTTGTAAAAGGCTGAAAGTCTCCTTGGGGAAGGATGGGAGAAAGAATAACAGTATAAATTTTCGATAGTGTAGTGGTGTCCTTCTTGAAGGGGACCCTTCATTTAAGGGGTTTTGAGTCTGTAAACTGGTTTAAGTCTGGAAATTGATTGAGGGGCTGTGATTCTCTGTTTTAATAATTCAAATTGGTCTTTTGTCCACTTGACCTTGAAGTTTACTGCTTATACAAATTAAGTAAGAATGCAATAGGTTTCCTATCAATTTCACTTCTAGGAACATGGTGAATAATAAGCCAATGCCAGAGGTCTACACGAGTCAAGATTATTCTGATTGTCACTTTGCCTCTGCTGTCCATTATGGTCCCTACGCCCACCTTGCCTTTGATGATTGAGCGCTGTCACTTGGCCCCTGCCACCTTGGGATCCAATTATTCCTATTACATTTAAATTTTGTAATTGGGTTATTGTGGTTCCCATTATAAGATATGGCATACAGAGAAGAGTAATCACAGAGCTCTTCAAGGATGCAGGTGCTCCCCTCACAAATGTATTTCACACGGGTATGTCTTCTGGATTCTCCAAGCTGAGATGAGTAGGTCTAAAGTCACTAATCTACTCTACCATCCCAATCTCCCTGAGTCTTTGAATCCCTTTCTCTACATTAGACCAAGGGAGATCAGACATTTACAGCTCACTCACAGTGGGCCATCTTTTGATCCATATTTCAGCTAACCAAGCAAATAAACTATTAGAACCTTTTTTAACTCCCCAAGCTACAACATTAAATGCAGCATCCCTACTTAGTGTGCCCAAACCAATACATTCAACCTGATCCAACTTTATGTTCCATCCACCATTATCCCACACCCTTAATGTCTATTCCCATGCCTGTTCTCTGGATTTGTGCTTATATAAATAAGAAAACTCAAGTAGTTGTTTTGCAGTCTAGGGCAGCTCCTCATGGGTCACACTCTGAACCCCACCTCTACAGACCTGCTGGGACTTTAGTCTAGTTATAGGTCTAGAAGCAAACAGGGGTATTGGGGATTGGTCCTGAGGAGAATTAGCATTGTCTTGCCTGGCAACTGCCTCAGGGGAGGCCATCACTGTTGCCTCAGGCAGTTCATGGTTAATCTCCTCAGACAAAGGTGGAAAGGCTGATGGCAGTGTGTGTGAGGGAGGGGAGGTTGCCCCCAATGGAAGCAGGGAGACTGTTTCCTCTGGCAAAAACAGCTCATCAGAGTTTACAAGCTCAGTGTCCCCAGATTCATCATGGTCCTCCCACATGTCACCATTCCAAGTTTCAGGGTCCCATTCTTTTCCAATCAATGCCCTCACCTTAGCAGTAGACACCTGGAGAGACTGAGCATGTACCTTTCCTTACAGATCAGTCACTTGCATAAGAGCTTGTGTCTAATTTTCCACAGTTTTAGCCCTTTGTCTACAGGAGCTAAAGACTCTCACTCAGGGTAAATTTAGAAGACTTCAGGCTCA
This sequence comes from Chlorocebus sabaeus, assembly GCF_047675955.1. Classification (NCBI taxonomy): domain Eukaryota; kingdom Metazoa; phylum Chordata; class Mammalia; order Primates; family Cercopithecidae; genus Chlorocebus; species Chlorocebus sabaeus. The sequence continues at coordinate 42,928,226 of NC_132918.1, forward strand.
GCATGCTTCTATTGTCAGCAGTTAGAATCCCTGAACTCATCCTTTTATCACTTTGTCCAGCAAACTCAGGAGCAACAGCCAACTTCATTATATTCCTTGGTTCTCCATATATGGTCAAAGGTATTACATATAGAGTCACTAAACTTGCCTCTCATGAGTGGTGAATGAGGACTATCAAATGCATTTATTTTGCACAACTCTCTAAATAGTCATGCCAAGGACTATCAGTGTTCTCCATACTATTAGAAGGAGAGTCCATAGCATTTTGGGGTCTAATCAGATTAAGCAGCCAACTCCAGAAACCCCAAAACCAACTAAAGAAATCCATCCTTAAAATTCTGTTCCTCTAGAACCATTCCTGGTACCAAAATCTATATTAGTCAGGGTTCTCGAGAGGGACAGAACTAACAGGATATATGTATCTATGAAGGAGAGTTTATTAAGAAGAATTGAGTCACATGATCACAAGGTAAAGTCCCACAATAGGCCATCTGCAAGTTGAGGAGCAAGGAAACCAGTAATGGATCAGTCTGAGTCCCAAAACCTTAAAAGTAGGAAAACCGACAGTGCAGCCTTCAATCTGTGGCCAAAGGCCTGAAAGCCCCTGGCAAACCACTGGTGTAAGAGTAAGAGTAAGAGTCCAAAAGCTGAAGAACTTAGAATCTGATGTTTGAGGGCAGGAAACATCCATCACAGGAGAAAGATGAGGGCTGGAAGACTCAGCAAGTCAAGTCCTCCCACGCTCTTCTGCCTGCTTTAATATAGCTGTGCTGACAGCTGATTAGATGGTGCTCACCCACATTGAGGGTGGGTCTGCCTCTCTTAGTTCACTGACTCAAATGTTAATCTCCTTTGGGAACACCCTCACAGAATACTGAGGAACAGTACTTTGCACCTTTCAGTCCAATCAAGTTGACACTCAATAGTAACCATCATGCCATGTCCACCTTCTAGAGGGCGCTCACATTCTTTGGCTCATTGTCCCTGCATCTTGTCACTTTTTCTCCCTCTGCTTTTATGTTTGCATCACTTCATCTCTGACTTCAACATTCTTACCCATTATAAAAACTTTTGTGATTATATTGAGCCCACCAGGATAATCAGGATAATCTTCCCATTTTAAGATTATTAACTTAATGCAAAGCTACTTTTCCCATATAAGACAATACATTCATGGATTTTAGAATTAGAATGCAGATATGGTCAGGGGACTGTTACTTAGTTTACCAGAGTTTCCATGGTAGTGTTGTTTTAGTTTTTGTTAGTTTGTGTTTGTTTTTTCTCCAATAAGAATTACACATTGAAGTCATGAAATCATCCATTGACTTAAGCCTATATCACCAAATAAGGATGATATTAACTTTATCAATGAAATAAAGTTATTCAAAGCAACATACGTTTATAATAATATTGACTACAAAACTGAAAATGAAAACTATGTGAGTGATATATGAAATTTAAGCGTTCTTGATTCCTGGGATTATATAACAAAGGGTGCATCCTTTTTCTTTGTCCCTACATAGGTTTAAAGTACCTACCTATCTTTTTTATTTGTTCATTATTATTTCATAATGTTATATATGCTTGTTTGTGCTATGCAAGCACTGAGGTTTGAGAAGTTTAAGGCTGTTAGACTGGAAAGGGAATAAGGGTTACAATCTTCTCTCTATGACCTTTCGTAATTTATAAGTCCAAATGGACTGAACAACACTGAATAATTAATTCATGCTGTGTTTAAGCCCCTATGCTTGCATGTTTTACACCCTAATTATTATGAATTCCTTCCTTGTGCAAATCTTTGATTCCCTAACCTAAATCAGGTTAATACAGACTCATATGCTCCAATTATGGTGATATCTTTCTCTTAACCTTGGCAGAAGGAACATTATAGTAGGTCAAAAAGTATCTTTGAGTTTCATTGAGAAATTAACCCATAAGGGAATTGTGCTCATGGTTGTAGTGTTAATTAGTTTCACCATGAACATATTTTGTGGCTTAGTTAACATTCAGATACTCTCTGCATTTAAATAAAAATATATGCCCCAATATGCTAAAGCCAGTCAAATGTGATTTTTATTTAATGATTTTTTTCTTATGATTCAAGTAATTAGCATATTGCACATTTTAACTAATTAAGAAAAAATAACCATCACCACACCCCAGTGAGTCATGCTGGTGGTGTTTCCCCAGTTCTAAAGGTAGAGAAGCTGGAGAGTAAGAATAGATTTTCTACTAGGTTGTGGAAAGAGAAGGAGGATAAGAGACAACAAGCTCCTAGAATAGAAATCTGATATATCTAACCCTTGAATATACTTTCTCCAAAATCCACGTGCTAAAATGAAAAGAAAAAAGTAGATAATTTGGATTAAAACACACTGAAACAAATAGTTTGGTAAGTACATTCTCTATATACATTCCCATTGCATATTCATGGTTAAATATTATTATCAAGATAGGACATTACAATGGGTGTGTTCTCCAGCAAAAGTAAATGTTGTGTATATGATCATTGCATCCATTAGTCTGATTCCATGTTAAAGAAAAATTCTAAGTGCCTTATGTTTATAGAATGAAAATACAAATTCTCTCAATGCCAGAATTAGTGTGTATATGCTCTTTTTCAACTCCACGGGAAAGTGATTTTAAAGTAAGATTTTAGAATAAAGAAAATGGCTTTTTGGACAACTATCAAAACCTTCACAGAAAGTTTTCTCCCTTTTTAGAGATTTTGCACATATTTCTCCTAATTTAAAATAATGTCTTCTTGAAAAAGTGTGAGCCGTTTCTATTCTTGAATTTCATCCAAAAAAAATAAGATTTGAGTAAAAAATATTAACTGACCTTCTTGAAGGGTCTCATGCAATTACAGAATGAGGAAGAGAAATGACCATTCTTTGCACCTTCTATTTTTGTTTAATTCTGTTTATCTTGCTAAATGAAAACACTGATTAAATATATTAATTTTCAATATATTTAGATTACTAGTTTTAAAATATACTATCAATAGCTCTGATGATAAGATAAAATAACTACATTTTATTTGTAATGATAAGCAAAAAAATTTCGGCCAGGCGCGGAGGCTTACGCCTGTAATCCCAGCACTTTGGGAGGCCAAGGTGGGCGGATCACCTGAGGTCACAAGTTCAAGAGCAGCCTGCCAACATGGTGAAACCCCATCTCTACTTTAAAAAATACAAAAATTAGCTGGATATGGTAACACACACCAGTGATCCCAGCTGGCTGAGGTGGGAAAATTGCTTGAACTCGGGCAGCGGAGGTTGCAGTGAGCTGAGATCACACCACTGCACTCCAGCCTGGGTGACAGAGTGAAACTCCATCTCAAAAAAAAAAAAAAGAAAGAAAAAGAAAAGAAAAGAAAAAGGAAAAAAAAAAATTCCCACAAAGATACCAAGGATATAGAGCATAGAGACTGTTACAGTATTTAATTATAATGATTTAGAATAACTTAATTTTTACTGGACAAAATTACACACCTTTTCTTTAGTTAAGGCCTTTTCGATAAAATATTGACCTAAAATTTTCTTTCTGGAGTGCTAACGATTCGAAAGGTATGGACCAAAGTATGTCAGTGTAAGAAATCCTTTAAATTTTTTTTCCTTTCTTTCTTTGGAGCATTTCTTGGACTCCTAATGTATGGACAGTATGGACAGAAAATATTTTAGTGTTTTTAAGTTAATATGGTATTAGTACCTTCCAAGTACAAAATCCAGACAAACTAAAGAAAATTTTAAAATATACAACTATAAATAATAAAGGAAAATTTATAATCAATTTGAATTATAACAGTTTGATTAATGACAGTATTTTGACATTTTATATTGGATAACTAGTTATTTGGAAATAAAATCACATCTATAACTCTCAATTTCTAAATTATAGAAAATAATGAGTTAAATCTCCTGTGAATATAGGAGTTCATGCTTTCATGATTATCTCAATCTAGGGTTCATTCTTAGAAGTGACATTGTCAGGTCAAAGCAAATGCACAGTTTAGGTTCTGATGCACATTAACACACTGCCTTTCAGAGAGGTAAAAGTTAATATCACCATCGGTAGGGTGTGATCATGAGAATCTTTATTTCTCTAAGTACTAAGAAATGTTTTACTCTGCCTATGTAAGAGGAAAATTAATTCTGTTTTAATTTATATATAATTGGTAATTAGCAATCTTTTCATATGCTTTTATTTATATTCCTCTTATGTAAATTGTGTATCTTTATACCTTGACCATTTTGCTATTAGTATGATCTCTTTTTAATATTTGCTTTTTAAAGTGTTTTATAAACTCTTATTATACTAATGAACTTTTGCGTTTATTATTTTAAAATAATTTTCTTACTTTTTGTCTGTTTAAGCATTAAATCTTTCTTGTTCATTTTTATTCAGCTGTTTTGATCTTTATATGGTCAAACTTTAAAATCTCTTTATAGTCTTTGATTTGAGGGACATGAGTATAAATAGAATTTATACTCTAAGGGCATGAAAATGTCAACCATACTTCATTTTTCTATGTATACTATTATCTTGTTTACTGTTGAGATTTAATACAGGCAGAATATATTTTAGAGAAAGGAGCTGAGTAAAGCTTTTTCTTTGTTTTCTTTCAAAATGTCAGCCAGTTATTCCAATAACATATAAATATTCTATGTTTTCTCTATTAATTTAATTTAATTTAAATTATTTTTTACTTTTTTTTTTTTTTTTTTTTTTTTGAGTCGGTGTCTTGCTGTCACCCAGGCTGGAGTGCAGTGACATGATCATGGCTCACCACAGCCTCAACCTCCTGGGCTCAAGTGATCCTCCCACCTGAGTCTCCTGTGTAGCTGGGACGATACGCACTCACGATCATGACCAGCTCATTTTTTGGAATTTTTGTAGGGATAGAGTTTCACTATGTTGCCTAGGCTGGTCTCAAACTCCTGGATTCAAGCAATCCTCCCACATTGACCTCCCAAAGTGCTAGGATTACAGGTGTGAGCCACTGTGCCTGGCCTTCTGCATTGATTTAAATATTACCTTTATTTATGCATAATTTTAACGTAAACTTTAGTCTATTTTTGAACTCTCTATTCTGTCCATTGATCTATGTTTCCTCTAACATGCTGTCAAAATAAATATAAATTTATTTTTCCTCTTGTTTAATGGCTTTAACTCTCATGTCTAGAGCAAAATTCAATGACAACCATAGTAGTGTGTATTTTTGCCTATGTTCTCAATTTATTATTATACTTGTAATATTGTACCATTAATCATGATGTGAATTAGAATATATGTATATATTTATGTATAAATATGCAAACAAAATATTTATAAATCTGTGTATACATTTCTAAGAAAGTTTTTAACTAAAAATAGACAATATTTATTAAGTGTTATTTTAGCATCTCTCAAGGTAGTCAAAATTTTCTCTTTTGATTTAGTAATATGATCATGAGTTGCATAATGATGTTTCAGTCAGTAATGGACCACATGCAAGACAGTGATTCCATAAGATTATAACGAGCTGAAAAATTCCTATCACCTAGTGATGTAGCCATCAAAATATCATAGTGTAATTATTTTTACATAAATTTAGTGCAGCCTAGTGTGCAGGGATTTTGAAGGCTACATTAGTGGACAGGCCTTTACATTGTTACTACTTACTCACTGATTCACCTAGAGCAACTTCCAGTCCTGCAAGTTTCATTCATGATAAATGCCCTATACAGATGTACCATCTTTTATATTATAAGTCATATTTTTATTGTACCTTCCCTATGTTTAGATACACAACTATTACTTTTAATGGCAAAAACCGCAATTATTTTTGCATCAACCTAATACCATTCTGTTACAATTGTCTACAGTAATCAGTACAGTAGCATGCTTTACAGGTTTAAAGCCTAAGAGCAATCAGCTACAGCCTAGATGTGCAATATGCTACACCCTTTAGGTTTGTCTAAGTACACTCTATGATGTTCTCACAGCAATAAAATTGCTTAATGACACATTTCTCAGAACATGTATCTTTTTTTAAGCAATGTATGAATGTACCTTGAAGTATGTTAACACATTTCCTTCCATAATATTTGCCATGAACTTTATTTATTCATATATTTTATTTATTCTTATGTTTTACCTTTAAATTACATTTTTAAGATGGTATTATTTTACAGCAGTATTCACAAATAATAACAGCCTGTACTTTCCTTTGTTGTTTTAGTTTTAAACCAATATGTTGTTTTAGTGTTATTCAGGATTCTGGTTTCTTAAAAATAAGCTCAGTGTGTTCTCTCTTGAGTTGTGATGAGTCAGTTTTAATAACAACAAAACTATACTTTTCTCAAAGATGTGAAAAGAAAATAATCTGTGAAATTGTATAGATTTACTCTGTTTGGAAGATGGACAGTAATAGTCATTGACCTATTTCTTTAGTTCTTCTTTGATTATGGATTTGACTAGGAGTTCATCTTTTCTTAACATAATTTTGGTAATTTTTTACAAAATTCATCAATTTAAATCCAGGTTTGCAAATGCATTCTCAAATGATACTTTTAATGAGTTTTTGCTTCTGGGATTATATGCAATTTATTTTTTCTGTTTTCAGTATAGATATTTTTCAAAGTTTTAATGCTTTATTTTGTGTTTGCATTTTCAACTTATTTTTCTGTTTCTGCATTTATTGCTTTGAAAAAATACATATTCCCAACATTTTGTCATTGTAGCATCTTTACGGGGTAGATATTTTTTTCTCTCTGCTTTGAAGATGGAGAGACTGAAGCACCAGGACATTTAAGAAATTTACATGTACTTACACAGCAGTAAAGGATCGAGCCAGAATTCTATCTCATGCACTTTGTAGCAGAGGACCAACTTATTACCCACTGCATTGTACTGCCTCTGGCACTTCATTAGCAAAGTAACTATTTACCCAATCCACTATGAAAGATCTTCAGAAATAAATCTTGTGAATTTTTAAATAAAAATAATCACGGTAGCCCAATTACTCTTTTACATAATTATTCACCATAACTGTAGTGGAAATTTGACTCTCTTCTCCCTGCTCAGCATCCAAATACCAACCCCCTCCTCATTCTATTAGACCTTAATTAATCCTTTTTACAGTCAGTAGAGAAAATGTTCTGACTCTCACTATGGAGAAAGAATGAGCCAGATTCTTCCACTCCGATGTATAGCACAACTGGTAGAATGAGAGGTCACTTTGATCTTGGCAGGTCCAATAATAAGGTGCTTTCAGGATTCAGAGGCAGTTTGAGGTTAGAGTAACAGTAGAAGTCTCAGAGACGCATGGACTAGATACTCCCTTGGATGGGTCTTGCTGCCCATTCACTCAAGTAAACTTGAGCTAATTTTTTTTCTTTGTCATAGAATTTTATTTCTTTCACTTTACTTTTTAAAAAATTTTGTAATTAAATAATGTATGCACACAGTTGAAAAAATCAAATAGATCTTCAAGGATTATCAAGAAAAATAGTACTCCCTTGTTTCACCCACTTCCCTACCTCATTTGAGGTGATGCCTTTCAAAAGGCAGTTGTTTTCAACATTTTAGCTGTTTCTCTTGGTACTTTTACTCATATTTCTAAATAACATACTTACACCCTCATTTTGTGAATTTTTGTTTTCATACATTAACTCTTGTCTTCCTATTACAAAAGTTGCCTTAAACATGTTGCTACCTCCCACCTACATGCACCAACGTACTTGCCAACACGACCATATTTTGCTCCCCCAGAACACACATATTCACACATACATACAAATCTTTTTTATCTTCTCAATATATAAATCTAATATAATTTTGTATTAAATCAATACTTTGTGGTTAAATATTACATTGACTATGTAAACAACACAACACTATGCTTCATTTCTTACACAATTTTTGATCTTCCCTGGATATAACTGTTCTTTTCCATTTGCTTCATTTTCTATGAAATGATAACTAATTTATTCACAAACCCTCCAGTGATATGAAATCTCCTCTCCATACATTTGATCATACTTCTAATGAGTCATTATCATATTTTCTTTGGATACAGATTTCCTGGACATCTAAGTTCCCCTGATCCAATATGAAATGGTTGCCTTCTGTATTAAATGGCTGTTCAATGACATACCCCTTGGGGTTCTCCAAGCTTTTCTTCTGATTTTTTCTAGAGTTGGAGATATTGTTTTCTATATCCTTTGTCTTCTTACTTCTTGACTGATTCCCTCCAGGACATTATCAAAAAAATGAAGGCGAGAAGCTACTATGTTGACTATCTGAAAGTGTTTTCTTCATCATCATCATCATCTAACACTTGTTTAAAAGTTTGAGTATATAAATTTCCATATTCCTCAGAATTTGGAGGGCTTTAAATTATGCTTTTCAAAAGTTTGACACCATTCTAATTCCTCTTTGCATAAGATCTGATTGTTCCTGTTCAAAAAATTTTAACTCTTTGTTCTGTTTTTGGTGTTCTAAAATTTAATAATTTGCCTTGGTGGGGAGTTTTTCAAATCCATGTTGATGAGGTATTTTCAGAGACTGTTAACTTGGAAACTTGTGTTTAGATAAGGGAAGTTTTCTTGTATTATTTCTTAAATATTTTTCTCTTTTTATTTTTTTCTTTTTGTCTTACCTGGTTGCTTACTATTCAGATGTTTACACTTTATCAACTGATCCTGTAATATTCTTCTATTTTCTGCTGATTTTTTTATTTGCAGAAGATTTTCTCAAATTTATCTTCTAAACTTTCTATAGGAAGTGTTTTTTTCTGCTATCATAGTTTTATTTAATAAGAGCTTTTGTTTGCCTCTCAATATTTTATTAAGACATCTTTGTTGAAAAATCAATTGACTGTAAATTTATAGATTTATTTTTGGGCTCTCTGTTCTGTGCTATTGGTCTATTTGTCTGTTTTTATGCCAGAATCATACTGTTTTGATTACTGTAGCTCTACATTAGATTTTGAAATTAGGTAATGTGATGCCTCTGGTTTTGTTCTTTTTGCTCAAGATTGCTTTTGCTATTTGGGTTTTTTTGTGGCTCCATATGAATTTTAGGATTGTTTATTCTGTTTTGGTAAAAAATGACATAGCTATTTTGATGAGATTGCACTGACTCTGTACATTGTTTTGGATGGTGTGGACATTTTAATAATATTAATTATTCCAATTTATGGTTACAGAATATCTTCCCATTTATTTGTGTCTTCAATTATTTCATCATTGTGTTATGGTTTCCTGTGTGCAGGTATTTTGACTCCTTGATTTACTCCTATTTTATTTTTTGTGTTGCTAAAAAATATGAAGATTAATAAGATGTACTATTTGATAGCACAGTAGGGTGACTATAGTCAATAATGATTGTATATTTTAAAATAACTATAAGAATATAGTCAGATTATTTGTAACTCAAAAAATAAATGCTTCAGGGGATGAATACCCATTCTCCATGATGTGCTTTATTTCACATTGCATGCCTGTATCAAAACATTTCATGTACCCCATGAATATATATATCTAATATGTACCCACAAAATTTTTTAAAAGTAATAATTTTTAAAAAATAAATGGGATTGTTTTATCAGTTTCGTTTTTGGATAGTTTTCTTGTTAGTGTACAGAAATGCTACTTTTTTATGTTAATTTTGAATTCTGTAATTCTACTGAATTTATTTATTAGATCCAAGAGTTTTTTGGTTGTGTTTTAGAGTTTTCTCTGTGTAAGATCATGTTGTCAGTAAACAGCAGTAATGTTACTTTTTCCTTTCCTATTTGGATGCTTTATTTTTTTTTCTTTTGCCTAATTACCAAATTAAAATTTAGTAATTACTTACAAATTAAAATTTGCCTAATTACTAAAATAATTTTCTTTGCCTAAGTGTTCTTGTTCAAAAATTTTTAACTCTTTGCTCCATTTTTGGTGTTTTAAAATTTAATAATTTGCCTTGGTGAGGAGCTTTTCAAATCCCTTTTGATGAGGTCTTTTCAGAGCCTGTCAACTTGGAAACTTGTATTTGGACTTCCAGTATTATGTTGAAAAGAAGTGGCAAAAGTGAGCATCCTTGTTTTGTTTCTTATCTTAGAAAAAAAAAAAGCTTTCCACTTTTCATCATTAAGTATGATGTTAGCTACAGGCTCATCACACATGACCTTTGTTTTGTTAAGGTACACCCCTTCTATACTTGTCAAGAGATTTTATTGTTAAATAATGTCGAATTTTGTTGAATGTAGTTTTTGCATCTATTGAAATGATCATATGACTTTTATCCTTCATTCTGTTATTGTGGTGTATTGCATTTGCTGATTTATGTATGTTGAATCATCCTTACATCAAAGGGATAGATCCCTCTTAATCATGATGAATGATCCTTTCAATGTGCTGTTGAATTCAGTTTGCTAATATTATATTGAAGATTTTTTGGCCTATATTTATCAGGGACATTGGCTTTTAATTATCTTTTCTTATAGTGTCTTTGTCTGGCTTTGGTATCAGGGTAATGCTGGCCTCATAAAATAAGTTTAGAAGTTTTCTCATCTCTTCAGTTTTTTGGAAGAGTTTGAGAAGAATTCTTTTTTATTGTTTAGTAGAATTCAGCTTTCTTCTTTTTGTGAGATAGGCATGTATTGCTATAAACTTCCCCCTTAGAACTGCTTTTCCTGTATTTCAAGTGTTCGTATGTTATGGTTCTATTTTTGTTTTTTTCAAGATAGTTTTAAGTTCCTCTTTTAATTTCATCTTTTGCCCATTGGTTATTTAGAAGCATGTTGTTTAATTTTCACATTTTTATAAGTTTTTTGAGGTTCCTTCTATTATTGATTTCTTGTTTCATTCCATTTAGTGTGGTTGGGAAATATACTTGACATGATTTCAATGTACTAACATTTGTGAAGACTTGTTTTGTGGCCTGCATCATTATCCTGGAGAATGTTCCATATGCGCTTGAGAAGAATGTGTAGTCTTTTGCCGTTTGGTATCATGTTTTATACATGTTTGAGAGGTCCATTTATTCCCATTGCAGTTAAAGAACAATGATTCCTTATCAATTTTACTGGTTGTCTTTCTAAACAATCTGTCCATTGTTGAAAGTGGGGTATTGAGGTACCTCATTATTATTGTATTTCATTCTATCTCTCTTCTGATGTATTGATATTTGCCTTATATATTTAGGTATTCTGATGTTAGGTACCTATGTGTTTATAATTGTTGTGTCTTCTTGATAAATTTTTTCCTCACCATTATATAACCTTCTTTGTCTCATCTTACAGTTTTTGACTTGGTAGCATTTTTAGAGTTTTGTCTATTTCTTATTTTCATTATCTCTATATAAGATTTATTTCTCTATATAAATTCTATTTTATCTGAAATATGTATAGCTACCCCTTCTCTTTTATCATTCCATTTACATGGAATATCTTCTTTCATCTTCTCATTTTCATATGTGTTTTTATAGATGAAGTGAGTGTCTCATAGGCAGCATATATTGGGTCTCTTCAGCCATTCTGTGATTTTTGATAGAAGAATTTAATAATACATTTACTTTCAAGGTACTTATTGATAAAGACTTACTACTGCCATTTTGTTCATTGTTTTCCAGTTGTTTTGTAAATTTTATTTCTTTCCTCCTCTCTTGTCTTCCTTTTTGATTAGATGATTTTCTCTAGGTATGCATTGATTCCTTATTTTCTATCTTTTACATATCTGCTATAAGTTTTTGCCCTGTGGTTACCATGAGGCTTACATAAAAATATCTAATATTTGTAACAGACTATTTTAATTTGATAAAAACTTAACTTTGCACAAAAAAACACTGTAGACTTCTACTCTACATGCATCACAATTTCATGTTTTTGATGTCACAATATACTTTTTTTTATATTGTATACCTTTAACAAATGAATATAGCTATATTAAGAGTTTTGTCTTTTAACCTTCATACAAAAGATAGAACTGCTTTAGATACTATTATTACAGTTTTAGAGTATGCTGAATTTGATCGTGTACTTAGTTTTGCCAGCGAGTTTTATACTTTCAAATGTGTTCATGTTACTGTCATTTTCTCTCAGCTTGAAGAACTCTCTTTAGCCTTTCTTATGAGATAGGTCTGGTGGTCCCACAGCATTTGTGTGTGTGTGTGTGTGTGTTTGTGTGTGTGTGTGTGCGCGTGTGTAAGTCTTTATTTCTCCTTCACTTTTGAAGAACAGCTTTGCCAAGTATTCCTGGTTTCCAAGTGCTTTGGTTTGTTGTTGTTGTTGTTGTTTCCTTTAGCCCTTCGAACACATGATCTCACTCTCTTGTGGTGTGTAGTTTCTGCTGAGAATTCTGTTGCTAGCCTTGGAATTCCCTAAATATGATTTGCTTTTTTTCCTTGCGACTTCCAAGATCTTTGCTTTGTCCTTGATATTTGACACTTTGGTTATAATATGTCTTGGTGTCATCTTGTTTGGATTTAATCTTGTTTGACCTTCCTGTACCTAAATATTTCCCCAGATTAGAAAGTTTTCTGATTGTTCTTTTAAGTAAGCTTTCTACCCTTTTGTCTCTCTTCTTCTTCATCTCTTATTACTAGAATATTTGCTCTTTTGATGTTGTCCCATAAATCCTGTAAGTTTTCTTTATTCTTTTGTATTAATTTTTTCTCCTCTCACTGTATATTTTCAAATAACTTGTCCTCAAATCCAGAAATTCTTTCCTCTGCTTTATCAATTCTTCTGTTGATGCTCTATATTGCATTTTTAAATTCCATTTATTTTATTTTTCAGCTAGCTCCAGAATTTCTGTTTGATGTTTATAAAACAATTTTAACTTGTTTGTTAATTTTTCAGGTTGGGTTTTTATTTTAATTTTTAAATTTTATTAAATTGTTTCTTTGTATTTTCTTGAAGTTCACTGAGCTCCTTTAAACAATTATTTGGAATTCTTAGTTGGTTCACATACCTCCATTTCTGTGGGGTCAGCTACTGGAAGATTATGATGTTATTCTGATGGTAAGTATCTCCTTGGTTTTCCATGTTTCTTGTTGCCCTATGTTGATGTCTGAACATTTGGTAGAGCACTCTTTTCTTGTAGACTTTAAAGACTAGTATTTTTTGTGGAAATATCCTTGTCTCTAGGTGGCAGATGAGGATCCTTGCTGGATAAGGTACAGCAGTTCTGATACCACTGAGAGTGCCAGCTGTGTAGTCTCTGTACAGCTTTGTCAGTATTAATAAAGATTGCAGAGATCCTCTGCAGTTAACACTGTCTATGGTGGCAGTGAGACTCTCTCTTCTAGCCTTTCTAAAATTAATGGATATGTGGATCATTTCTAATTTAGTGTTATTATAAACACTGCTGTTATAAATATACCTGCTTGTGTCTTTTTGTGTGCCTATGTGTATAGTCACTTGTTTCTGCTGATTATATACCTACAAGTGAAATGGCTGAGTTAAAGGATAGGTATATGCTTAAATTTTAAGATTGTATTAATTTGCATGCTAATCATTAATGTATGAAATTTCCAGTGTGTCACATCCTCATAACATTTGGTATCATCATACTTTATCTTAGCTATTCTGATGGTTCATTGTGCCTTTTGTCTAGTTTTCACATATATTGATTCTTCAGCATCTCTAGTTTAAAAGATATATTAAAAGTTATTTGTGGCACCCATGCATTTTTTGAAGTAAATAAAAAGTACTTGCTCATGTAATTTTTCAATCTATAGAAGAGTTTTCTTCTCTGTTCTTGGAAAACCAAGGATTCTGTGAAGCTGTTTCAGGACAAGAGAAAAAGAAAAAAAAAAAAGAAGAATAAAGAGCTGGATCTGACCCCTCAGCCCTTCCTCAACCAGATGAGCTCTGTTTGTATGCTGACTTTTTAAAATATAATTTTGCAGGAAAAGTTTCTCTGCTAAAAATTTTTAAGCTACACAACCATTCTTCAAAGAATTAATGGCAATAAAACTGAATAAATACACATTTTCCTTGACACATGGCCTTTTTGCAGAGGCCATTTGCAATACTATGAGTTCGTAGCTATTATTTTCACTGGCATCTGATCTTGCAAGGGATGGGGGCAGCCAGAAGGGTAAGACAAAGCCTGGTAAAGGCTCAATAACCAGCATCTTTAGAAACCTGACTTTTACCCAACAGTCACCCAGCCACACAAACATACTTCACCACAATTTTTAAGTGTGGCTGAACCTAATCAAAAGTAGTAGTAGTATCATATTCAAGTATGACTTCATATACAGCTAAGAGCTCTAATAGGGTTAATATAAATGAAGGTGTCCAAAATCATATTGGGCCAGCTAATTAACCTCTCAATCTGCTTTCTTCAACATAAATGTATAATACTACTTTAGGAGGTAATTATGAGGACTAAAGGAGATGATGCATATAAAGGACCTAAAATATAATTTGTTCAAAAAATGTTGTGGTTTATTTTATTATGACCATGATTATCTGGCAGAGTGACTACATATACCAGCCTTTGATCTATCTGATTCCCAGTCCCAGTGATCTATATCCTATGGGACATCAAAAGCTTCATATATCTCTTCCCTATTTTTCGTAGTTCCTGCAAAAGTGTCAATTCTCTAGCTCCTAATCATCTACAACACCATTTTCTCCCGGATGCTGAATTTAGCCTCAAAGTAAAATATCCCTCCTTCTCCCCAAGTCATAAATCTTTCCATGATACCCTCTGTAAATATTATACCATATTTAGCAAATTTTTTATTATCTTCAATGTCTTATAGAAATATTCTCTTCATTTTCTTGGCTTAACTGAACCTTTGTGACACCATTTTTTTCCTAGCCCTCTCAAGTGATGACTTTATCTTATGTACTTGGGGACTGGGAAGAGAGATTAATGAACTCCTTACTCTCTTTTGTGGGTTCATGAACAATGTTTTACATCCTCTTTTAAAATAACAATAACACAACACAACAAAATAAACAACAACCTACCTCTTTGAGGCACATATTATTAGAAAACCACTCTATTGCCTTCCTCTTAATTGCCATTTTTGAGCTTCCCAGTCCCATCCCTTGTCTGTGGGCAATATTGGCACCTCTTTTAGTCTTTTTCTGCACTCTTTTCAAGCCTCCATGTGACCCCTCATTACCACCCTCTTGCCCAGTAGGTAATCCTGCAAACACCTTACCAAAGAAAGTGAAACCATTATAAGGGAAACTTTGAGCTTTTCTGTATCAAGGTCCATTGTCACTTTTTTCCCTGTTAGGTTATATTATAGAAGAGCAAACACTCCAGGCTAAAAGTAAAGGATAATACTCCCTTTTCCTCCCTTAGGAACCTTACACTATTATCTTTTCTTGCTTTTGTTTTTTCAATAACTCTTTCTTAATTAGAGAATTCTTATTTGTATTTAAATATGCCCAACTCACTCTCCATTTTGTTTTATTTTATTGACGAATTATAATCATATATAATTAAGTGATGTTATGATACAGGCACATAAGGTGGGATGACTGAATCAAACTAATTAACATATCAATTTCCTTAAATTGTTACCATTTTTTCCTCTTGTCTAATTGCAACTTTGTACCCTTTGACCACATCTCCCCGTTTCTCCCAGCTTCTAATGACCACTGTTCTGCTCTCTCCTTCTATTGGTGAAGTCTTTTAGTTTCAACATTTGTCTTTAAAAAATACTTTCGGCAACCTTACATTAGTTACTACTCTCTAACTTAATACTCACTGCAAAACTCCTCATTTTATTAAGCCTCAAAAAGACTTCTTGAGAATAAATCAAACAAATATCTTTTTCAGTCTTCATCTTACTTGCCATCAACATCACTTGACACTTTTGAGAACTTCATCTTTCTGAATACATTTTTTTTTAACTTCTGTGATACCACATTCACTTGTTTTCCTCTGGCTGCGTTTTCTTGACCTTTTTTGCAGGATCATTCTCTCTATTTGGCCACACATGTCGAAGTTCCTTATCAAAAACTCTTCATGTCCTCTTTAGAAAGTTTCATCCATCTTCCATGATTTTCTTCTATGCTGATGACATTCAAATGTATATCTCATCAAAGATTTTGGTGTAGAACTTCTGCCACATGACGGACTATCCCACGTCTTCATGAGAATGTCTTTAAAGTCACCTCAAATTCACTTAAATCTAAATTGATGCTTTTTCTGATTCTAACATATCAGGTTCTCTTATTTTGTTCCATATTTCAGGGCAATACAACTTATATCTCTAATTGAACAAGAGAAAAATCCTGAAAGCCATCCTTTGCAACTCTCTCACCTCCATATCCAGCATATCTTTTATATTTTACCTCCCATTTATTATTCAGTTCTGTTTATTGTCTGTCTCCATAGTCATCACCATTTTCTAATCTTTCACTACCTTATTCTTATCTCTTACTCGATCTTATCTTGTTCATGTATCTTCTCATGCCCCATCTTTATATGCACACTGCATTGTAACCAGAGTGACTTTTCAAAAAGTGGTACTTTTTGTGCCTCCAGTGCAGGAGGCTAAATAAATAATGCTTTTTTATTTATAACATGCTATCATTATTGGTCTCTGTGAAGCCTATTTTTGCAGTTTTATTTTCCCCTCTATCTTTGATTTCTCACTCTCCTCGCTGCCTCTGATGTGTTCAATATATTTTAATTATAAAATATAAAATATTGTTTTATATATAAATGGAATTTGCAATATAATTCACTTTTACTTTTTTACTTGACACCATGTTTTTTAAGATCTAACCAATTTCTAACCACTGCATGGCATTTCAGTATATATCCCTCCTACTTTTTCATGGATTCTTCTAGTAATAGACACCTCTGCTACTCCCATTTTCTCAATACTACAAACAATGTTGCAATAAACTTTCTTGAGCATCTTTGTTCCTTAGGAGCTGCCATAAATTCTCTAAGATATATGATCCAACTATGTCTGTAGTATATTTAACTTTAATAAGTATTGCCATATTGCTTTTCCGAATAACTTCACCACTCAACACTGTGTACACATCGCTGCCTTTTCACAACCTTACAAACACCTGGTATTGTACTATTTTCTATTTTCACCAACATGAGTTTTTATTTTTACTGTGTATTGCTCTGATTTCTGCTGAGTTTAAGTATATTTTCATATACATTTTACCTAGCTTCGTTTTCTGTGAATTGTCCATTTATATATTGTGCTTAATTTTGTACTGAACATTGATGTTTTTTCTTGAAGGAGTTCCTTGTACATTCTACATATAGTCTCTTTTTGGTGGCAGAGATTACACTATTTTCTCCAGTGAGTTACTTATTTGGTAGCCTCTATGAAAAATACATTGTTGAATACAAATCTTTGATTTTGGTAGGGCCAAAACCATCAAATTTGTCTTTGGTTTGTAATTTCTAAATTTATGAAAGATGTCTTTGTTCACATCTAAGACATGAAAGTATTCTATATTTTTCCCCATTAGATTATTAATTGTGCCATTGACATCTGTAAATCACCTTTATACAAATGGTGAGTCAGTTTCATTAGTACTGTCTATTGAACTAGGGGTCAGTAAACTTTTCTAGTAAAATGTCAAAAAGGAAATATTTTAGATTTTGGAGACAATAATTTTTATCACTACAACTCAATCTCTGATGTGGTAGTACCAAAGCAGCCATAAACAACATGTAAATGAAAGGGAGTGACTGTAATTTGAAAAAATGTTATTCAGAAAATCAGTTGAAAAGCTGGATTTGTCTGTGGATCAGAGTTTGCATGCTGACCCTGACAATACTCTCTTTACTCATTTGATGTGTGCTGCCAAATATATTTATAAAACAAGTTCCTATTTACATACAGTTTTTGAAATATTCCTATTATAGGTTACTTACAGGTAGCTTTCCATGTCCTTTTTATCTATTCAACATCCACTTCTACCTGCTTCATACCTTATCTGACTTAAGTATTATTTCCTCAGGAGCCTCTCCTATCTAGTACAAAAATCTTTCTTGTATATATTTATGGAACCATGTTACTTTACTTTGAATCACTTAACACAAAACGTAATTACACAATCGTCTGTGTGGTAATTTGATGTCTTTCTCCCTAACTAAATTGTTAATTCTCCAAAAGCAGGTGCTATTTCTGTTTTAGTTTATCATTTTATTTCTAGTGTCTATTGTAGTACCTGCCCAACAATGTTCACTCAATAGATATTTGTTGAAAGAATGAATCATGTGTCGAAAAAGAGTCTGAGAAAACTGGGTCAATTTTGTGACTAATTCAAGTCTCAAATAATTTCTACTGCATGTTTGAGGTTACTCTGGGGTTTTCATAATAATAAAATCTTATTCTCTCCTTTCAGCACTTTTGATTCCCTGGCTTCACCATACTTGCTACAATATATTCTCCTTTATATCTTTGTATTAGAGAAGAAATAGGTCTACTTTTTTTTTTTTTTTTTTTTTTTTTTTTTTTTTTTTTTTTAATAGAGGCAGAGTCTCACTCTGTCGCCAAGGCTGAAGTGCAGTGGCACGATCATAGCTCACTGTAATCTCGAACTCCTGGGCTCAAGCGACTAGGTCTGCTTTTTTAAAAAGTCAAGTACACTATTGCAGAGATGTTCAAAATTATACCCACATGGGTTTATTCAGGAACAAAATGTCATATGGGGTGTAACATTAGACAAAAACATAATTCATGATAATCCTATTTGATGTTGGAAGGTTTTAAGTTAAGTGACTGTGTGAAATTATTTTACATTTTAAAACTCTTAGGAGGATTGTTCAGTGACAACGTTTGTATAATTCTTGAAATACTTGCCTTCTAGTACCACAGACATGATACCTAATTTTACAGGTAAGAAAGTGTTAATTAGCAGTTGTTTATAAATATAGATAGAGAATAGAGTATGAGATGAAGGGGATAGAAACTTCCCCTCTTCCAGACTAAGACTTCATAAAACAACAACAATAACCAATATTACATCCAATAATGCCAGATGTTCTCTGTATTAACACTTTTGCATGGAAACTCTTGAATCTTTAGTTTCCCATAGTTTCCATTAATCAGTTAATTGGGCAGGTCAAATCACACCGTTGAGTTCTCCGTTCTTCTCTTTAAGCCTTTTATAATGTATGGCGTAGGTACTTTTGTTTACTTCTTTTTTCTCTTACTTTTATCCTCCTCTTATTATTCTAACTTTATTCATCAATAACGTAAAGTGCCATAATATATCTAATATGTCAAATATGTCATACTTCCATGTCAAACATGTTCTATTTTTCAGCTCATCTGTCACTCTCACTAGTCACACTATTGAAGTGTGCATGTATTCCCAATGTTTCATTCCCTTTCAGAGGGTGTCTAATATCAAATGAAGCCTCAAAAGAATAATATGACCTAAAAACTAAGACAAAATTCTTTGAAGACTTAAAGTAGCCTTCCTGAAAATGTTGTTATAGAACTTTTTGGTCAATTTGCAGCTATAGATTTGAAAAGATTTAAAGTGAGGTGCTTTTTTATAAGTTGAATTAGTTAAGGGTTTCAGAACAGACAATAATGAAGAACATGAGACACTTAGAACAAGGAGGTACATTTTTTAAATTTTATGTTTCTAAAATTTCTCTGATAACAAAATACATGAGAAATTACAGTAATAGACTAATGGAATAGTGGAAAACAGCTATACACACTGTAATATGGCATTATTCCCTGAAGACAAAAAAAAAAAATTGAAAAACTAACTTTATAAATATTTTCCTTTTTGTTGTATAACAAATAGTCATTTTCTAGTAACTTACAAAGTATGTTACATTAGTTGACGGAAATACAAAATGAACTCTGCCTTCAAGACACTTCTCATCTAATGCTTAAGTTAATGAAGAGATAAAATAAAAATATCTCAGTGATAATACTTGTATGAAAGCTAAGTTTAAAAATCATGTTAAGGCCATGTGTGATGGCTCACGCCTGTAATCTCAGCACTTTGGGAGGCTAAGGCAGGAGGATTGCTTCTGCCCAGGAGTTTGAGACCAGCCTAGGAAACATAGTGAGATCTTGTCTTTATATAAAAAACAAACAAACAAGCAAACAAACAAACAAACAAAAAAACTCAAGAAAAAATTAACTGGGCCTGGTGGCTCATGACTGTAGTCACACTACTTGGGATGCTGAGGTGGGAGAATTGCTTGAGCCAGGGAGGTCGAGGTTGTGATTAGCTGTGAGTATGCCACTGCTCTCCAGCCTGGGTGACAGAGTGAGACCCTGTCTTAAGGAGCAAAAAAAATAATGTTATTGATAATTTATAGAAATATAATACTTAAATAGAAGGTAAATTGTACTTCAGCTAGACACAGCAAAACAATAGAAAGGAAAGAAGAAAATGCTATTATACAACTCATTCATACTTAGTAATACATTTACAAATTTCTATTATCTTGAATTATTTTCTTTATCTTCTTTATATGGATTCTTGAATATAAACCCTCACACTTCTTTCTGCCCAACGGTTTACATCTGTATTCTTACCAGTTAACAACCGGATCAAGACTTCATGATTCAAAACAAAATTCTGGTTTTACCAAAAATTTGACAATAGCAGCTGTAAGGACACTTCATTATCCTAGGAGTCAGAGGATTTTATGTTTGGCACTGATTTTAAACCAGTATCAGACTGCTTCATAAATCTAGTTGCACACTCACTTATGATTAATATTTCCAAAAGTCAGTTCTCCCGGCATGTGGTTATTTTGATATATGAGAGAAAAAGGGAAGACAGTCTTGTGTTTTATATGTAATAAGAACCACTGGTTAAAAAAAAAAATCTGTCTCAAAAATGGTGAAGTAGTCTTCTCATGGATCATTTTTGCTCATCAGTATTTATCACTTGATATTCAAATGAGTGTCATTAAACTAAACAGCTTTTGTAGTTAAGAGTCAGCAAATGCAAACTATTCTGTCAATCTTGCCACTGGTTAACACCAAACTAACTACTACTTGAATATCTTGAAAATTGTAGCATTACTTTACCGCTGCCACTCAGTGCTAAGGGACTAAATATCCAGAGAAGACAAAAGTGAATTCACTGACTTTCATAGTCTTCTATTTTCCCTACTGGAATTCCCCATCACTGAGCCTGTACCGCCGGCATAGCACTGAAAATAATAATAGAGAAAAAATTAATTAAATGACTGTATTTCAGTCACAAGACTTATTTCTGGCATTATGAACTAAAAGAGTGTGTATTGAGCAGTTTGTAACTGACAGCAGTGCCATGAAATTACAATGCAGCCATGATAATTATCCTCTTCATTATTTTTTAATATATATCAAGATAAATATAGCATTTCTTTTCACTTTTAATGGCATGCAGTATAATAGGAAGACAAGAAGTGGGGTGTTTTTCTTACAGTCTTATAGTTAAAGACAGTGACAAAGAAAAGGATATGACTTTGATGATGTGTGATCATCAATGCTGAAATAGACATCAATTATATTATCAGTCTATACAAACTGCATACACACAGTTAAAGTAAAACAAGATGCACTTTATTCACAAAGCTGTAATGGCTGACAATCACCAAGAACAAAAATATAATGCAATGGGGATGGACAAAATGATTCTTTTCTTGACTCAACTGTATCAATTGTCAAAGTTCACAGAAATTTAAAATGTAATTAATTCATTGTTGTTTGAAAATATACTGAGCATTAGAGAGACTTTGGGATCCTGTATTAGTTCAGCTTCTTAATGTGTTATTTTCATTAGATTTCCAATTCTTTCAAATTGATTTAAATTAAATTTAACATATAGCATGAACTTTTCTTGCTTTAATATTAATTACATTTTTAGGATGAACTTCTTCCTGCTTTTTATCCTAAATATACACAATAATAATTGAAAGTTTGGAGACAAAATTACTAAGGCTATGTCTATAGGATCTATTGGCAGAAATCTCAACCCAACTTTTGCTTGAATTTTATCGTCCTGCCTTTTATCTCCAGTGACAGATAGGAGCTAAAATATCTAGAAAATAGTGTTAGTGACACCATTTCTTTTGAACTTGAATCAGATTTAGTGACTCAGAGGATGATTATATTGAACAAAAATGTTGGATTATAACTCATTTCCCAACGGTACAGTAAATTTTTTGTCCATATGACAAGTTTGTGTTTGGTGTTTTCCTAGATTCTTTGGACATATTGAATAAAAAGGATAAAGAGTTTTCTAAACATGACCTCATTGTTTGCAGAAAAGACCAAAGTTCAAGGAAGAAAGCATTCTAGTCTTCCTTTGTCAAGAGATTTTGAACATTGTGGAAAAGAAGAGCAGGTGCAGTACTATCTCCTTATTTGCTTCACATGTACACATTTGGGAGCAAAGTCTCTTTTCTATCTAACTTTAATTACACAGTGCAAGGAGGACCACTGTATGAGACCAGAGGAATAGATAGCTTCAAAAATGAAAGGTAATATTCCCTTCTGGGAAAGTGGCGTGGATCCTGTGGTGAAACAGTCAAACGTGGAGGGTTGATGTCAGTGGAGAGCCTCTAGATACACTTTGCTGGAGAGTCTGATGCTGTGAGTCCACCACTGGGCCAGAAGAGCCACAAGGCACCAGTCACCCTGGTGGGAAATTTAGGGGGATTCTACCTATCCCAGTGGAAACTGTTCCAGGTGTAGTGAATAGAATTTACCAGGGAATAAACTGGAGCAGAAGCTGGGCCAGAAAGAAAACCTGAAGCAGAAGGTAAACCAGAAACAAAACTATGGGAGATAAATAATTTGTGGTACCAGAACTTTGTCACACTCAGAACATGAACTCTAAATGACAAGTTTCCTTGCTTGGACTTCCTAAGTCCTCTTCCCATTCAGTTGCAGCTCATTGACCTAGTAATGGACATTCATGTTTACCAACCCTGGCAGTTATCATAGAGGAGATCTTTAACAACATTTAATTTCTAATTGAAGAATAATGAGGGGAATCTGTTCAAGTGGAGTTTTGTTAAATATCAGACACGGATATCTTTGTTCAAAGACAGACAAAAGAGACCAAACATATTCAAATAAATGATAATGTGACATAAAATTAAACTATTACTTAAGAAGCTAAAAAAAAAAAGAATATATGTTAAGAAAATATTATGGGAAACAGTAGCTTTACAAAGTAGGTGTGTTGCTTTCTCAATCAAAATATGCCTTTGGGGGGAATGAAAGAAGATTTTAATATAGGCAATTGATACGAAAAGACTCTGACTGCGGTAAAGAAAGTACTAAAGGTGACTAATACTACCTTATCACACTATGAGATCTGTATTCAAAGTAGATTCAAGTAGGAAAAGGGAGAGCTGACATTTCAAACAACTAAGACCTGACGTGGAAGGTAAATTTAGGCACTTTTCTGGAAAACAAAGGAAAAAGGACGAAAGACAAAAACAATAACAGGGAACACAATGGATTAAAATCCAGTTTGTGCCCGGGCGCGGTGGCTCAAGCTTGTAATCCCAGCACTTTGGGAGGCCGAGATGGCTGGATCACGAGGTCAGAAGATCGAGACCATCCTGGCTAACACGGTGAAACCCTGTCTCTACTAAAACAATACAAAAAAACTAGCCGGGCGAGGTGGCGGGCACCTGTAGTCCCAGCTACTTGGGAGGCTGAGGCAGGAGAATGGTGTGAACCTGGGAGGCACAGCTTGCAGTGAGCTGAGATCCAGCCACTGCACTCCAGCCTGGGCGACAGAAAGAGACTCTGTCTCAAAAAACAAACAAACAAACAAACAAAAAAACCCAGTTTGTATACCCAAGATATAGATAACTGGGATTCCTAGTAAATATAGAGCAACATAACAGAAAAGAATTGAATTCCAAATAAAAGAACTCTTTCATGAGATTAAAAAAAACCCACCCTTAATATGGAGATTAAGATTCTTATTTAGTGTCAGACAAAATTAATAAAAGGAGCCTAGAAATGTGCTGCTCAAATTATTAACTTTTACCAACAAATACACTTGCATAATAAACAAGGTAGAACATAAGAATACGTTTTTAAAAATCAGGTCCTTAAAATGGCCTGCAGATTCCCTTTTGATTTTCTCCTCCTACCCGCTTCCTTCTCCAGCTTCATCTTCTGTTCTTTGTTTCATTAGCACTGGTCTTATTGCAGTTTGTTGATCAGTCAGGCATGATCTGACATTACAATCTTTGTACGATCAATTCCCTCTGCCTCAAAGTCTTCCCTGAGTTAGAAATATTACTTCATTCCTCAGATTAAGGAATTACAAGATTCCTTAAATCTGTCTTTAAGATTTGCTCAAATCTCACTATCTCAAAGATGCTTACCCTGATACCATATTTCGTACTGCAACTGCTGTGCCCCTTCCTAACCAACTCTCTTACCTCATATTCCCCTGTTCTTCCCCTTCATATTTATTTGTTTGAATTCCCTATTTTTGGCTGGACAAGGTGGCTCACGCCTGTAATTACAGCACTTTGGGAGGCCGAGGCAGGTGGATCACCTGAGGTCAGGAGTTTGAGACCAGCCTGATCAATATGGTGAAATCCCGTCTCTATAGAAAATATAAAAATTAGCTAGGTGTGGTGGCATGCGCCTGTAGTCCCAGCTATTCAGGAGGCTGAGATAGGAGAACTGCTTGAACCCGGGAGCAGGAGGTTGCAGTGAGCCGAGATCGCACCATTGCACTCCAGCCTGGGCGACTGAGCCAGACTCCATCTTAAAAAAAAAAAAAAAAAAAAAAAGGAAAAGAAAAAAGAAATCTCTGTTTTCTTTTCTTTTTTCTCTTTTCTTTTCTCTCTCTCTCTCTCTCTCTCTCTCTCTCTCTCTCTCTCTCTCTCTTTTGAGATGGAGCCTGGCTCTGTCACCCAGGCTGGAGTGCAATGGCCTGATCTCGGCCCACTGCGACCTCCGCCTCCCAGGTTCAAGGAATTCTCCTGCCTCAGCCTCCCGAGGAGTTGGTACTACAGGCGCACACCACCACTCCCAGCTGATTTTTGTATTTTTAGTAGATACGGGATTTCACCATTTTGGCCAGGATGGTTTCGATCTCTTGACCTCGTGATCCGCCCACCTCGGCCTCCCAACCTGCTAGGATTACAGGTGTGAGCCACCACGTCTGGCCAGAGTTCTCTATTTTCATGGAGAATATGTGATACTTGCATAATTACATTTTTAAAGAAAGCTTTCTCATTACTAGGAAGCATATTACAAAGTTTAACATGAGAAAGGGAGCATATTTATATTAGTTTCTACGTTACACTACAAAGTATCTTAAATTCAGAGACTTCAAGAAAGAAGCAGTTATGATATTACTGTTCTGTGGGTCATGAATTCATGAGCGGCTTAGCTGAATGGTTTTGGCTCAGAATCTTTCCTGAAACTGAAGTGGGCTGGGGTCATCTCATGGCTCAAGTTGGGGTCAGAAGACCCATTTCCAAGATAGCTCACTCACAAGGGTGTGGGCAGGAGGCTTCAGTTCCTCACCACATGGAGACCACATGGAGGTCTGCAGATAGCTTGAACATCCTATTGACATGGCAGCTGGCTACTTTCAGAGCAAATGATCCAAGAATATTACAAACATCTTTTATGACTTGGTGTCAGAAGTTACACATGGCTACTTTCTCAGTGTTCTATGCATTAGAAAAGAGTCACTAAGACCAGGCCACCGGCATATTAAGCTGCACCTACACAAAGTAAGTGCCAAACATTTGTGGACATTTAAAAACCACCAAAATACTAAATGAAAAAGAAGGAGGACTAGGAGGGGGAAAAGGAGAAGAAGGAACAAGAAAAAAGGGAGAAAAGGGGAAAAAAGGAAAGGAAGAAGGGAAGGAAGACTACAGTAATCCCTCCAGAAAAATGTGATCTACCTGTTTAGAATGTGAGACTACTACATTTTATTAATTCAACATTTTATATCCTTATAAATTCAAATCTTAAAATGAAAATATTGCTAGACATACATGTGTTTCCATTGTTATTACTAACACTTTAAGTAACTAATTTTAGTAAAATGATTTAAGTGGATGCTTCAGACCAACACCCTGCTTTTACATAAATTCTTTCATATGCATCTCCAAATAAAACAGGAAATCTGAGTGCAGCCCATTCCGTTGCAATTTTCTTCATTTTATGCCAAATTCCTATGGCTAGTGGGTAAGCCCTTCTATTTCTCTGCACTCAGTTTTCTTTTCTGCAGGCCTTTGGAATAAACAGATTTTCAGTTTTCATTCAGTTCTGATATTTTGAAGTCTGCAGGAAATTTTAAACTTCTATGAGTCTAAAATTTCCAGATTTCAGTAATGATAAATATAACTTTAGCAATACTCTTATGCAAGTGAAAAAAGACATTTTATGTTAATTAGAAATATAAGTAAGTAGAAGCCCAAGAATGTTATTGTAAACTATGACACATTTAATAATTTTATCCTGATGGGAGACCCTATGTACAGGATTCAAGCCCTAAGCGGAGACAATAGGAGACAATACTCTCCCAAAAAGACACCATTTTATTGCCAGTAATCTAGGAAATGCTTTCAGAGACCCTGCATAGAGGTTTTTCTAGAAAAGTCATATATTGTGAAAGAGGAATGGGCAAATATAACATTTAATTTTAAATTTCTGGTTTGATTAAATCTTCATTTTCTTAATACCTTTTTCTTTATCCTATGTTTTCGGTTGTTGAAACTAACATAAGTTAATTTGACTTGTTGCCACTCATTTACTTCATCAATACAAATGCCTCTGCTATTGCAATTTTTCAGTGACATACATCCACTGGTAAGGCATCGGGTTCTGTCATTTCATATTATTTTGCAGCCTTATAGAAATGGCCTCTTTCCCTTTTCTTCTGACACAATCTGTTGTGAGAGGTCATTTCAATCTGCTCCATTTCTGAACAAAGTCTCTAAGATTGGTTTTGAGATTTTGAATTTCTATTTTAGCTCCCCACACGAATGACACTAAGCATTTTGCCATGTGTTCTATGTCATATCTTATATAGAAAGAGAGAGAAGAAGGGGGAGAGAGGGAGAGAGAGAGATGCCTTTATTTGAGCACTGTCATTCTGCATTGAAATACTCGATTTATCATACAGTCAGCTACAGGTTTCTTAATCAAGCTACTAATAATGACATTAATAATCCACACTGTTCAGGTCAAAGTAAGCACCCCACTTCTTCCCCCTCTCCACAGCTTTGTGTTTTCTTTAGTGAGGCATTGCAGCCATACTGCTTCTATGAGTTTAAAAAGCCAATGGTTCACTAAACAGACTTTTCCTTTCAGTTTTATGCTACAGAAGACACTAGTAGCAACTCTTTTATAGAAAATGTGGTCTCTACAGTACCTTTTCCCATCCCCCCTCTCCCTGGCCAGAGCTATAATGTTTCAATTAAGTGTAATCCAATGTTGCTGGCATTTGCAATTCTTATTCTTTCCCTAGTGTTTGGAGTGACACATTGCTTTGATTTGTCATCATCTTGCTTTTAGTAGAATCAAACTTCCCACACACCCCTTACCCTTACCACTCTGATAAGTGGCAGGCTGAAGTAGCTAGGGGGTTGTGACTCATGGGCATTAAACTAATTTTATGCCTGGCTCTTACCTCTTCATGCCTGGCCTGTCACAGGCCATCTGTATAAGCTCTTCTCAAGAAAGACCATTAGGAGACATAGAATGGGAAAAAATCTGAAGGCTGTTGACTAAATGATATATCAGGCTTTTGCCATTTTGTCTTTGATGCAGCTTAATATATGTATAATTTTGTGACCAGACTTTAACCCTGATTTGCCATCTTTTACTCCAATCTTGTGCCAGAAATTCTCCCCAAAACACAAAATATGTATCTTGTCATGCTAATTTCAACTGAACTCTTGACTATTTCAGCACTTACCTAACTTACCCAGTTTTTATCCTTACTTAAAATACGGCTCTGGACTTGGTATCTGACTGGTCTCCACTCTAGATTTTTAGCTGTTAACTTTGAGCTAGGACAAATAGCATGACTCTAAGAAGATCATTACTGTAGGTTCATTAACTAGCGAAGTATTTCAAGCATGTTGTAATATACATATATTTTTCTATGAGAGAAATAAATTCAGGGAAAAGAAACCAAAGAAGCAGAAAATCAGAAGTATCCATTCTTGGAGTGTAAAAAGAGAACAAGAGAGATGCTGTTAGAACAAAGAAGCCACCTAGAATATATCTGTTATTTCTCAGTGAGTCTGACCAGTGATGCAACTGCCATTGCCTTCACATTGGCAAAGGTAGGACCTAGGATTATGCAAAAAGCCACTTCTATGTATGTTTTCTGGTTCTCTTAAGGACTCCCTCAGGAAACTTGAAGAGAGAAAGGCAACCTCTTTTCAAATAGAGGAAGCACATCTGTCTTGATTATTGGCCAACAGTATGAGTGGTGGATAATTCATTTATTCTGCCTTTAATTGTTTCTTGTGAAATGATTCAAACTCAGCATCTGAATCCATAATTATCTGGGTGTTAATGATGTTCCACAGGAAGGGTTACATTGCTGGCCAAGTTAAGAAGGTATAGTAAATTTGGGGTCTCATTCAGAAGAAACTCTTCCTGTTAATGTTACTGGAAACCTCTTTCACATTGTTGATGTGCATTAATAGTCACTGAATATATTCTGTGTGTGTTCATATAGTAAATTATACATAATAAATATAGCAAATTAAAGTTCATTCTCATTGCAGAAAACATGCATTTGTCCTTAACAAATCCTTTTGTCTTCATGAAGTTTGAGTAAAAATAACCATTCAAATAGTCATGTGCCACATAACAACGTTTTAGTCAATGATGGACCACATGCATGACGGTGGTCTCATAAGATTATAATGAAGCTGAAAAACTCCTATTACTTAGTGATATCATAGCTTTCATAACATTGCAGCACGACACATCCCTGATGTGTCTGTGGTGGTGCTAATGTTCAAAATCCTACTGCATTGCCATTTATCTAAAAGTATGGCACATACAATTAGGTACAATACATAATACTTGATAATGATAATAAGTGACCATGCTACTGGTTTATGTATTTACTGTACTATAATTTGTATTGTTATTTTACAATGTACTTTTTCCACTTATATTAAAAGGAAGTTAATTGTAAAATAGCGGCTTTTAGTAGAATCAAACTTCCCATTATTGTAAAATAGTCCTTCAGAAGGTATTCCAAAGAAGGCATTGTTATTATAGAAGGTAACAGATCCGTGCATGTCAATGTCTCTAAAGACCTTCCAACAGGACAAAACATGGAGGTAGAAGCCAATGATATTGATCCTGACCCTCCGTTGGCCTAGGCTACTGTATGTGTTTACATAGCAGTTTTTAACTAAAAGATCTGAAAAGTACAAAAGGAAAGAAAAAAAAAATTAAAATTTAAAAATAGAATAAAGCTTATAGAATAAGAATATACAGACAGAAAATATTTTTGTACACTATACAATATGTTGCTGTTTTAAGTGAAATGTTTTTACAGAAGAGTCAAAAAGTTGAAAAAATTTTTCGATCCCACAAATAAATGAGAACATCAGTGGATGAATGCTTGAGGGGATGCATACTCCATTTTCATGATGTGCTTATTTCACATTGCATGACTGCTTCAAAACATCTCATGTATACCGTGTATATATATATATATATATGTGTGTGTGTGTGTGTGTATATATATATATACCCACAAAAATTAAAAATTAAAAAAAAAAAATTTTGGAGTTAAAAAATCTAAAAGGATACCAGTCATATACAGACATTCTGACCCCAAAGAGGATAAAATTGAAGAAATAAAAGGAGTCATTAGTTCCAAACAAATTAAAATCAACTAGGTAAATTTTATTTGTATTATATCTAAATTAGTATTATTGTATTATATAATGATGTGATTATATTAAATTATATTATAAATAGCTAGATAAAAATATAAGCATCCATTGCTTTATTAGTTGTTTGTTTTTCCAAGGTCTATTTCTATGTCAGTCACTTGAAAATAAAATGTATTTTCCTACAGGCTCATATATTTAGCAGAGTGATTAGGTTTGCAGATCATTTGAAAAACTCAATTTTACTTATAATACACCTGAATGAAAATATGAACAGCTTAAATTCTAAGTTCTGATAGGACACTATGTAGAAAAAATAATAATGTTGATGGTTTCAAATAATTGTAAATCATTGTTATGGTATTATACAATTGTCATTTTACATTGTCTTTGCATTTTACAGGCATGCTCAATAAAGATATAATTTCACTAGAAAATGTCTATCATCTTTTCTAAATACCTACCCCATCTTCTTCTTAATTTTTTTCTTGAGTCCTCAGGAACCTAGTACTCTTTTTCTAATTTGTCTGTCTAGAAGGTTTCAGCAGCAGCATCCATGTTGAAAAAGATTAGCAGCTAGGAAATAACAGTATAGTGGTGAGAAGGAGACATATCTATCTTTGCCTTTACAGCTCTACATCCGGTAGCAGGCTTAAAAAGTCATCCACAATCCAAGTTTATGTAAGTCTTGAACTATATTTTATTATAATACCCCATCAACTTATTTTAAAATGTATGTTTTTAATCCATCAAGAATTAATTTTATTATATAATGTAATATGTTATATCAATACCACTTATTAAAACTTCTATTACTTTCCTTACTGACCTGATATGCTTCCTTTATCATATACTTACTACATGTCCTTTAGGCATGTTTCTGACTTTCATATTTTGTTACATTGATACTTGTTTCAACATACTGTTTGAATTATTTTTAGAATGTAAGTTAACATTTTGTACAATAAGGCTGTGTCACTATCCTTCCAAAAATGTTTTTACAATTCTCACATTTTTCTATTGTACTCTAAATTAACTCATTAAACATTTGGCAAAATTCTTAAGAAAAATCACTTACTATACTGAATAATATTTTACTAACTTAATAGATTAACTCTGAAGAAATAAATTTTTATGTTATTAAACCCTCTAATTCAGTACTATAATAAGTCTGTACACACCTTTGTGTCTTCATTTAGTATCTTAATTAATCTTTTAAATTTCTCTGTTTAGGTTAGTACTACAGTTAAATATTTTTCTCACTGTATGTGATACTTCACTATTTTGAATTCTTTTACTGTTATAGATTCTAAATCTAAGTTGCCTACAGTTGTTAAATAATTATTTTGTGATTGACTCTTTGCCTTATTATATTATTGCTTATCATACTTCAATTGATTCAGGTGATTACCTTGGACTTTCCAAGTACAGAGCATATAATCTGTATGTAGTGTTGTTTTGTCTCTTTTTTTGGTAATAGTTATGCCCATGATGTATTTTGTAGCAATTAAATAGAATATTCGTAAGTGTTGAAAGTAGAAGTGACTCCAGAATTTTACCATTAAAAATTATGTGGTCTGTTTTAAGACAGTCTTTATCATGTGAAAGAGCTATTTTTTGATTGCACATTTTTGAGCAATCTTCCAGAGAATATTAAATTTTATCAATTTAATATACAAAGAAGACTACTTTACTTTTCTTCCTCAAATTAACTGTCCTTAAAGTATTACATAACCAAGGAGGTTATGTAATACTGCTGAGGTTATGTAATACTGCTTAATTTGATTTGCTAATGGTGTATAAAAGAGTTTTGTAATCTTATTCAAAAATGTGATTGACATATGTTGTTTGTGTTTTCATGATATCTTGTTTAGTTATTGGCAAGAAGAGTTTAAAAGAACACCAAATATTTCAAAATTTCTATCTTTTTCTATAGCTGGGATAATTTAAATTGTATAAGTTATCAACATATTAAGATTTGATATAACTATACAATATGTGCATATTCTCTGATCTCAAGATGTTTATACTCTAAATTAACATTCAAATTATGTCAAAATACAATGGTATTTCAGAAAACTTGTAAAATGTTTCCAAGAGAACTAACAAGGAGTATAATGTAAAGAACTTTAGATTGAAAACCAAGATATCTAGGTTTTTATTCAAATTCTGTCACTATCTATATGATTTTTGACTATGTGTCTTTGCTGCTCTGAAGTCAAATATTTTATTTGGAAAGTAAGGTAGAAATTGATGACATCTAAGATCATGTGTTTTGTTGTGATTGATCAGAACAGTTTATTTGCTCCATGTCTTAACTGTATTTTATTCAAATACAGTCCAATTCAAATTTTACTAAACTACGTTGTGAAGATTTGAAAAAATATTGTAGGCTACTGAGGAACAAATACATCTGGCACAAGCCACATGTGGTATGCCGATACCACTGAAATTTATCTCAGTACAGATGTTCAAATGAAAATATGTGGTGTTCATTGAGAGAAGGTAAATGTGTCCTC
Source organism: Chlorocebus sabaeus (assembly GCF_047675955.1). NCBI lineage: Eukaryota > Metazoa > Chordata > Mammalia > Primates > Cercopithecidae > Chlorocebus > Chlorocebus sabaeus. The sequence goes on from NC_132918.1 coordinate 42,960,573, forward strand.
AGATCTCCCCTGCAAAAAAAAGAAACAACAACAACAAACATGGAACAGTGTTGTGCCCCTCCAGCTGACCTTACTTTGCTCTTTTATTGTAACATCTTAATTCACCAGATAGTTGATGGTGAAGTATAAAAAGATGTTTTATGAGCCTCATTTTATTCTTATACATTTATAATAGTATCTACAGAATGTGAGCTCTTAATTCACATTTTATCCATCACTTATTTTATCTCCACAGATGTATGTGCAATTGTTCTTTTAGGACTCAGTTCAGCCCACAGATGTCTCCACAGCTGCTCCCTATTCCAAAGGGGAATTTTTTTCCTTGGAAGCAGTCATGTAAGGTTTTTGTTGTTTTGTTTCGTTTTTGTTTTATTTTTATTTAAAGTGTGGTAAAGACTTTTTCCTTTCCTCGACTTGGTGGCGGGGGCTGGGGGAGGGGGTGGGGGTGTGGGGATCTTACTTAAAAGATGGCCTTGAGATTTGCATCAAGAAAATATGGCAATAAAGCACTATCTGTATTTATGCTCATTCTTTAAATTCTGCTTAATGTTTTTGCATACTAGAGGCCCAAGAATTATAATCACCCAAAAGTTGAATCTTTTCCTCCTGTTTCCATGACTGAGTTGATATGCTGAGGCAAAGTAAAAACACCACAATTCATTCAGGGCAGGAAGAGGAAAAAAAAACAGTCAAACAAATGCCTAGTTTAGGAAAAATTGCCAATTTGAGAATAGCTTGGGGCTTGTGGGGAGTAAATGATTCAAATTGCTGCCTATATTATCTGCATTTACTGGGCTTATGAACTTTATAATTTTCTTTGTGTGGTAGGGATGACTACATAATTTAATAGAATAAACTTGAGGTTATATCAATTATATTTTTGTCTGTGTTACTCCAGAAACCTCTGAATATTTATATTTGTATAAGAAAGGTCTTCCCTTCAAACATCACCTATATTCAACATCAAGCGTCATTGAATATTCAACTTGTAAGCAGCCTTAGAGAGAACTAAGGTCATTTCTCTCATTTCATAGATTATGAACTGACAATCTGGATGATGACATGACTTACACAAAATCATGTAGTCACTCTGAAGATTGGTAAGAGTTAGATGCTTAATTTTCTGATGAATAGGTCATCAGTACCACATTCATTGTTCATTGTTAGCTTAAACTCATCAGAAGTTAAAATTACCAAAGATCTCTGATGTTAGATTCTTTACAAAATTGAGATTTACTGCTTATTTTTTGGCTGTGTTGTTTTTGGTTTTGTTTTTATTTTTGTAGGAAATGGTTAAAACACTTGTGTAGAGCATTTAATGAGTAATGAAAGTCTATTTTCTTTTGGGAATTAATGTAGCAGTGGAGATCTTTACAATTCAAAATCATAGGTAAAGTTATTTTTTAAATGTAAAGCAAAATTTATATACCAATGTTTTTAAGAGTGATTATTTTGAACATTTTGTTTAATTTTTTGGGATAAAAGTAGAAAAACACAAGCCAGGAAAATTAAACTTTATAGAAAAAAAACTTAGGCCTTAATGATTAAAAGTAGAATTTATATTAGCAATAGAAACTATTGGAATATTGAGGATATTGAAATAGGAACTATTGAAATATTAAGGGATAGATTAGAAATGTACTTTCGTTATCATGGATAATAAATAATAGACACATAAGTGTACAAATGCAGAAATTATTGATTTAGACCAGTCTGATGTTATAAAACATAACTATACATCTATATGACTGACAGAGCATGCATTAAACTTATTGATGATTCATTCAGAAACTACTATTTCTAATATTTAAGCTACAGATTTGTTAGTATACTTGGATCTTTTATAATACAATTTAAAATATTCATTAATTTAGATATTACATGTAGTATTACATGCTAAGCAAGCTGTTGATATTGCTTCTATTTCTTGTTTGTTTTGTTGTTGTTGTTGTTAACAAACCATATTGTTATTTCATTCGGTTGAGTTTCCTCATCTGAAATGACTTGGTTATAAAGACCTATGTATTTTGATTAGCAATTTTGTATTGTCGATTTTAAGATCTAGAGTTCCACAGCTGTTAATATATAATCTTATAAATTGATCTTTCCTTAGAATGATACCTGTTGTACTAAGAAAAATGAACTGATGTAACGTTTTTATGCTCCTATTTAAATATCAGAATTATGTGGTCTCCTTCAAGAGGGGTAGCATAAAAAGATATTCGATAGCTATTACTTGGAATGCTCTTTCACCAAGATTATTATTTGAGCAGTTTTATTAGGAGGGATTTGTCAACATACCATATGCTGCAAACTGTTGACTTAAAGTGTAAGGGCTAAGTTTTCGAAAGGGAGATTTTGGTGTGCATAAAGTTATACACACAATTGCGTTTTTGCCACAATTACCTAGTCATGCTATAGACTATCAACTACATAATTTTTTTAAAAGTTTTGCTTTGCTTGCAAAAATAATAACATTTTTTATTTTCCTCATTTTCAATAAACGAAATAAATTTATGACTACATTCCTCTGATTCACATTTTATAAAATATTGGACCTACAAAGATCATTCTTTTCCATGTTACTCTTGAGAAAGTTCCCTACTTCCAAAAAAATTTCTTCCTTTAAGCAACCAACTTACAAAATGAGAGAAATGGCCTTTGAGAAATAGTTTAGAACAATAAATCATCAACTGGTAGTCTTTACACATTTATGTGTTACATTTATTTATAATTCATATATAATATATAATTTATAAACATATGTAATATAGATATTAAAGGGAGATTACTCCACAAAATATGAAAAAAATTATAATAGCTGTCACAACCTGTATCAAATATTATCTTCTAAGATTAAAATATGAAGAAATTGAAGTAATCTATGTGTTGACTCTGTTGGGATGTAAAGTAATTTTATGAATTGGGATTTGATTTTGTCCTTTGGTCTTGTTTGCTGTAGGTTCACTAAAACTTGCAGACATTTGAGCATTTTCATGTCATTCTTTTTTTTAATGATAAACTCTTATTCTGCCAACAACAACAACAAAAATGTGTAACTTGGATACCAGTTCCTTTTAATGAAGCTTTTGAGTCTTACAAAATATGATTAATCTGATTAGTGATTCAGCCTCCTTTTATGCTTACATTATCTAACACAAAGAGCCCCCCTACAGGTTAAAGTTTAAATGTGGATTACCAGATAAAGCTAGTCCTGACGAGGTTTCTATGGTGCAAGGAAAAATTGGATTTGCTTTTCACCTCATCTCAGGCTCTGTCATCCTGGTTTTTGCCTTGTTCCCTTGTTCACAGCAAGGATATTAATTTTGCAGTAAAATCTTTAAGCAATTATGCAGATAGCGCTGAAAACGCAACATACACACACAATAAGAGAAGCTTAACTGAAAAATGGACCCCAGATATTCATTAAAAACAGATGGCTACATTGCCAACAGCATAACTTTGGATGTTTGGGCTAAGCTGGTATTAATCTGCCACAACATGAAGAGAGGATGAAACTGCTGGTGTACAAACTGTATGTATTGCTTCTTCGTTTTGCTTAAAAAGGAATATAATGATGATTTATGACTGCCCTTTTGATAAATGTCCAAAAAAGCATTCAAAAATGAAGTAACATTTTAATAGTATTTACTCTATCAAGTACTGATGCTCATTTTTGAGACACATATAGAGTATGATAAATCACACTTAAAATGTTTTATTTTTCGAAAATTACCATGGCAGTAGATGCAAGGATTCCATTTAAAAATCAAATATATATATATGTAAAAAATATATATTTTATATATATATATACACACACACACACATATATTTAAATCTGTTTAAAAGCAGGACTATTTTGATTAGTAATATTTCAAAGTCACTATAAAACAGAGGTTTGAATTTATCTGATGACCTAAGGACATCTTGACAAGAAGATAATTTTCTTTTAAATGACAGAAAACAACTATTTTTTGTTTGAGTTATTTGCTCAGTGGAAACAGTAAAATTTTCAATCTAAACAAAATAAAATAAATCAGAAAAATGTTTGGCAAGTCTTCCAAGTAAGGCATGGATGATAGAAAGGAACTCCATGCCATTGAGATAATTGCTACAGTGATAAATACATAAAGTATATGTTTTATCGTTTACAATTATTAAAACAAAGTAAATAGTTGAACAATAAGTCGTACCTAAAACTATACACATGCAATAAGTGACAGAAGGTTACAGAGGACTTCAACCAATGCTTTCTTGTTGGCCAGATTTATCTAACCACAGAAGCAACTTTCTGGACGGAATTGTCCTTATTGTGTTTCATGGACTGCATAATACCTAGTCAGACCACCATAAGGACAGCCACATTGAGTGTTGGGTCCAAAGACTAATTGAAACACCTTGACATTATTCTGCTGCTTTATCTACATTTGAAGATTGAACTACGAATCACTGTTTGAAAATGGTCCTTGTTACAACTAGAGAGTTTATTTTATACCTTGAGTGTTAACAACTATTTTTTTCTTATATTAAAAAACTTTATTGTAGAAAAAATTAAACAGATACTCTAAAGATAAGAAAGTTCAGATCATCCCCAATTCTACCACCCTGAGATGACCACCACCAATATACTTTTAATACATATTTCAAGGTGTTTTCTGTATAAATAAATGTATATTTTTTAAAAAATTGAGATCCAGCTGGGCATGGTGGCTCAAAACCTGTAATCCCAGCACTTTGGGAAGCTGAGGGGGTGGATCACCTGAGGTCAGGAGTTTGAGACCAGCCTGGCCAATATGGTGAAACCTTGTCTCTACTAAAAATACAAAAATTGGCTGAGTGTGGTGGTGTACACCTGTAATCCCAGCTACTCAGGAGGCTGAGGCAGGAAAATTGCTTGAACCCGGGAGGGGAGGAGCTGGCAGCAAGCTGATGTCGGACCATTACACTCCAGCCTGGGCGATAGAGCAAGACTCTGTCTCAAAAAAAAAAAAAAAAAAAAAAGTTATCATCAACTGTTTATTATGGAATCTGCTTTTATTGCTTTTATTCTTCCAACAGTCTGTGTAATGACTATCAATTCTATAGAATCCAATATTTTTCCAGATCCTTATCTTACTGAATCCATAGTATTCCATTGTATGAATAATTAAAAATTCATTTTACTAACCCTCTATTTATGGTAAACAGGATGGA